>NW_026571190.1:34326880-34586880 GCF_026225935.1 Boleophthalmus pectinirostris
ATAATGGAAAAAACAAATTGAACCAAGACTAAACCAGGACTGAACCAAGACTAAACCAGGACTGAACCAGGACTAAACAAAGACTAAACCAGGACTGAACCAAGACTAAACAAAGACTAAACCAGGACTGAATCAGGTCTAAACCAGGACTGAATCAGGTCTAAACCAGGACTGAACCAGGACTAAACCAGGACTAAACTAGGACTAAACCAGGACTGAACCAGGACTAATCCAGGACGAAAACAGGACTAAAACAGGACTAAACCAGGACTGAACCAGGACTAAACCAAGACTGAACTAGGACTGAACCAGGACTAAACCAGGACTGAACCAGGACTGAACCAAGACTAAACAAAGACTAAACCAGGACTGAATCAGGTCTAAACCAGGACTGAACCAGGACTAAACCAGGACTAAACTAGGACTAAACCAGGACTGAACCAGGACTAAACCAGGACGAAAACAGAACTAAACCAGAACTGAACCAGGACTAATCCAGGAAGAAAACAGGACTAAAACAGGACTAAACCAGGACTGAACCAGGACTAAACCAGGACTAAACCAGGACTTAAACTAGGACTAAGCCAGGACTAAAACAGGACTAAAACAGGACTAAACCAGGACTGAACCAGGACGAAAACAGGACTAAACCAGAACTGAACCAGGTCTAAACCAGGTCTAAATCAGGACTGAACCAGGTCTAAACCAGGTCTAAATCAGGACTGAACCAGGACTAAACCAGGACTAAAACAGGACTAAAACATGACTAAACCAGGACTAAACCAGGACTAAACCAGGACTAAACCAGGACTAAAACAGGACTGAACCAGGACTAAACCAGGACTAAAACAGAACTGAACCAGGACTGAGTGTCGGGACGGGCCCAGAGGTGCGCTTGCGGGAGAAAGGACCGGCGTGGAGCTCCACACCCCACAGGGCTGAGTGCAGCTGTCGCACAACCGCACTTTGTGGACACCCTGCTCCACGGATTCCGGGTTCTCTCTGTTTCTCAAGTCCAAGATTAGTCCTGGTTCAGTCTTGATTCAGTCCTGGTTTAGACCTGGTTCAGACTAGGATTTATATTTATTTCATACAGTCTTTTTGTTTTATTGACATGTTTAAAATATTTATACATTTTTAAAACGTAAATATTTGTATTGGTCATATTACCCCATAGAAGAGTAATACCTTCTCTTATAACAGTTTTTACCCAGAGCGTCCACCAGAGGGCGAACTTCTCTGTCAAACTCCATTCTAAACCTCCCTGTCACAAACCCTTAGCAGGAAACGATCTTAAAGCACCTGTTTCATCTCCCCAACCCGACGCATAGCACTTCTTCCCTGCAGGCAGCACCTCCTCTTCTGAAGGCAGGCAGGCGAAGGAGATCTCGTCGGTCGGCGTCACTGCCCCATCCAGTCGGACCAGGGCTATGTCGAACTCCACGGTGGGCACGGTGGGGTACTTGAAGCCTTCGTGCCGGTAGATGCCAGTCACATTGAGGCAGTTCTCGGTGGGCTCGGTGAAGGTCAGGTTGTGTTTGCCCAGACACATGCGCCACCGATGGAGCTCGTCCGCGTAACTGTGAATCAGAGGGCAGAATCATGTTATTTTTTTCATTTTTTTATTTATTAAATGCCTCGCTGCTTTTCACAGTAATTTAAAACATTCTGCATTCTTTCAGCTGAAGTGTCTGGAAATAAAAAGGCCCCAAAATTAAAGATCTGCAGTGCAATAAATGTGCTCCAGTGATGTATAATCTGTGAAACTCCTAGCAATAAAATTCTGTATATCCTTTCCCATCTGTCCTTTCCTCGTCGTTTTCCCCACTTTCTTTTCTCTCTCTCTCCTCTTTTTCCTACAGCATATAACAATAATTTGACTCACTCTGTACACCCATGTTGCACTATGCTTTTGTATGACTGTCAGCTGTAATAAAGAGTCAATTTTGTGTAATATAAGACCTCAAGATGGTAGTCATGTGTTTGGAGTGAATGTTTTGTATTTTGTTGTGTCCTGTTTTGTGTCTTGCCAAAGGGACCGCGGTGACATGACTGGCACAGATACATGTTGTACAAACACGTGTTAATTAATGTTCCACTGTTCCATATTTGATGAATAACATAACATAAATATAATCGCTATGGCAAAAGTCCTAATATCTCATCATTTTGCATTTAAGATTGAACTTTTTTTTGGCAGAATTCAGATAAATATAGCAAAAGATTATTTTATAGCTACTTACAAGCTTTTCTGACCACTGAAAAATACTGAATATTCACAATCCAAGTTTTATTAAGTCGATATTGATGTCTTAACATTTTCCAGTGCCAGTAAAGCCTGAGTATTTGTGGAAGTCAATGTCCTGTTGATGGAGACCCTGCAGTCACGTGACCGTTTTTGTTTGGCCGCCATATTGACGGTCTCAACGACAGTAGTCAGCATTCTAGTAACGTGGATTGTCTGTGGTCGGGTCATAAATTCACAGATTTGACCGCAGTCAGTGTCTGATTAACTAGGGGTGTAACGATATCCAAGTCTCACGATACGATATTGTCACGATATGAACCTCACGGCACGATATTTACTGTGATATCGTAGGAAAGGTCATGATATGGTGGGGAGGCTCACGATTAGGGATGTAACAATATCCAAATCTCTCTGTACGATATTTTCACGATATACATCTCACAGTACGATATTTATTGCGATATTTAGTGGAGGCAAACAAAACTATTAATATGTGACTTTTTCCTCTTAAAATGCCTTGACGAGACTTAATCCAAAGAACTAAGACTTAAAAGTGCTTAAAACTGTTATTTCTTCTTGTAGTCTGCACTGAAACGGAGCAAAGGATCATGGTCTACATAGTTCTGTCTTTTTTTAGCTACTGCTGCCCCATAACTCTTAATTTAAGCAAAGAGACTTGTAATTCGATATATTGTGATGGTCCACGATATTATTGTGAGAATTTTGACAATACGATATCGCGATATTTCGGTTATTGTTACACCCCTACGATTAACCCATTACACCCCCTAAAAAGCCTAAAAAAATAAATAAAATAAATAAATAATAATAATAATAATAATAATAATGATAATTTAAAAAAAAAGTAAAATAAAATGAAATTAAAATAAATAAAATAAAATTATATAAAATTAATAATAAAAATAAAATAAAATAAAATAAAGAAATAGTCCATACGCCATCCCATACGGACCTGGACCCAAAATTCCTGATGTTCCTCCAATTGTGAAAGGTTTCTATTGTTCCCCATTAAAACCACGGGCCATCCTCATCTCAAGTTGAACTGATAAAACAGCAGCATGCAGAACTTTGTACACACTCACCACATCAGCCCGCAGCAGAAGCACTGAGCTCGGGAAACAGCAGCAGACTCTGGTTTGGATCTAGTCTGACTGTAGCATTTCTCACAGGAGGCTAAATGGAGTTCATTTTAGAAGTTGAATCAATTGAATAGGGCCTATTCATTTTAGGCTGTCCACTGTGGTGTCTTTTCTTTTTTCACATTTGAATCAGCATCACTCAACAATTCGGAGATGGGGACCCTTGACTATTGACGGGTATTTGGCACACTGATGGCAGCTCCACTTGTCTCGTCTGTCAGCTTCACTCGGGATCCGATACCACTGAACCTGTGTCTTTATCTCTCTGCTTATTACAGCTCTGTGCGCAACACTGTTCAGGCAGGTGACTTAATAACGTTACAATGGAGGTCTGTTGGAAGTCTGGCTCGTTTGATCAGAGCAAGGCCTTGATGTCACATGCAGGGTCTCTATAAGCACCATTTTGAGCACTTTCCACCGTTCATTTACACTGTTGGGCAAGTTACTTTAAAACTGTAATGCGTTATTTATGACTTGTTCCTGTAATTTGTTACATTACAATATTACTGCATTTAAAATGTAAAAACATTACTATCGCAGCACTTTTAAGTTACTCTCACCAAAATAACTGCAAAGATGTTGAACTTTTGTGCTGTACATGGACTGACCCAGGACTGAACCAAGGACTGAACCAGGACTAAACCAGGTCTAAACCAGGTCTAAACCAGGAGTAAACCAAAACTAAATCAGAGCTGAACCTGAACTGAACCAGGACTAAACCAGAACTATACCAGGACTAAACCAGGTCTAAACCAGGACTAAACCAAAACTGAATCAGAGCTGAACCTGAACTGAACCAGGACTAAACCAGGACTAAACCAGGTCTAAACCAGGACTAAACCAAAACTGAATCAGAGCTGAACCTGAACTGAACCAGAACTAAACCAGAACTAAACCAGGACTAAACCAGGTCTAAACCAAGACTAAACCAGAGCTGAACCAGGACTGAACTCAGGACTAAACTAGGACTAAACTAGGTCTAAACCAAGTCTAAACCAGGACTAAACTAGCACTAAACCAGAGTGTCAGCAATGGTTCACCCCGTGGAGCGCGGAGTTCTGCACTGGTCCTTTCACTCGCGGTTACGTTACGTCTACGCGGGCTCATCTCCGGTGTTTCACCGCTGCTGATATCGTGGTGATTTTAGTGAATTTGCAGGAAGAAAAACCCACCACTTTAATCCAGGTTAAAAAAGCATTGTAAAGAGCGTTACTCACATTTGTACTGAGTACAATATTACATTTTTTTTCCCTGTAATGCCGAACATCACTGCGTTACAGCAAAAAGCAATGCATTACAGTAATTTGTTACTTTTATAACGCGTTACTCCCAACACTGTTAAAGCTGCATTGTGTAACTTTTCTGATGGAAGGTTTGTCAAATGCTTTGCTTCATGGAGATGTTATTGCTTTGTCTGAAATGTTTCAAAGTATGACATTAAACCTTTCTATCTTCATGGAAACCAAACGTGACCAAGTTACAGGTCAGATCTGTGGAGAGGCGACCCCGCTCACAGTAAAAATATGTGTTTTTCTAGGTATTTTTGAGCTCTATAACCACCTGTAATTGAATAAATAAAAGGTGGAGCTGTTTAATGTCACACTGTGGAACATTCCAGGCAGAGCAATAACACCCAAAAGTTACATAGTGCACCTTTAAGGCATCTTCACAAAGTTATTTATGTATATTTTCAAATTCCGCTTTTAGGTCAAGTGTAATTAAGCAAATAGAATGTGATTGCTTTGTCAAATACACCCTTTTGATGCTCAAAGCTGAAACGTATTATTATTATTTTTTCTTACAGAAGTTGAGTTAATTAGCTGCGTTTGTTCACCTCGTGCGCACTGAGATGTCTCCAGGATGTCAGCTTAAACGGCTCCTTATCAGACTATTAGCTAACGTGACTGTCGAGACATCTTTAACAAGGCTCTGTGAACACTCTAACAAACCTGAAGCAGCATCACGACAGCTTTTATATGATTATACAACCTTATATCTGTGGTCCATGGGCGTATACTAGTCTATGTGCTTTTATACTTGTTCTTAAACAGTTCAAAATCATTCTAAAGCTACTCAGGAAAGGCTCATTTCTGTCCTGTGAATGTGGTTTTTTAGTATCGATATTTGCTCACTAATAGTTTCAGTGCAAGTTTTCGTATCGATTACCAGAGGTGGAAGCAAGTCGTTGTTTTGCAAGTCTCAAGTAAGTCACAAGTCTCTGACTTCAAGTCCGAGTCAAGTCCCAAGTCAAATACAGGCAAGTCCAAGTCGAGTCTGGAGTCACTGGCCCGTAAATCCAAGTCAAGTCCAAGTCGTCTGCTCTGAGTTTCAAGTCGTTTCAAGACTTTAAACCAAATACAGCTTAGATTTTTGCAATTTATATGAATTTTAAACTAAATTATACTTCAGAAGTTATGGTATATTTATATATGAGTATTTATTTAAGAGTTGTAGAAATGATTTTTTTTCCCTTTTTAAATGTCTTGACAAAATCTTAGTGTGAATCATTACAGTCAGAATAGGAAGAATTAAGATTTAAGACTTCTTAATAACAGTTATTTTATTGCGTAGTCTGCACTGAAATGAAAAGATCTTGTTCTTTTTAGTTCCCTCTGTTTTACTGTATTATACTGTATATTACTGTAGTACTTTTGAGGATTCTACATCACAGTACTTCAGTTACATCCAAAGTAACAAACAGAAGTGGGAGGGACATGTTCCAGTTTGTTCCTGTAAAATTCAGCACCACATTTATCAACTGAAAATAGAAAAGTATTTGCTAAAAACATATATTTTTTTAGGAGAAGCATCAAGTCTTCTCAAGTAACATCGAGCAAGTCTGAGTCAAGTCCCAAGTCAGTGACCTTCACGTCCAAGTCGAGTCCCAAGTCCATTTTATCAAGTCAAGTCTCAAGTCCTAAAAATATTGCCTGAAGTCTGACTCGAGTCCAAGTCACGACTTGCAAATCCCCACCTCTGTCGATTAGTATCTGATTTTTTTATATTTTAATACTAAGGGTGTACAAAAATACTGAAATATCAATATATTGTATCATTTAATGCGATGCAGAACATGGAAACCCAACTGAAGTTGTCCGGCAGGTTCTGACAAATATTTAGGACTTATGTTTGGACTTGGGTCAGACTCAGACACAGCTGCGCATCAGCTGTTTCCTGTCTACATTAAAACCATTTGCTTTGAAATTCTTAAGTGTTCAAAAGATCAGAGCTCTGCACTTCTACTTCTGTTTAGATACAAGTCAAAACTGTGTTATTATTATTTATGAAATGTGGTACAATACTTCAGATACATTATTTTTTAAGCATAAAAGTTTGGCAATAAAGTACACAGGAAGTAGAGTCACTATCGCTAATCGGCAGCTTCACCTCGATCTGCGCTGTGTGGATGTAAACAGACACACGTGAGGAACTACTCTTTGTTGCTTAGAGGAAGAAAACTCATTCATGCAATACATCTGACATATTCACAGTTTTGATTATTAAAATGGGCTTGTATTGAGGTATGTATCGTACTGGTAACTTCTGAATGATTCCCAGCCCTATTTAATACTCACTTGATAAAGCAGTGGGCGGCTGTTAGGACCCAGTTCTTGTGGATTAGTGTCCCTCCACAGATGTGCGCGTGAGTGGGTCGAGAATTTGGCAAAACCTGGAAAGAAACAAAGTTACATAAATTAACCAAATAATCTCTTTTGTGTATCTGATGCAGGCCCATGTGTAGACCAAACTGACTCAGGGTGCATTTGAGTGTCAAAATGGTGCAAACATAATAGTAAGAGCATGCAAACATATTGAACTATCGATATATATCGTATTGATTAATGTGATGATACAGTATTGATATCGTGGGCTGCTGAATTGATATATCAGTATTTTTTAGTATATTTTGCTAAATTATTTTGTTGCAGTGCTACAGTTTTGTAGCCTGATTCATCAGCTGGTTTCAACATTAGGATTCGTTCGCTCGACAGTAGGTGGGTACATTTTTAATTTAACCAGTCGCTGCTATTTGGTCGTGACGTATGTATTGCGCCGCTAACAGGTCTAACTGGTATATTAAGCTTTTCCCAAATTCCGTAGGAAGAAGGGCAATAACGTCTTTTCCCTTGATAAAATTCACCAAACTTTCTCTTTGTTCCGGCTTTAAATCCTCGATCTCAGGAATCGTTGCCAACACAGAATGTATGACTCTTCGCTGATTGGCTGGTGCCTGGACTCGCATTTCTGGGGTTTTTGCAAACTAGTGTATTCTGATTCCTGACCTAGTCGCTGGAGAGAAATGAAATTGAGTGGAGGCACTAGGTGGTGCCAGCCTGGCTAACAGTTTTGTTGCTTGTCTGGAGAAAGGAAACTCATTTATGCAACACATTTGACACTTTTTTTTTTTTTTTTCACTTTTTTGATGATTAAAATGTTTGTGTTTCATATGAACTTTGCACAAGAAATGGTTTAACAAAGACTTTTGGTATCACAGCCATGATTTAGATTTTATATTTTATTTTATCGTATCGAACTGTAAGCTCACTGTATCGAGGTATGTATTGTATCGGCAACTTGTGAATGGTACCCAACACTACATAATAGGCTTACATATTAAAGGTGCACTATGTAGCTTTTTGGGTGTGGGTCTGGATATGATATTGCACTGCCTGGAATGTTCCACAGTATGATATTAAACAGAGCTCTACTTCACGTTTATTTAGTTACAGGAGCCATGAAAAAACACAACATTAGCACTGTAGTAAAACCATACACAAAACTCCGTCAACAGCTCGTACACCCCAAGGACAAAATCCCACAAGAACAAAAATGCAATGCCATCTACGAAATTCAATGCAAATCATGCAATAAATCATACATAGGGGAAACAGGCCAGGCATTTCACATCCGAAAAAAGGAACACCAAAAGGAATGCGAGAAGGAAACGTCAGGGAGACTCACCAGAACACAAAAAGACAAAGCAGAACAGGAAAACCTAAAATCCGCCATATCAGACACTGTAAAAGGAACAACCACATTATGGATTGGGACGGGGCTCGGGTCATTGGATCGGAAAACAACAAGTTCAAACGCTGGATCAAGGAGGCCATTGAAATCAGGAAACGAGGCACGGACAGCATTAACCGTGATGACGGCGCGTTCCTCCTTTCACACGCCTGAGACACCCTCCTCCAGAGACACCGGGCGACGGGAGGCGTGGTCAGTCTAAGCGACCTGCCAGGTCCATCAGGTCTGACCACGCCTACAGGAAGTAACAACAGCTGATAAACGACACGTCACCACCAACACCGGTGACAGTTCTGAAGATGGCTTGCAGCTAGCAGCCGAAACATGTCAACAAGGTAAACACACTTTACTGCATTGTCTTTAAAAAGAACCCAAGAAGTTAAAGTTACAGGTGCTTTTATAGTTCAAATACACCTACAAAAACAGGCATTCTGACTGTGAGCTCGGTCGCCTCTCCACAGATCTGACCTGTAACTCCATCCAGTTTGGTTTCCATGATGATAGGTTTAGTGCCAAATTGTAAAACATTCCAGACAAAGCAATAACATCTTCATGGTGAAAAGGCATTTGATGGACCCTCCACCAAAAAGTTACACAGTGCACCTTTTATTTTAGGGAGCAAACATGATTAACTGAAGTTGCATTGCCCCCCTTTGCATCTCTGTAGACCTGGGCCTGATCTGATGTAATGTGATGTAACTTGGTGCATATTCACTGTGACTCTCACCTGCATGGAGACTTGCCAGGGCCAGGAGTGGGGTTTGGCTGGCTCTCCGTTCACAATGCGCGTCGTAATGGAAGGAGGGATCGCTGGTTTCCCACAAGTGCTTGGCCAGTCTGTGAAAAAAAAGAATGAAAGGGCCCATATTACGCTATTTTCGGATTTATGTTATAATGTTGTTTCCTCATCGAAAACATACCCGGAGTTGTGTTTTGTTTCATTCACGCATGTTTAACACACCAACCCTGCATATTTAAGCTATTCTCTCAAAAAGAAAACACTAAGGCTACGTTCAGACTGCAGCCTGAAGTGACCCAAATCCGATTTTTTCACCCCTATGTGACCTGTATCTGATCTTTTAATGACAGTCTGAATGACACAGATCAGATTTTTCCAAATGCGACCCAAACCACTTGGATATGTGCTCCTAAAAACGATACATATCCGATACGATCTTTTGACATGCGACTTCAGTCTGAACAGCCAGGTCACATTCATCCCACCTACACGTCAGGCTCAAAGTCTGGTCAATGGAGGGAAATCAAGGATAGTGAGTTAATTAATATTTGAGGGGATCGCTGTATTCAGGCCAAATTGGAGGGGTCTTATCGGAACCCGGCAGTTTTCAAATGATTGCCAAAGAAATGTCTGAGCACAGCTACAGGCGATCCTGGCTCCAGTGTCAACGAAAAATAAAGAGCCTGTGAGCCAAACACAAGGAGACTAAAGACTCAAACAAACGAAGCGGTCGTGGACGTGTAACCTGTCCTGTTTACCAAGAACTGGACCGTATTTTGGGAGACAAGCCCAGCATTTAGGCGACTTCCGTAAACACTGAGCACGCTCGCCGTGGTTGACATCGTCGTGTCCTCCAATGCACATGGGGGACACTTTTGGGGCATTTAAAGTTCACACTGGAGATAACATACAAAACACATTTAATTGGAAATGTGTGTGACCTTGCAAAAAAAATCGGATTTCACAGAAAAATCCCAAATTGAGCAAGCCCTGCAGTCTGAACATAGTCTAAGACCCCATTCACGAATCCACGTATCACCATATCCCCATATCGGAAACGATCTGCATCCACACACATTGTTTCTATGGCTGCGTTCAGACTGCAGCCTGAAGTGACCCAAATCCAATTTTTTGGCCCCTGTGTGACCTGTATCTGATCTTTTAATGACAGTCTGAACGAAACAGATCAGATTTTTTCAAATGCGACCCAGGACACTTGGATATGTGGTCCTAAAACCGATACATATCTGATCTTTTGACATGCGACTTCAGTGTGAACAGCCAAAGCGCATTCATCCAACCTACACGTTATCAACAAGCCACAAACGTCACTATTCTGCGCTGAAGTAGGCGAAAATTGTTAATGAACACCATGTCACTGAAGCGAAGCACATCACCACTCACCACTCTTGGCTACGTCTCCGCATCCACACGTTCCTTTCAACGGACGTCGCTGCCGCTGCCCCACAAAACGCCACGGCCACGTCCTTCTCCTTCTCAATCTCCTCTTTAAAACAAGTAAGTTGTTCATGTTCTGGCTCCGGTACGAGAGGAACTTTAAAATCTCCAGGTGCTCAATGCTCACGTCCATGTTTGGACAACTTCCATAAACACAGAGCACACTCGCTGCGGTTGACGTCGTCTTGTCTCCAGTGCACATGCGAGACACTTTCTGGCCATTTAACGTTCATACTGGAGATCACGTACAAGTCACATTTAATTGGAAATGTGAATGACCTCGCAAAAACATCAGATTTCACAAAAAAATCGGAATTGAGCATTAAGCCCTGCAGTCTGAACGTAGCCTATGTCTGCAATCCTGCCTTATCCACATAGCTTTGAGCATATTTTACGCATAGTTTACGTTTTGCAGAAACGAAACTTAAAACCGCATAGTTAATTAGCATAAACTGAGACTGAGCATGAGCCGTGACAGAGGGGTGTTCTGCTGATGGTGAGTCTGTTCTGTGCTTCTGTCGCGGTGGAGATGATGATTCAACTTTTCAGAGATTATTCGTCTGCAGGTCATACACATAGACCTATGTGAATATATTTTAGCCTCTTAGCGTTTTGGCGGTGAATTGGCTACTTCGAGGTGCATAGATCTACATCAGTGTATCAACATTTTCAGGCGTCCACACAGTGCCGGATCAGATCCGTACTCAAATGAATTCGTGGAAGCTGGCGGCACCAGTTTGTTCCGTCTCTGGAGCCGTTTTCAATTGGATCATTGTGGACGAACACTGCATCCACAACAAAAACGACTCGAATATGTACTAGTGTGAACAGGGCCTAAGTTCCACCTTGTGATGTCATATGGTAAAACAGGAAGTGCTCCACTGTGTTTTTAAACTCCATACACCTTCACTAGAATGATTTGGATGATTTCAACCCTGGAATTGCTATTGTCTACTGAACAAAAGGTAAAAAAAATCGCTATTGACTTGAAAACTATAGGTGGAGCAGAGCATTTTGAGCTTTGGAAATGTAGACAGACTAATAATAAAGGGTTATTCAAACTTTATCTCTAATTTAATGTTTCTCTCTTTTAAATTTTATGATGATTATTTATTTTTATTTTTATTTGTTTGTATTGTGATTTTAATGTATTTCTTATTCTGTAAAACACTTTCAGTTACTTTGTGTACTAATTGTGCTATACAAATAAACTTAAACCCATGTGTGAATGAAACAAAACACAACTTTTTGATGAAGTAACAACACTATAACATGGCTTAAATCTCACAACGGTCATTTCTGTGTAATTGAATCAGCCTCTCAAATCTATATATTGGACATAGGGTAACTTGGACATAACACATTATATTATTATGAACAATCTTTGCAGTCGTAGCGAGAATCCCCTTGGGCAGCACATCCATGTATGAAAGTGTGTGTGTGTGATTGTGTGATTGCGTTGGCGCTGCCCTCTGCCACCTGAGGCCCATCTACTGACGACTCAAGACTGTGACGGGCGGCCGGCGCTCATGCCACTTCATGTTATCTCCCCACCACGTCAAACCTTGTTCTACAACACATCGGAGGGCTCAAGGAGGTGTGTACAGAGGTGTGAATATGGACAGAGATAGGACAGGGTGTACAGTGTTTTCGATGTAGGTCTACTCGTGTGTTTGCTGAGAGGAAGGCTTCTCTCATAACGGCGGTTTTAGTTTAGAAGTTGTTAAAGGCTGTATATTAAACAGAATTGACTCTTGTGAGCTTTAAGCCATGTTATAATGTGGTTAAGTCCTCAAAAACAGACCTGGAGTTGTGTTTTGTTTCATTCATGTTTGACTAATCCTTTATTATTTGTCTGTCTACTTCTCCAAAGCTCAAAATGCTCTGTTCAACTAAGCTACTTTTACCTTTAGTTCAGTAGAGATTGCCAATTGCAGGGTTGAAATTGAAATCACCCAAATGATTCCAAAGAAAGTGTATGTGTGATAGGCAGTGTTGGGAAGGTTACTTTTGAAATGTATTCCCCCTACAGATTACAGATTACATACCCCAAAATGTAGTTTGTAACGTAATCCATTAAATTACTTAAAGTGCGTAACGTAATCTGAATACTTTGGATTACTTGATTTGCTGGAAAGAAGCAAATACTAGGATATCGTAACATAAGATGTTTTATCTGCTAAAAGACAATAAAAAACCCAGACTTTACTTAACCGTATTAAAAATATTATTGATAGAGAAGGAGGAGACACGTCCATGCAACATGGTTAAATCCTGTTAAATCCTGTTTTAGTCCTGGTTTAGTCCTGGTTTAGATCTATCTTAGACCTGGTTTAGTCCTGGTTTAGACCTGGTTTAGATCTAGTTTAGACTTAGTTTAGTTTCCAGCAATGAGTGGTGTCACTGAAATTAAAAAAGTAACTGGAAACTGGAAAATACCGCTGTGTAATCCATTTATTTCAACAAAGTAACTGTAATCCAATTACCATTCACTGAAACAGTAACTGTAACTGAATACAGTTACTCATAATTTGTACTCTGATTACTTAACTCCGTAATCTGTTACTCCCCAACATTGGTGATAGGTTACGATGGTACTATATGCCCCTAATACTTTGCTCTGTGCGTAGTTGCAGTGATGTGGTACATAGTGTGATTTCATATTAAGAGGGTAAAAACAGTAAAAAGATTTGCAATAAATATTAATTCAAATATGCCTTAAAAATAGTCAAAAGTTCACAAAAAAAAAAATTCTAGTTTATTTTTCAGTAACATCCATCATATCTGTGATCGACTGTTGAGCCTGGGATCTTTTGTTTTGGTGATTGGTAATGCCTTCACCCATCACTTGGGAAACTCCACGCTCTTTCTCCTCATTGTATTAAATTTCTGCACAAAATTGCACAAAATCACACCAGTGGCTCTTCTATTTTCAGGTGGGGTTTACCAAATGTTTTACGTTTATTATATGTACATTGTTAAAACAGTTATCTGGCTATCTGTAGGAAGTTAAATGTGAAATGAGGCTAGGAAAACTTTGTATTGCTTTGTTTTTATATAAGACCATCCGTTTTTTTTTGCGTTGTGAACTCGTACTCTGCCATCTTGTGTCCATACAGGTTTATGATCCACATGTAAACACACTGTTGATAATGTTTATATTTCATTGAATTAAACTTCTGCATGAGAGAAACAGCATGAAATCAGTCCAGTGGTTCTTCTATTTTCAGAGTACAATACAGGGGTACAACATATGGAGTTTAAAAACACAGTGGAGTACTTCCTGTATTACCACATGACATCACAAGGTGGAGCAGAGAGTTTTCCGTGTGAGAGAAGAACTCTAGAGCTTAAATATACAAACACAACTCCAAGCTCAAGGACGGAAAGCAACAAATTACATTTACTCACGTTACTGTAATTGAGTAGTTTTTATGAGTAATTTGTAATTTTTAAGTAGTTTTTGATATAGGTCATTTTACTTTTACTCAAGTATATTTTGACCCAAGTATTTTATTTAATTAAATTGGAATCCACCCTCGTTACTGAGTAAAATCAGATTGATAGAGAAAAAAAAATTTATCCAATCGGCTGGAAATAAAAGGAAATAGCACAGGCTGCTCACGCAACATTTTCACTATAGACTGTCCAGTCACTGTACAGAACCGTCCGTCTGTCTTGGACCAACTTGGACGATGCTGGTGCCAAGTCACAGATCGAGGTCGTCATGGCACTTTTTCATTTCTTATATCAGCAGTCAGTGTGCAATTTTCATTTTGCATACTTTGATTTTGGTTTAATTTTCTTTCTTTTTTATTGTAGTGTTGTGAGTTGCACCATATCATTCAGAATTTGTTGAATTGTATTTTTTTTTATTTGTTAAATTTGTTATGCAGTTAAAGTTCTAAGTTCTATAAAGTTCTGTGAAAAAGAAGGAAGAGCTCAGTGTTGGTGAGTGTGAGTGAGCTCAGTTGTCTTTAAAATGTACAAAGTTTGCACTAAATAAAGTTTGCACTAAGGGTGGGCAAAAATATTGAAATATCGATATATCGTATCGTTTAATGTAATGATACAGTATTGATATCGTGGGCTGCTGTATCGATATATCGCCAAGAGTATTTTTTGGTATATTTGGCTCAATTATTTTGTTACAGTGCTACAGTTTTGTTGCCAGTTCAGAGGAATGAAACTTTTTTAAGTGACACATTTGACATTTTCACTGTTTTGATGATTAAAATGTTTGTGTTTCATATTCACTTTGCACAAGAAGTAGTTTAACAAAGACTTTTAGTATCACATCCATGATACAAGCCTTTATTTTTTATAGAACTGTATCAAATTGATTTGAAATATATCGTATAAGCTCACTGTATTGAGATATGTATCGTATCGTGGCTTATGAATCGAGATGTGTATCGTATCGTGGCTTACGTATCGAGATATGTATTGTATCGGCAATTTCTGAATGATACCCAGCCCTAGTTTGCACTGTGTCATCTAAAAGTTGACTAAAACAACTTTTGCTGGATTAGAATTATGACCTTTTTTTTTTTTACATCAAATAATTGAAAGTAACTAAGTAACTTTTACTCAAATTACATTTTAAATGTTCAAAGTACTGTTTTACTTTAGATGTTTACTTCAGACTTTTTACGTTAGATGGTTACTTTTATTTTTACTTGAGTAGGAATTAAGCAAAGGAAAGATATTTTTACTTAATTCCAATTTTTCAGTACTTTTTCCTCCTCTGTCCCATTTTTTTGTTATGAGGAAATATTATAACACAGATCACAAAATGGTACAATATGGGCCCTTTAAACAATATTTTTTTTTACAGTTGAGAAATTATATTTGGGACACTATTTCTAGCAGAAAAAGAAAGAAAAACAAAGCTATTTTAAGGCCTTTGATGTTTGAAGGTTTTTGCTTTAACGTTATGACAGTGCAACTTTCAACAGCTGCTATTTCTGGAAAGCTTTGCGGATAAGCCAAACTCAGTGTCCTTTACTGTGGTCAAAATTAGCCCCAATAATAAGCAGACTTTGAGCAGGTGACAGCATCATTGTCCTGGGCGCTGAAAATATCTTACCCAGACTGCATTGCAATTAAAAAACATTCCCATTAGAGAAGTTCGCTATAAAGCTTTGACAGCACTTTCGAAATTTTGTTTGTCTTACCGGCTGCTCGCTCCAGATAATCAAAATGTTTCACTTAATTCTAATTAGTAAAGTGATAAAACAGTGTATTTACAAAGATAACATAAAAACTAATTTATTTTTGCAAGTTGATACATAGTTTTTTCACTTGAACAAACAGGACCAACCTCTAATATGTGTTTATCTGTGAAGAGCAGATGTGGTTCTTATTAGCAAAAGTGTGTAAAAATTTTAGCGCAAATTAGGTAAATTTGCCCCTTTCCGGTCAAAAACAACTAAATTTAAGTGTGTGCTGTTTTCAGTGGTCTCAAGTACTATGTGACATCATGCAAAACCGCACCGATTACAAACACATGGCTGCAGAGGCGGAGTTTGAAGTGTGAATACTTGTTGGATCAATCACATTGTTTTTTATACCTCCAGACCCCGCCCCTCTTCCTTCCTCACGCTTTTCTTTAGTCCTCCTGATTCATGAGCCGGTTTCACTTTGTGGAAACTGTCTCACTTCGTAGCATTAGGATTTGTTCGCTCGACAGTAGGCAAGTACTTTTTTATTTAACCAATCGCTGCTATTTGGTCGTGACGTATGTAATGCGCCAAATCACATAGGAAGAAGGGCAATAACGTCTTTCCCCTTGATAAAATTCACCATTCAATCCTTCTTTAAATCCTCGGTCTCGGGAATTGTCGTCAACACAGCACTGTTCCACAAAAGGGACCCAGACAAGCGCTTGAGTTTGTTGTCATGGCTTCACAGCTCTTCGTTGATTGGCCAGTGAGTGGTCTACAACTTTCAGGGTTTTTGCGAATCGTCTAGTGTATTCCGCTTCCTGACCGAGTCGCTGGAAAGAAATGAAATTGGGTGGAGGCACTAGGTGGCGCCGGCCTGACTAACCCAGTTCAGCAGCTTCTTTACACATTAGACAGGCCTCTTCTGTACCTGTTTTTAAATCTCTTCTTAAAAATGCACTTGTTCACTTTGGCCTTTGACATAGTTGGAGTTGTTGACATTTTATTAGATTAAGTTTTTAGTCATGTGTTGTTTTATTGTTTTTATTCAGTTATGTTCTGTTGCACTTTGGTCAGCCTGTGTTGTTTTTAAAGTGCGTTATAAATAAAGTTGCAGTTGCAGTGGTTGTGGCCGGAGTTTAGGTGTTGAGGCCCTCTTTAAGTCATTAATAATCATAAGTCTGATTTTAAATACATTTTATATTCAAATTGTTACTCAGTACCAGAGGTGGATAGAGTATTATAATTAAAAAAAAAACCAAAAACAAAAAAAAAACCCCAAAAACAATCAAATCAAAATCAAGTAAGAGTTATGTTACTTCAATAATATCACTCAAGTAGTGGTTTAAGAAATAACTCAAGTAAGAGTTAAAAGAACTTTAGGAAAACTTCTATTCAAGTCAGAGTTGGGACATAACATCTGATTTTTAATTTGATGTTAATGTAGTTTAAAGGACAAAACATTAAATAATGCACAAAATCTGGTATTTTCAAAGCATGGACACAAAAATTAGACAAACTAAATCTGTCTGAAGAAGCAGAGCAAAAAACACAAATGTTCAAATCGTTTCATATTGTCGACACAAAGCTTTTGTCACTTGGAGACGTGCTCACAGTGGGAAGAGGAACAAAAACTTTTACTCAAGTTAGAGTACTGTTATTTTAACAAAAACTTTCCTCAAGTAGGAGTGAAGTGTACAGCTAGAAAAGTACTCTAAAAAGTACAATTCCCTTAAAAGATTAGCTCAAGTAAATGCAGTTACTTGTGAGTACTACCCACCTCTGCTCAATACTCAAGTAAAAGTAAAAAAACCTAAACATTTGAAGAAACTACTACTTGGATCACTATTTTTTACTTCTACTCGAACAATAATATTTTAAAGTAGCTCTATTCTTACTCGAGTACAGACTTTAGCGACTCCCCATCTCAGCTGATTTAAGGAAAATTGAAATGAACTGTACCTATAGCGATTCCGTCCCAGGGGTTCGGTGGTGTGGGCGGATCAGTTGGAGGGGGGACGCTAGGATTTGTAGTCCAATGAGCCCTGAAGCCTTTAGCCTCGGTTAACAGGTCCGAATGGAAACGAAGGACCAGCCGGTTTCCTTTAGTCTGGATTCCCGCCGGCAACTTAGTCCCACAGAATGGACCTAGTAACATAACATAGTGAATGATTGATACTTTGCGGTGACATTGTTCGAGGGGTGTATGTCTGTGGTGGAATGGTCAGCAGTTACCATGGTGACACAAAGCATGCATTAGCAAACAGTGACAAAAAAGTCTTAAAACTACAAGATGGATCTAGGTACCGTATTTTCCGGTCTATTAGGTGCTATAGATTATAAGGCGCACTGTCATTAAATGGTCTATTTTTGAACTTTTTTCACAAATAAACCGCACTGGATTTAAACAAAACACAACAGTTGGATGGGTCAGTGGGACTTTGTTTGTGACGTTCACGGTGACTCTGGGCTTTGTTCAGTTGTGGCATGTAGGGATTGTCGGCGTGTTCGTAGTGACTCAGTTGTTTAGTTGTGTCTAGAAGTGGCACATTGCACTCGCTTTTTCGGATCGTTCCTCCGTTCTGTTCCTCGTCGGTGTGGAGTGATGAGTGTGGCTGTGGGTGTTTTTCGCTGTGCGGTCGCTGTCTGCTCCGTGCGTGTTTGCGTACGCTGTGGCTTTGTAGTTTACTGAAGTCGTGCTAGGACACCCGAGTGGATTCGTGTATAGGGCGCTCTGGATTGCAGGCGCGCAGTCATTTTTTTGATGGGGTTGGAGGCTTAAGAGTGTGCCTAATAGCCCGGAAAATACGGTAAATTAAAATGACTTCAATTAAGAACCTTTAACTTTATTTGAGTAGATTCAACTTGACAAGTAAAATGATCTACCAGTGGAATAAGTGTGTTTTTCTTAATTCAAGCAACATTTGATTTTGTTTCTTATTTTAAGTGCAAAAGGTTGTTATTTATTTATTTATTTTTTTAAGTGTAGCAAGATGTATTTTCATATTTTAAGTACAAAAAGTCTTGTTCCACTGGCAGATCATTTTACTTGTCAAGTGAAATTTACTCATATCATCACTTTCTTAATTCAAGTCATCTTGGCTAACTTGGCTAGATTTTTTTTTTTTTTTTTGCAGTATAAATGACACATTTTCAGGAGCCTGTGATCAATACAAACTTTTATGATCCTTTTTAGGTGTTTGATTTAAAGTCTCTCTTGATTAACAGAGCTTCAGACAGTGCAGTGCCTACAGATAGCGTCACACCCCCAGGAATTTTAATGACATCAGCTGCAAAGTATCAATAATACATAATACATATGAATATAAAAAAACAGTGACAATACACTTACCATATTTCTGGATGCTGTTCGTTACTGTGTTGACGTCATAAATCATTATATCGTCGTAGCACTTGGATGTAAAAATGTCTTTTGCCTCCAGGTCAAAGTGGGTGAAGTTGAAGTAGATCTTTTTCCCCAAAGGAAGCACAATATTCCACATGCACTCGGAATTGGGCTTGTAATTCATGGGCCAATTGGCGGATTTTATGATCCCAGTTTCCTCTTTGGAAGTAAAGCCGCAGCCCTGGATCTCTGAAACACAAAATTGTTCCAGACAATGAATCACTGCACCAAGTTATAGAGCACATCATTTTTATGCATCTGATTTTAGTGATCAAACTTTTGGACCATCTTTTTATTTGCTGTGATAAAAGGAATGACCAGGTTCATAAACCCAAAGTGTGCTGTGTTGAATTAGATTTGCTTTGCTCGTATACAGATTTGCTTTGCTCATATGCACTCAGACAAACTAAATAAGCACACGTTCTATTTTTTTTAATCCATGGAGACTGCGCAGGAGGCTCGCTAGGAAGTGGGAGTGTGCTTATGTTCCCAAAGCTCTATGTTCCCTCAGCTCTATGTTCCCACACCAGCTCTATGTTCCCATGGGTCTATGTTCCCTCAGCTCTATGTTCCCACGGCTCTATTTTCCCATGAGTTTATGTTCCCAAAGCTCTATGTTCCCACAGCTTCTATGTTCCCACACCAGCTGTATGTTCCCACGGCTCTATGTTCCCACACCAGCTCTATGTTCCCTCCGCTTTATATTCCCAAAGCTCTATGTTCCCACAGCTCTATGTTCCCACAGCTCTATGTTCCCACAGCTCTAAGCTCTATGTTCCCACAGCTCGATGTTCCCACAGCTCTATGTTCCCATGGCCCTATGTTCCCAAGGCTCTATGTTCCCACAGCTCTATGTTCCCACACCAGCTCTATGTTCCCATGGGTCTATGTTCCCACACCAGTTTTATGTTCCCACAGCTTTATGTTCCCACACCAGCTCTATGTTCCCACAGCTCTATGTTCCCTCAGCTATTTGTTTCCAAAGCTCTATGTTCCCGCATTTCCTTTATAATCAATTTGCATCAGATTTGATCCCCATTTCTCCCAATCTGGTCGTTAATTACACCCAACCTATTCTCCAGCAGCAGTCAAATACAGATGTAATGTAGCGGTTATGGTGCAAAGAAAAAATCCTCATCTCTTTAAATGCGGTATACAAATGAAAATAACATGATTTTTGAGTTCCATTTTGAGAAAAATCTTAGAAATGAGGAACCATTGGGCTGCGGGAACATAGGGATGACCCCCTAGAGAGCTAGCTGGGGAACTGGTTATGGACAGTTATGATGCTATAGTTTTTTCATGCCATATGTGGTGGCAAATGTGGCAGAAGACCTTCCAGAGGAAATGCTCCGAGACCTTCCAGAGGAAACACTTTGAAGGAGTGAATACAATGGGATGTTGGATTGTGTGATTAAGTGTTTGTTCTTCCTGTATCCTTGCAGACCGTGCAAGGATACACCATATAATGCAACAAAAATACTTTCATCACTAACTGAAATATTTATTCTCAGATTTTTCCAACTCTGGCGTCTGACGTCTGTGGCATCGCTGTTCAAACTCGCAGCGTGAGTGTATGAAGCGCACAGAAATGTTGGATCGACCTTCTAGACTTCTAGACCTTTGTTAGTGTTTATGCTCTTCGTGCAATGACTTCGTTGCTGTCTTCACATGTGACAGAGGAGACGTGTTTCATGGAGGGTCTCAGTGAGGTGCTGAACTGTCATCAGCCCCAGGTGAGAAGCGCCCCCCTCAGAGCTGCTATTCCTGTGCTTATGTGTGAGTGTATGTGTGTATGTCTGTGTGAATCTGTGCCCATAAGTGTGTATGTGTGTGAGTGTATGTGTGTATGTCTGTGTGAATCTGTGCCCATAAGTGTGTGTGTGTGAGTGTATGTGTGTATGTCTGTGTGAATCTGTGCCCATAAGTGTGTGTGTGTATGTGTGTGTGCATGTCTGTGTGAGTGTGTTTCTGCGTATCTGTGTATATGTGTCCATGTGTGTGTGTCTGTGTCTATGTGCCTGTGTGTATAATGTATGTCTGTGTGCCTATGTGTATGTGTGTTCGTGTGTGTGTGTGTGTCTGTGTGTGTGCGTATCTGTGTCTATGCGCCTATGTGTGTATATGTCTGTGTGTGTGCCTATGTGTGTGTGTGTGTGTGTATGTCTGTGTGCCTATGTGTGTGTGTGTTTGCGTCTGTGTCTATGTGCCTATGTGTGTGTGTGCGTATGTGTGTGTGTGCGTGTGTCTATGTGTGTGTATGTCTGTGTGTGTGTATGTGCCTATGTGTGTGTGTTTATGTGATTATGTGTGTGTATGTGTGTCTATGTGTGTCTATGTGCCTCTGTGTGTGTGTGTTTATGTGATTATGTGTGTGTATATGTCTATGTGCCTATGTGTGTGTTTATGTGTCCATGTGCCTCTGTATGTGTGTGTGTGTGGCTCTGTGTGTGTCTGTGTGTGTGTGTATGTCTGTGTGTGTGTGTGTGCCCGTACCTGTGATATCCTCGGGGTACACAGCCTCCCACTTGGCAGAGAAGCCTCGGTCTGTGAGGCGACTGTCAGACTGGAAGGTGACAGAGACTGTGTCACTGGCACTGACCAGCACAGGGGGGAGGAGGTGTCCGCAGTGAGTCGCTGAAACAAAACACAATACTGTAAATCCTGTTTAATAAAACCCAGCAGAGAGAACAGGGCTGACGGACGGGACGCAATTATCACAACTTCCTCTCACAGTAGTCAGGTAGCGCGGTTGTTAATCACTCGTATTTTTATGAAAACAATGTCTTTTCTTGTTGACAGTTAATTTAGAAATTCTACACGGTGCAGTTTACAGTTTTCATTAAAGGTGCACTGTGTAACTTTTCTGGCTATCTGCTTGTTTCCATAGAGATATAGTTTTGCCTTGTTATTCTACAGAAACAATGGAAATAAACTTGGTAATCACAATGGATACAGGTTAACGATCAGATCTATGGAGAAGTGAGCCTGCACAAGATAAAAAATCATGTTTTTTAGGTAGCTTTTGAGCTACACTGAAAAAAAACAACAATATCTAGGTAAGTTAAGATAACTTAAATCAGGCATGTCCAAACTATGGCCCATGGGCCAAATGCATCCCTCAGAAAAATTTTTTTGGCCCTCAGGCTTTGGCCCAAATTACCGTGCATCAATTAAAAATGCATGTTTTACTGCAAGTTTTTTTAAAACTCTACCTTGATAAAGCGAATATTTAATATTTAGTGTGTGATTTTAAGGATCTTAGCATGAATAAAGACTGATGGGTCATCCTAACGTGTTAAACATGCACAAATTTCAATTATTCACTGTATCGAGCTCCAGTCAGTCAGTTCGATCAGTCTTCTTCTTCATCTGTGTTTAGATATGTGGCCCTTGATGAAAAAAGTTTGGACACCCCTGACTTAAATTAAGAACATTTTACTTTGAGTAGATTCAACTTGACAAGTGAAATTATCTGTGTGTTTTGATTTTCTTTCTTATTTTAAGTTCCAAAAGTTGTTGTTTTGTTTCTTATTTAAGTGTAGCAAGATGTATTTTCATATTTCAGGTACAAAAACTCTTGTTCCACTGGCAGATAATTTTACTTGTCAAGTGAAATTTACCCAAACAAGATAAAACTTTCTTAATTCAAGTCAACTTAACTTGACTAGGTTTTGTTTTTTTGCAGCGTATAAAACACCTGTAATTCAGATGCATGGGAGATATGTTTAATGCCCTACTGTGGAACGTTCCAGGCAAATAGATAACATCTCCATGGAGATAAGCAAGTAGCGGACCCTCCCCCTTAGAAGTTCATGCACCTTCATCATCATTAGATCAGATCTGTGTTGGGTATTCAGTTCAAAAACCTGCACTTGCACCTCCGTAGTTAAAGCTGCATTGTGTAACTTTTCTGGTGGATGGTCCGTCACCTGCTCGTTTCTATGGAGATGTCATTGCTGTGCTTGGAATGTTCCACAGTATAACAACAGCTTTACCTTACATTTATTCAATTAGAGGTGGTTTTATAGCTCAAAAATACCTAAAAAAACAGGCGTTCTGATTGTGAGTGGGGTTGACTCTCCACAGATCTGATGTGTAACTTAGTCTGGTTTGAAGATAGAAAGGTTTAATACCAGAAAACGAAAAGGTTATCCAATGCACCTTTAAATCCTTAGGCTGAGCGTTAGATAAAGCTGTATCCGCTCCATGACGAAGTGAAGAGAATAACAAGGAGATGTAATGTATAGTTTATTGTGTGCTCTTAATCAAGTGTTTTATGGGAGCTGACCGCGATTAAGATAAAGTAGAGTCTGAGAGGTCACCACACAGGAGCACCACAGGCAAAGTCCCTCTGTTAATAACCAGAGCAGGGAAGGTGGTAAATCGATTTATGTACACATGCTCTGCACAGATACTTCAGGGTCAGGGCCATATTACGCTATTTTCTGATCTATGTTATAATGTTGTTTCCTCATCACAAACAGACCTGGAGCTGTGTTTTGTTTCATTCACTCACACATTTTTACCAGAATTTTGGACATAAGGCCTCATTTCCTAGTGAACCAGAGTGTTGGAGGCATGTGGAGACACTTTAAAAAAAAAAAAAAATTCCATCCAGTCCTTATATTTGCAGAGGTCGCTGGTGCTAGACTAGTGCATGTCAATGGCCATAGTTCTCCTGCCACTAAAAACAGTCTTACCCACTGCACAAAACACCCAAAGCAAATATATTATTACATCAGACTGTCGATGTAAATATTTGTGTTGATAAAATAATGTTTGAAATCAAATTAACCTTACATCATATGAATCGTCGCATGTTGAGGGACTATTTTCTCATATATCAGTCCGCCGCTGCCGAGCTTTCTATCAGCAAGTACAACTCGCTGCTGCTGCTCAGACATAAATCCTTCATATGCAAGGTTGGTTTTACTTCTAAAATTATTCTATTGACCCAGACATTCACATCGACAGTCTGGTGTAATAATAGATTTTCTTCGGGTGTTTTGTGGAGTGGGTAAAACTGTTTTTAGTGGCAGGATAACTGTGGCCATTGACATGCACTAGCCTAGCACCAGCGACCTCTGCAAATACAAGGACTGGATCGAATATTTAAAAAAGTGTCTCCACACGTCTCCAACACTCTGGCTCACTAGGAAATGAGGTCCTATGTCCAAAATTCCGAACTGTCCTGTTAAGGAAGAACTCTTCTTTCAGACTGAAAACACTCCACCATGGGCCTTGGGGTTGTGTGTTTTTAAACTCCACACACCTTCACTAGAATCATTTTGATAAATTCAGACATGGAATTGCCAATCTCTACTGAACTAAAGGTAAAAGAAGCTGCTAACTTGAAAACTACCACTACATGACATCACAAGGTGGAACAGAGCATTTTGAGCTTTGGAGATGTGTACAGACTAATAATAAACGATTATTCAAACATGTGTGAATGAAACAAAACACAACTCCAGGTCTGTTTTTGAGGAGGTATTTTAGAATTGATTTTAAGATTTTACTGATCACTTTTAAAGCTCGTTTAGGTCTTGCACCAAGTTACATTTCAGATTTTTTAACCCCGTACGAGCCCTCCTCCCGCAGCCTTAGACCCTCAGGCAGGTCCCTGTGGCTGTTCCAAAGTCCAGGCTCCGGGTGAAGGCTGATGGAGCCTTTTCAGTCCTGGAGCCTCAGGTTTGGAACGACCTGCCTGAGGAGAAAAGGCTCACACAATCAATATCATCTTTAAAATCACTTCTTAAGACTCATTTGTATCGATTGGCCTTCCTTTAACTGGTTTTAGCTTGATTTTATTGCTTATTTATTTTTATTCCTTTTTTTTATTAACTTATTTATTATATTCAATTGAATTAGATTTCTTTATTGTCTGATTTTGTTTGCTTTCTAATGTAATTTTTTATTGTTCCTTGCTGCTTGTACAACACTTTGTAAATCTTGTTTTTAAAAGTGCTTTTATTATTATAATATATATAATATATATAATATATATATAATAATAATAATAATAATAATAATATAATGTGTAATATAGGACCTTTAATACTTCCTTCATATTATTATTTCATTGTAATTTCACAAATATAGAAGAGGGGAGGTGGGATTAAATAAGTTTTCTTCTTCCCACTCCTTTTTGGGCCAGTTTTTTTATTTTTTGTTGTTATTTATGCTGTGATTTCATTACTGTTATATGTTCTATTGTAAAAGAATGTAAATTTCTTACTTGCCCAAAATAAATATACAAATCAAATCAAATATAGAACATTAGTGTGCTGTGAAGTACCTAGCGTGTTGAATTTATCCGAGATGACAAGCTTGTCGTCGCCGCACTGGCCCGCGTCTCCTGTGATGGCGAGGTCAGTGATCTGCAGTTTGACCATGAACCCTCTGCTCACGGTAATGGTCCAGTTACACCTCAGATGGGGCGGATATGCATTTGGAAACCCCAGGGAGTGTATGACGCCTTTTCTCCCACTGATCAGAGCAGGACCTCCACAGCCTGCAGAATCACAAATCACAGAAAACAGCAGATTAGTCATATACAGATAAAGATAAATTCAATTATGTCAATTGGATAAAAGTTGTTTTTTTAGTGAAGAGGTTTTGCAGCTCATCCAAGCAGCTTATTCATTTCTGGTCAGATGTTCGTGGACACTGCCTTATATCTGCCTGAAGAGGAGCTAACTACAAATACAAAAACTAAAATCTAGCCAAGTTACTTTACTTGACAAGTAACATGATCTACCAATGGAACAAGACTTTTTGTACTTAAAATATGAAAATACTTCTTACACTTAATCTTGTTACACTTAAAATAAGAAAAAAACAACTATTTACACTTAAAATACAAAACAAAATCTAATATTGCTTGAATCTGAGGAGGCCACAATGGACGAGTGCGACGGAGATGTTTGTTACTGCACGAGTGAACACTTTGCAAGCTGCGCTAAGGATTTTAATGCACAGTTTTATCTGCAGGCTGAACAAATTAGACAATGAAATAATAATGCCACTCACAAATATGAGATTCAGTGCAAAAAGAAATCAGTCCAGTATGTGGAGACACTGGTATGGTTGTCTTTTAAAAACATAAATGTTTGTTGTTTTGTAATGTCACTGTCCTTGTCTGTTTTAAAAGTGGACCATGATTACTTGTCAAGTTGAACCTACTCAAATAAAGTAAATTTTTCTTAGTGTAAGTCCTTTTAACTTTCTTATATATTGTGTTTCACAGTGCACTGAAACTACGGTGAAACTAACTCTAACCTACTTGTTTCTTGTTTTTATTTAGGTCAACTGAAGTAGACTGTGAACTGTGTCTGAATCATATTATCATAATCATACAGGTGCCTGATGGGTGCTTTCACATACAGACTATCACTATCATTTTCCCTATTCTGATCTGAGGATGGAGTTGTAATTGGGAGACAGATGATGTCTGAGCCCGCAATTTCTGTTCAAAAAAGGATTGTCTTTCACAAACATAGCCTCTTTAACTCCCCTCTTGAATTATTTCTTTTATTCGGCTAAGATCTGTACCCAACTATCCTGAGTTAGTGGTTTTGAGATGGAGTTGTACAACTGACTGTGGTCCCGTGTTGCTCTATCGTCTGTGTTGTGTAAACTCTATACACCTTCACTAGAATCATTTGGATAAATTCAGACATGGAATTGCCAATCTCTACCAAACTGAAGGTAAAAGGAGCTGCTAACTTGGAAACTACCACTACATGACATCACAAGGTGGAGCAGAGCATTTTGAGCTTTGGAGATGTGTACAGACTAATAATAAAGGATTACTCAAACATGTGTGAATGAAACAAAACACAACTCCAGGTCTGTTTTTGAGGAGGCAACAACATTATAACATAGCTTAAAACTCAAAAGAGTCAATTTTGTGTTTTAGAATTGATTTTAAGATTTTACTAATCACTTTTAAAGCACGTTTAGGTCTTTCACCAAGTTACATTTCAAAACTTTTAACCCTGCACAAGCCCTCCTCCCACAGCCTTAGATCTTTAGGCAGGTCCCTGTGACTGTTCCAAAGTCCAGGCTCCAGACGAAGACTGATCGAGCCATTTCAGTCCGGGTGCCTCGGCTTTGGAACGACCTGCCTGAGGGGAAAAAGATTAATTATATTGAATTGATTTGATCGCTTCATTGTCTGATTTTGTGCTTTCTGGATGCTATTTTTATTGTTCTTTGCTGATTGTACAGCACTTTGTAAACCTTGTTTTTAAAAGTGCTTTATAAATAAAGATTTATTATTATCTACACTCTATCGTCTGTGTTGGTACATCCTCTTATGAAGTGGCCGTTTAATTTCTCCAATATAACGATCACTGCAGTTTTCACTACACTGAACGGAGTAAACCACATTGCTTTGTTTGTCGCTCTTAGTTTTGTCCTTTGAATCAACCAAAAACTTTTATCCAGTTATATTTTTCTTTTGCTGTGGATCCTACCTGGACGAATAAGGGATTTTACATACATTAGTCAGTTCCTCCCTGCACTTCCCGAGCTCAACAGTCCCTAGAGCTTTCCTACTTGAGTTCTCGTGTAATGCACTAATGGATGGGGGTTGTGTTACTGTGATATTTGCACAACTGCTCCATGATCAGGTTCATTATGTAGCGGTTTAATTGGTCACTGGAGAGAAGCGTTGTGTCTGCCAATATATTTAATCTAATGCTGAACAGGGCGATCTCAGGAGGGAGCTCCCGGAAACAGAAAGCTGTTTGCATTCATTTGTCAGCTATTTCAGCCCACTGTTTACAGCCAGCACTTCACCTGAACCCGCTTATATAGAACATATACATATACGGATAATTACTACATGGACTTATGGTTTAGTAAATTATAGCTCGGACTACAATGTTGAGGTTCTAATGAGGAAAGTTTTGTCATTTTTCTTGCTTGGATAAGAATCGAGCAGTAGGGGGTTGAATAAATAACTTCTTTGTCTCATTACAGATGCAAGATAATTACTAAAGTGTCTCGTTCTTCTATTTATTTATTGCAGCTCATGTTTTAACAATATTTAGAATGGATTTTTAAAAACATAATCCTGCTGTAGGGTTATTGTGTCAGTTGCATAAATGTATTTCAGTGTTGTTGTTTATTGTCTATATTTTCTTCAGCAATATTCCTCAAAATTGCTTATTGTGGCAGGCCAAGTTGTACATGGTTATAGTTTAAAGCAGGGGCCCCCAACCCCAGGGCCGTGGACCGGTACCAGGCCGTGGGTCGTTTGGTACCAGGCCACGAAAGTGCAACCAGGTCTAAACCAGGTCTAAACCAGGTCTAAACCAGGTCTAAAACCAAATCTAAACCAGGACTAAACTAGGTCTAAACCAGGACTAAACTAGGTCTAAACCAGGTCTAAACCAGGTCTAAACCAGGTCTAAACCAAGTCTAAACCAGGACTAAACTAGGTCTAAACCAGGACTAAACTAGGTCTAAACCAAGTCTAAACCAGGACTAAACTAGGTCTAAACCAAGTCTAAATCAGGTCTAAACCAGGTCTAAACCAGGTCTAAACCAGAACTAAACCAGGTCTAAAACAGGTCTAAAACCAAGTCTAAACCAGGTCTAAACCAGGTCTAAAACCAGGTCTAAACCAGGACTAAACCAGGTCTAAACCAGGACTAAACCAAGTCTAAATCAGGACTAAACCAGGTCTAAACCAGGTCTAAAACAGGTCTAAAACAGTCCTACAACCAAGTCTAAATCAGGACTAAACCAGGTCTAAACTAGGTCTAAAACCAGGTCTAAACCAGGTCTAAACCAGGTCTAAACCAGGACTAAACCAGGTCTAAAACAGGTCTAAACCAGGACTAAAGCAGGTCTAAAACAGGTCTAAAATCAGATCTAAACCAGGACTAAACCAGGTCTAAACCAGGTCTAAAACAGGTCTAAAACCAGGTCTAAACCAGGTCTAAACCAGGTCTAAAACAGGTCTAAAACAGGTCAGGTCTAAACCAGGTCTAAACCAGGACTAAAACAGGTCTAAAATCAGATCTAGACCAGGACTAAACCAGGTCTAAACCAGGACTAAACCAGGTCTAAACCAGGACTAAACCAGGTCTAAACCAGGTCTAAAATAGGTCTAAACCAGGACTAAACCAGGACTAAACCAGGTCTAAATCAGATCTAAAACAGGACTAAATCAGGTCTAAAACAGGTCTTAACAAGGTCTAAACCAGGTCTAAAACCAGATCTAAACCAGGACAAAACCAGAACAAAACCAGGTCTAAACCAGGTCTAAACCAGGTCTAAACCAGGTCTAAAAACAGGACTAAACAAGAGTAAATTTTGTGTAATATAGGACCTTTAAGTGTTAATTTAAATAAAACTGAGGCGTTAAATTGCTTGCAGAATAGCTCGGGGACACACTTACCTGAGGTGGGAGGATTGGTGGTTGCGGTCGTGTGCGCGGTGGTGCTCGGTTTGGCTGTGGTGGTTGGTTTTGGTGTAGTCGAGGGGATCACAGGAGGAGGGAGGCTGGACTTAGTGAAAACTGCGGTAAATCCTTTGGAGCTCAAGGTGCTGTCAGATTTGAAGCGCACCACCATTGTGTTTCCCATCGCTGTCTCCACCGGCTTGGGGACGGAGCCGCCACAGAATTTACCTGTTAAAACAAAAATTCAACTTTTAATAATTAGATCTAAGTTATGTGAAGATTATCTGGTTAATCATAATAATAATCGTAATCAAAAAGCTGTCGTAAGAGCTAAAATATAATCATCGTAGTGACCATTTTCAAAGCAAATTCAAGTTATTTTTCAGTTCAGTCGATGAAGATACTGTGCAGTGACATCACGCTGGGGGTGTTCCGCCTGTGTCTCTATGGTGGACTGTTCAGCGGTTACCATGGTGACACAATGCACACGTTAAACACTGATAAATGGCTTTAAGATTGTCAAGGAAAAATACAAAGTGGATTGAAACAGCACATTTTCAAAAACCCGTGATCAATACGAGCGTTCATGGTCAAAGGTGAGCGTGACTAACTAATTAACTAATTATGTAACTAACTGACTGACTGACTGACTGACTAATTATCTAACTAACTAACTAATTGACTGACTGACTAAGTTCTTTATGGTCAGACTGTGTCAACACAAAACTCAAATTTAAGCTTAACAGGTGAAGACAGATGAATAATTCCATTTATGTTACTTCTAGGGTTGTAACAATAACCAAAATATTGTAAGATCGTATCGTTAAAAGTCTCACAATAATATTGTGGACTGTCACAATATATCGAATTACAAATTTCTTTTCTTAAATGCATTTTTTTATAGGAGCAATAGCTAATAAACTTTGGGATCTACATATCCCATGATTCATTTCAGCGCAGACAACATGAAGTTATGTTTTTTACTTGAATTCTTGGGATTATGACAGTAATAATTCACACCAACATTTTGCCAGGGTATTTTAAAAGCAAAAAAGTGTCCCATCAACAATTACAACAGCCTCCTGAAATATCGCAATAAATATCGTACCATGAGATGCATATCGTGATAATATTGTACTGAGAGTTTAGGATATCGTTACATCCCCTAGTTACTTCATATATTTCATGTCTTCTGTCTTCGGTCTCTCAGGTCAAACTCTCTCACCCTCCTGTCCGTCCCAAAACCAGGAAGGTCGAGCTTTCTCTGTTGTGACCCCTGAGCTTTGGAACGCCCTCCCTCTGCATCTGAGATCTCGCTCCTTCCTACCTCACTTAAAACTATCCTAAAAACACATTTTTCCAAGATTGGGTTCAACAGCCCATGAGTTCTACTCTGAAGCTGTCAGCTTTAGACTTTTATCTTTGTGTATTAAACCACTCTGTCATGTAATATTTTATATTTGTGTTATTGTTTCATACTGTAAAGCACTTTGGTGCAACTTGTTATGGTTGTTTTAAATGTGCTATATACATAAAATGACTTGACTTGACTAAAATGTGGAAAGTAGTAAAAATAAATGAAAATAAAAAAAAAAAAAAACACTGAATGAGTCCAAACCTTTGACTGGTTAAGTGTCGTTAAAGAGTGAGGGGTCACTAATTAATCAGGGAAAGGGATTAAAGGTAGAGTATAATAGATAATATGCTCTGCCTTTATAATATGAAGTATAAACGAGATGTAGTGAAATATATGTATGTGTACGGATATATGCATATGTATATATGTGCATCGATGTGTATATTGTATATATGTATATATGTGTATGTGCTTATATGTATGTGTGTGTATTTGTGTGCGTGGGTGTACACATGCATGTGTGTTTATGTGTGGGTGTGTGCGTGTGTCCACACATGTTTGTACATAGAGGGTGCTGTTATGAACATATAATGTAAATGAATGTAGAGGATGGATGTGTGTGTATATATGGATGTGTGTGTGTATGTATGTATGTACTTATGTGTATATGGCCAAACTGGGCATCGAACATCTCTAATGAAATGAAGTGAATAAATATATATTAACATAAGTGTAGTTAAAGAGCAGTTTGACTCAGAAATAATCATAATATTTTGCTACGCCCACTTTTAGTCGAAAAACTGATCAGCAGGACATTTCTTTACTACAGCCTTCATTTCGAGTAGGATTCACTGCGGTTTTTATCTGACACTTTTAACATACCCAGTAATGAGGAGCCAGCACCCTCTCCATCGTAGACCTGTACGAAGTCTCCACACACCTCTGGGATCAGGTCAAAGGACGTGAACGTGAGCCGGACCCGCTCCCCCTCCGGCACTGTAATTTTCCACTGTCAAACAAACCAAACAATCGTCAGCGCTACGTCATTAAAGGTCCTATATTACACAAAACTGACTCTTGTGAGCTTTTAGACATGTCAGAATGTTGTTACCTCATCAAAAACAGACCCGCAGTTGTGTTTTGTTTCATTCACACATGTTTAACACACAATCCAAACATTATAACACAGATGAGAAAATAACCTAATAAGAACCCTTTAAAAACATTACTTTATTTATCACTGCGTCCTTACGTCTTTTGCTCCGTCAGCGTTCATCTGTGCTCAAACAAGTGGCATGTTTTGCTTGAGTGTAATTCATGAATGATTGTCTCTCTGTCCGTGTTTTGTTTGGACAGACGCTGAGCTGAGTGCAGTGAGATGAGCTCATGATGACAGCCAAATAACACCATATGACCCCAGATCCAAAACAAGCCTCAAGCCCCGTCCGAGTCTGACACTGAAAGGACTAATGCAGGACTTTACAAACTGTAGGAGACCTGGCTCTGGAGACTATGGGATGTTTCCAATTAGAATATATAGTTCATAATGTAAAGGGTCCATCTTCTGATCTGTGTTATAATGTTGTTTCCTCATCACAAACAGATCTGGAGTTGTGTTTTGTTTCATTCACACAAACTCTTTGCATATTTAGGTTGAGTTCTTCTGTACATTAATGATCTTTCTTCACTTATCTTAACTTCAAATCAAACGTTCACAACAAATAATTCACTCTCAACTCTTCACTAGTTTGCATCTTTAATGTCAAGTGTCCTTAAAGGTCACTTGACATTACGCAAAATTAATTCTTGTTAAGTTTCATGTTAGAATGTTACCTGATCAAAAACACAGGAGTTGTGTTTTGTTTTATTCACAATTGTTTGAGTAATCTTTTATTATAAGTCTGTTTACATCTCCAGAGTTCAAAATGCTCTGTTGTGATGTCTTCACTACGTAACGAAACATTGAAACACCATCTTTTTAGGGTAATTTTTTGTATGTCCAATCTTCATTTTTTTACTCTCTTCTGTACATCCAGTATAGATGTTTGTTTTTTCTATAGTGATGCAGAAAAGAGGAGCCATTGTCTGTGTGAATGTTCATGTTAGTCAGTAGATCTGACTGCTCAACCAGTGATGTTTTAAGTCAAGATCAAAATTTGAATTGCCAAACTTCAGATCAGTGAACACACGCTCTACCAACTGAGCTACACTGCCGCCCGCCAGTGTCACCATTTTAGACCATTTTTATGGTTGAACCCATAATTTTCCACAAATTACATTTCTAAATAAATAAACATACATAAATACCTAAATTAGTTAATTAAAGAGATAACAAAATATATAAATGGAAAAAGATGCAATAAATGTTTAATCACAAATAATCAAAATTAATAAATTATATTAACAACAACAATGCTGATATTTGTCATAAATAATTAAAAAACAGTATTATATTCATTAATAACAACATTTTCCTGCGCCTGTGTTCCCTGTGACGTCCAAAAAACCTAGTCTGTGGTTCAAATGTTTAACTGCAGATTTATGTCGTGGGGTCACAGGTAGACGGTCAAATAGTGGATGTAATTTGCACGTCATTTAGTCCAGACGCACCAGACGTCACCAGACGCAGTACAGACATGATCTGCACGTCCATAAGACTTCAAATGTTTAATGGGATGTAGTAGTTGTTTTCAAGTTAACACCTCCTTTCACCTTTAGTTCAGAAGAGATCAGCAAATCCAGGACTGAAATTATCCAGATGATTCTAGTGCAAGTGTGTGGAATTTAAAAACACGTCTAAAACCTCTTCAGACAAGTTTTTGATGCGGGAACATTATAACACGGTAAGATAAGATAACTTTTGACAGTCTAAAGTCCACACAAAATATATGCATTTTCTTTTTTTGTATACTGCCTTCTTTTTGTTTGTTTTTTTTCTCACTTTTTTTAAAGCCCATTATCGTGCCCTTCTGTTGGCTATTTCCAGCAGGTGCATTGTGTCCCGTTGTATAGGTTAATGGCAGCGCACAGCCCCAGTCCAGGGAGCATGAGGCTACATCCACGTGTTCATATGCACAGACTCTACATATGCACAGGCTGTACACATGCACATGGACAAAAAACATTAAAATGACATAAAAGTGTCTTAAATTAAGAACATTTTACTAGATTCAAATGATCTACCAATGGAATAAGTGTGCTTTTCTTAATTCAAGTGACATTAGATTTTATTTCTTATTCCAAGTGCAAAAAGTTTTTGTTTTTTTTTCTCAAATAAAGCAAAATTGTATTAATTTAAGTCATTTTAACCTACCTAGATATTATTTCTCGCTGTAGGGATGTAACAATAAACAAAATATCATGATGTCGCATCACAAAAAGTCTCTCAGTAATATCACGGACCATCACATTACATCAGATTACAAATCTCTTTGCTTAGATTTGTTGCTATGGTGCAGCAACAGTTAAAAAAAAACAAAAGAACTACACAGACCATGATCCTTTGCTCTGTTTTAGTCCAAACGCCTTCAAGACCGAGACAAGACCGAGTCCAAGCGCCTTCACGACCGAGACAAGACCGAATCCAAGCACCTTCAAGACCGATACAAGACCGAGTCCAAGCTCCTTCAAGACTGAGACAAGACCGAGTCCAAGTGCCTTCAAGACCGAGGCAAGACCAAGTCCAAACACTTTCAAGACCGAGACAAGACTGAGTCTAAGCGCCTTCAAGACCAAGACATGACTGAGTCCAGACGCTTTCGACACTGAGACAAGACCGAGTCCAAACGCCTTCAAGACCGAGACAAGACCGAGTCCAAGCGCCTTCAAGACCGAGGCAAGACCGAGTCCAAGTGCCTTCAAGACTGAGACAAGACCAAGTCCAAACACTTTCAAGACCAAGACAAGACTGAGTCTAAGCGCCTTCAAGACCGAGACATGACCGAGTCCAGACGCTTTCGACACTGAGACAAGACCGAGTCCAAACGCCTTCAAGACCGAGACAAGACCAAGTCCAAGCGTCTTCAAGACCGAGACAAGACCGAGTCCAAGCGCCTTCAAGACCGAGGCAAGACCGAGTCCAAGTGCCTTCAAGACTGAGACAAGACCAAGTCCAAACACTTTCAAGACCGAGACAAGACTGAGTCTAAGCGCCTTCAAGACCATGACATGGCCGAGTCCAGACGCTTTCGACACTGAGACAAGACCGAGTCCAAACGCCTTCAAGACTGAGACAAGACCAAGTCCAAGCACCTTCAAGACCAAGACAAGACCAAGTCCAAGCACCTTCAAGACCAAGACAAGACCAAGTCCAAGCACCTTCAAGACCGAGACAAGACTGAGTCCAAACACCTTCAAGACCGAGACAAGACCGAATCCAAACACCTTCAAGACCAAGACAAGACGGAGTCTAAGCGCCTTCAAGACCGAGACAAGACGGAGTCTAAGCGCCTTCAAGACAAGACGAGTCTAAGCGCCTTCAAGACCGAGACAAGACGGAGTCTAAGCGCCTTCAAGACCAAGACAAGACCGAGTCCAAATGCCTTCAAGACCAAGACAAGACCAAACCCGTAAAAAATGGGCTTGAGGCTGGTCTCAAAACCAAGACCGGTCTCGAGTACTACGACACTAACCTTCTGGGTCATAATATTTGCAATAACACAATGAATAATTAACACTAACTAAATAAATAAATGTTGTTACATACAGTGAACCATAACCAGTAATAATGGAAGTGCTACGTTCAGCATATGTGTGCACAGACTCTACATGTGCACAGGACTCTCCACGTGCACAGACTCTCCACGTGCACAGACTCTACACGTGCACAGACTCTCCACGTGCACAGACTCTCCACGTGCACAGACTCTCCACGTGCACAGACTCTCCACGTGCACAGACTCTCCACGTGCACAGACTCTCCACGTGCACAGACTCTACACGTGCACAGACTCTACCTGATAGAGTGCATCGTGGGGGTAGTTCTGCCCCGGAGAGCCTGGGGTCTGCAGATTCCCCTGGTCACCTTGGAGAAAACCGCCGGCCCCGGTTATTTCTGGAACGAGATGGAGAGGGCACTTCAGCGTCACAGAGCATCTCAAGGATACAGCGGCAATATGCCCCCGTAATAAGACCCCTCCCCACCTCCATTTGGACTCCCTAATTCATTTCACTATCTAGGTCGGCCTGAAGAATAGTGCTTTATGCTAAAATCGAGGTAATTTCCTTCAGTTTGACTTGAACTGAATGGGTTCCAAAACAAATATTCGACACGCTGAGCAAAAAAAACAACTTTAATACACTGTGCTGTACGTCTAATGAAAATATCTTCAAATATAAAACTGTTAAATAGTAGTTAAATCTACCAGAAATCTAACAGATAATACTCCCTACAACTGTGCAACAATTCACCCTTATGTAACGAATAATACTCCCTACAACTGTACAACTCACCCTTATGTGACAGATAATACTCCCTACAACTGTATAAATCACCTTTATGTGACAGATAATACTCCCTACAACTGTACAACAACTCACTCTTATGTAAAGAATAATACTCCCTACAACTGTACAACAACTCACCTTATGTAACAGATAATACTCCCTACAACTGTACAACAACTCACCCTTATGTAACAGATAATACTCCCTACAACTGTACAACAACTCACCTTATGTAACAGATAATACTCCCTACAACTGTACAACAACTCACCTTATGTAACAGATAATACTCCCTACAACTGTACAACAACTCACCTTATGTAACAGATAATACTCCCTACAAACTGTACAACAACTCACCATTATGTAACAGATAATACTCCCTACAACTGTACAACAACTCACCATTATGTAACAGATAATACTCCCTACAACTGTACAACAAACTCACCCTTATGTAACAGATAATACTCCCTACAACTGTACAACAACTCACCCTTATGTAACAGATAATTACTCCCTACAACTGTACAACAGTTCACCCTTATGTAACCGATAATACTCCCTACAACTGTACAACAACTCACCTTATGTAACAGATAATACTCCCTACAACTGTACAACAACTCACCTTATGTAACAGATAATACTCCCTACAACTGTACAACAACTCACCCTTATGTAACAGATAATACTCCCTACAACTGTACAACAACTCACCTTATGTAACAGATAATACTCCCTACAACTGTACAACAACTCACCATTATGTAACAGATAATACTCCCTACAACTGTACAACAACTCACCATTATGTAACAGATAATACTCCCTACAACTGTACAACAACTCACCTTTATGTAACAGATAATACTCCCTACAACTGTACAACAAGTCGCCCTTATGTAATAGATCATATTTATATATTATCGTTGTACCTGACGATGATTCGGGGGCCACAGCTTTGTAATGAGCCTTGAATCCTTGGTCTGTTTTTCTTTCGTTGGTGTCGAAGTAAACGGTCAGACGATTGGTCAGAGTCACAATCGGCTTTGGTTTGGAGTAGCCACAGTATTTACCTACAAAAAAAACAGACAATAATAACAGATCCACACAAGTTTTCTTATTAAAGGTTCTATATTATGCAGAATTGACTCTTATGAGCTTTAAGTCATATTGGGATGTTGTTTCCTAATCAAAAACAGACTTGGAGTTGTGTTTTGTTTCATTCACGCATTTATCAGACTAGTGTTGTATTCAAGACCGCACTAATTGAGACCAAATGGTAAATGGTCAAATTTTTCTATAGCGCTTTTCCACCTTCAAGGCACTCAAAGCGCTTTACAACAAGGAACCACTCACCCATTCACACACACATTCATACACCAGTGTACGCAGACACTGTGGGCAAGGTGGGTTAAGTGTCTTGCCCAAGGACACAACGGCAGCATTCATCTGTGGGAACTGGAATCACACCAGCCAACCTGTGGGTCAGTGGATCTGACCACTCAACCTGTGATGTTTATGTCAAGAGCTGGATTCAAACCGCCAACCTTCAGATCAGTGGGCGAATGCTCTACCAACTGAGCTACTGCCAACCAAGACCACAGGGTCCCGAGTCTAGAACAAGACCAAGACCTCTGAGAGTCGAGACCGAGAAAAGACCCAGACTTTTAAAGGCCGAGACCAAGACAAGACCGAGACCATGGCCCATCGAGACCAAATCGAGACCATCTTTGTAATTTTGTACAGTTATTTTGGCGCATATATATCAATGTTTTATAAATCAATCTATCTAAAATAAGATAAGCAAACTGTACTGCATTTAAACTTAAGCTCTGAGCCCCTTTTTTGGACAACTTCAAAGTGAACCAAGTGGGTTTTTTCATGTTCATAACATTTACAGTTACATTATTTTACTGGTTTTGCAGTGATATTGAGCAGCCTTTGCATATTTACCAGTCGTAATGAAATACGATCGTCGAGTGTCAGACCTCGAGTCCAAGACAAGACCGAGACTGTAAAAAGTGGTCTCACGGCCAGTCTCGACTACGACACTATAAGACGCAAATCCTGCATATTCAGTTCTTCTCTCAAACAGAAAACACTCTGTTCCACCTTGTGATGGTAATACAAAATGTACTGCACTGTGTTTTTAAACTCCATGCACCTTCACTAGAATCATCTGGATAATTTCAGGCCTGGAATTGTCAATCTCGACTGAACAAAAAGCAAAAGGAGTTGTTGACATGAAAACTACTACTTCATGACATCACAGGGTGGAACGGAGTAATCCAGGGTTACTCAAACATGTGTGAATGAAACAAAACACAACCCCAGGTCTGTTTTTGATGAGGTAACAACATTATAACATGACTTCAACCTCACACGAGCCAGTTTTGTGTAATATAGGCAGAGGTGGGACCAAGTCGATGTTTTGCAAGTCTCAAGTTTTTGACCTCAAATCCGAGTCAAGTCCCAAGTCAAATACAAGCAAGTCCAAGTCGAGTCTCGAGTCACTGGCCCATAAGTCCAAGTCAAGTCCAAGTCGTCCGTTTTGAGCTTCAAGACGTTTCAAGTCTTTAAAACAAAGCTTAGATTTTTGCCATTTATATGACTTTTAAACAAAATTATACTTATAAAAAGTCATGGTATTTTTATAAAACAGTTGTATAAATGCAAATTTTTCCTTTTTAAATGTCTTGACAAGATCTTAGTGTGAATCATTATGGTCAGAATAAAAATAATTCTGATTTAAAGGTGCTTAATAACAGTTATTTTGCAATGTAGTCTGCACTGAAATGGAAGGATCTTGTTCTTTGTAGTTCCCCCTGTTTTACTGTAAAATTCAGCACCACATGTATGAACTGAAAAGAGAAAAGTAGAGTCAAGACCCAAGTCATTGAGCTTCAAGTCCAAGTTGAATTCCAGGTTTTATTCCATTTTATCAAGTCAAGTCTCAAGTCTTAAAAATAGTGACATTATTACATTTATATTACATTTATTCCCAGCGTGTAGATCTTACCAATGACGCCCAGCGCATCTCTCAGAGTCACAAAATCTCCCGTGCAGAGTTGTGTTTCCTCCAGCGCAAACTCCTCAAACCACAGATGGATCACCTGTGACAACACGCACTGAATCAGAGGGACGCAGGGAGCCGTGCATCTGCCACAGAGCCGGCCGAGCTAAAGATTTGAGTGTCTCCTTTGGGTGCTACGATGAGAGAGCGGGATAATGAAATAGACAAGGCCCGCCATCTGTCCCGAACAAGGGTGCTCTCCTCCATCTGTCTCCCGCTGCCTGGCTTCACATAAGACACTTCACCGACAATCAGAGAAGAGACTGGGAGACTAGACTTATCACAATCACCGCTCTGAAGCTCGAGGAAGGACTTGATGGTATTTATAGCCTAGTAGCTCCGTGGTGGAAAGTAACAAAGTAAAAATGGTAATGCACAGAGCAATTTTAGGTATCTGTGTCATTTTAAAGATGTATTGTGTAACTTTTCTGGTGGAGGGTCCGTCAAATGTTGTATCCAATGTTCTGTGAGATGTTATTGTTTTGTCTGGAATTTTTCACAGTATGGCATTAAACCTTTCTATCCTATCTCCATGGAGACCAAACCAGACCAAGTTACAGGTTAGATCTGTGGAGAGGCGACCCCGCTCACAGTCAGAATTACCGTATTTTCTGGGCTATTATGCGCTCTGAATTATAAGGCGCACTGTCATTAAATGGTCTATTTTCGAACTTTTTTCACAAATAAACCGCACCGGACTTTAACCACTTACCATCCACCCGCCCAGTAAGTGGTTAAATGAAACAGTTGGGTGGGTGAGTGTGGTTGTGGGTGTTTTTCGCTGCGTGGTCACTGTCTGCTCCGTGTGTGTTTGCGTGCGCTGCTTTGTAGTTTACTGAAGTCGTGCTGGGACATCTGAGTGGATTCGTGTACAGGGCGCTCTGGATTGTGGGGCGCGCAGTCGTTTTTTGATGGGGTTGGAGGCTTAAGAGCCCGGAAAATACGGTAATGTTTTTCTAGGTATTTTTGAGCTATAAAATAAAATTAATAAATTAAATAAACGTAAGGTAAAGCTGTTTAATAGATACAAAATTAGTACTGCAAGACAAATCCCGTAGGAAGAAGGGCAATAACGTCTTTCCTCTTGATAAAATTCACCAAACATTCTCTTTGTTCCAGCTTTAAAAGAACCCCAGAAGTTGTAGGCCGCACATCAACCAATCAACGAAGAGCTGTAAAGCCATGACGTCAAACTCAAGGGCCTGTTTTGGTTCCTTTTGTGGTACAACACGACAGTAAACAAAGCCATCGAGATGAATGTAGATGAAGACAGACATTCTGTGTTGGCAATGATTCCTGAGATCGAGGATTTAAAGCCAGAACAAAGAGAATGTTTTGTGAATTTTATCAAGGGGAAAGACGTTATTGCCCTTCTTCCTGCGGGATTTGGCGCATTACATACGTCACGACCAAATAGCAGCGATTGGTTAAATAAAAAAAAGTACCCAGCTACAGTTGAGTGAACGAATCCTAATGCTGCGAGGTGAAACCGACTGATGAATCAGGCTATGTGAAGTTAACAACCTAACAAAAACCAACAAGCTCCTACAGTCACCTCAGAAAGTTTTTAGACTCCCTTTTAATTTTTTTAATTTTTTATTTTTTTTTCATCATAGTGCACCACAAACTAAGTCCTATTCAGTTTTTTTTTTTTTAATCCTGGACATAATAGTACACTATAATCTCCCAGTGATCTTTGTGTGCGTTTGTGTATTTGTATGTTTATGTGTGTGAGTATGTCTGTGTGTGTGACTGTGTCTGCGTGTGTTTCTATCTATGCATTTCTGTACGTACGTTTGTTTATGTCTGCTTAAGGTTTTGTCTTTGTCTTTGTGTGTGTTTGCGTGAACGTGTATGTCTGTGTGTGTGTGTGTTTGTGTGTGTTTTTTGTCACCTTGTTAGGCTCCACGGTGATGTGCCAGGAGCAGCTCTTGCCATTATCGTAGCTGTTGGGGTAGTTCCAGCTGGTGAAGGTGCCAGACTCTGCAGACAACTCCTGAGGACCTCCACAACCCGACGGCAGGACTAACAACACACACTCTCATTATTTTACTTTCCATTTTGAGGACTTTTCACCACTCAGAAGAAACAATATTTTGTGTTGAAATTTAATACAATACCTAATTTATCACAGAAAACTTTAGAAACATTTCACTTGCACTACAAAACCTCAACACTCTTAACTATAGATTCTAGTTTTTGCAACGCACACAGATCTTTATTAATGTTTACAATTTGGGCTGGGTATCATTAAGAAGTTGACGATATGATACATACCTCGATACATAGGCCATGACACGATACAGTTTTCGATACAGTGCACTTTTGATACAAATACTAGGGAAGTAACTAGGGGTGTGCAAAAATACTGAAATATCGAAATATTGTATAATTTAATGTGATGATACAGTATTGATATCGTGGGCTGCTGTATTGATATATCACCAAGAGCGTTTTTTGGTATATTTTACAAACTTATTTTGTTACAGAGCTACAGTTTTGTTGTTTGTTTAGAGGAAGGAAAGTCGTTTATGTGACACATTTGACATTTTCACTGTTTTGATGATTAAAATGGGCTTTTTCATATTAACTTTGCACAAGAAGTGGTTTAACAAAGACTTTTAGTATGACAGTCATGATTAAGCCTTTATTTTTTTATTGAACCGTATCAAATCAAATTGAATTAAATCCGTGCGCGGCGACGAGGGCCCTCGCCCCGGTGCGCAGTCCCCTCCCATGCGACCGCCAGGAACTTGCGACCACCCCAACATGCCAATTTCTACATGCAGGACCGATCGAATCTGATACCTGGTTTGGGGACTTTTTGTCAATGTTCAGGGGGTCAAAATTGTGATCGTTTTCAAAGAAAAATAATAATAGAGCGGATGAAACCGATGAAGAACAATAGCCCTCACCAGTTACTTTGTTACTGGCTCGGGCCAAATATATCGTATCGAATCATATCGAATCATAAGCTCACTGTATCGAGATATGTATCAATTCATGGCCTATGTATTAAAGCATGTATTGTATCCAAAACTCTACAATATTTCACGATATACATTTCACAGTATGATATTTATTGCAATAACAAAATTGTGAATATGCTACTTATTCCTTTCAAAAGTGTTGACACTGTTATAATGGTCCTGTTGTAATATGAAGAATTAAGATTTAAAAGTGTTATTAATGTTAAGTCGATACTGACAACACCAAAGGATCATGGTCTATGTCAAGGGGTCCAGCCTCTTTCCTCTGGAGAGCTGCCTTTATAAAACAAAAATGTCAGAGGGCTACTCATTTTAGTGGTCACCAGAAAGTAGAAGAGCTGGCGGGCCTTAGATGGGTACAGTTAGATGCCTATTTAACATGAATCATTATCCATTACTTTGTGCACAAGTTAGGCATCAAAATGACACATTTATAATGGTAATTAATCAGATTTACATACATATACATAATACATATAATCCAGAAATCCCTTGACGAGCTTCTTGGAATGGGTGGAGAGCTACTGGTAGCTCCGGAGCTACAGGTTAAAGACTCTGGTCTATGTAGTTCTCTCTGTTTTTTTTAGATGTTGCTGCACCATAACAGTGAATTTAAACAGAGAGACTTGTAATTCGATATATTGTGTCCACGATATTATTGTGAGACTTCTGAGGATACAATATCACGATATTTTGGTTATTGTTATATCCCTATTCAGTGATAAATATGATGTATTTTAAATGGATTTGATACAGTTTTGTAAAAACATTAAGGCTAGTAATATTAAGTCATTATTAAACCACAAAGTTAATATGGAAAAAAAAAAAAAGTACTCATCAAAACAGTGAAAATGTCAAATGTACTGCATAAACAAATGACGTTTCTCCAAACAAGCAACGCAATTGCAGCCTGATTCATCAGACAGTTTCACTGCGTAGAAACCGTCTGACTTTGCAGCATTAGGATTCACTCACTTGAAGGTAGGCGGGTAGTTTTTTTATTTCACCAATCGCAGCTATTTCGTTGTGATGTATGTAATGCGCCGCTAACAGGGCTAACTGGTATATTAAGCTTTTCCCCAATCCGGTAGGAAGAAGGGCAATAACGTCTTTCCCCTTGATAAAATTCACCAAACATTCTCTTTGTTCCAGTTTTAAATCCTCAATCTCGGGAATCGTTGCCAACACAGAATGTATGTCTTCCTCTACATCCATCTCGACTGCTTTGTTTACTGTTGTGCTTCACAGTTCTTCGCTGTTTGGCTGGTGCACGGTCTATAACTTCTCGGGTTCTTGTAAACTGTCTAGTTTATTCAGATTCCTGATTTAATCACTGATATTGAGTGGAGGCACTAGGTGGGGCCAGCCTGGTTATCACAATTGTAGCTCTTGGCAATATATTAATACAGCAGCCCATGATATCGATACTGTATGATAACTTAAACAATACAGTATATCGATTGTGACGATGTTTTTGCACAGCCCTATTTACTGCAGTAAATGAGGACGACTGCTAATACTCGAAGCACCTTGGTTTAGCCACATTCACTGAAGAGTCGCCCGGTGCAAAATAAATAATTCCACATCTTCAATTATGTGAGACAAAACACGAGCGAGCGAGCGGCGAGGAGGTAACAAGCAGCCATCCCTATTTCACACCAAACACTTTCACTTCTGCGCCGATATAACAAAAAGGCTTTCCTAATGAAATGTGAAATTGGCCTCAAGACACAAGACAGAGGAAAAGGTGCTGTAGAGGAAGCTGCAGGCGCCGTGTGTAGCTGTAAATATAAGATTTTTTCATATTTTTTTCCTGAGTTCAAGGATGGTGATGAATTCAAATGTGTTTAAAGGGTCCGTTTTACACCGCTCACAGTCACAATGCCTGTTTTTCTAGCAATAAAACCACCTGTAATTGAATAAATGTAAGGCAGATCTGTTTAATGTCACACTGTGGAACATTCCAGGCAGAGCAGTGACATATCCATAGAAATAAGCACCAAAAAATTACACAGTGCACTATTAATAGGCCCAAGTTAGTTACTCATTGTGTTATATTGAGATCTGTATGGTTTTAAGATAAGAGTTTTCTTGCTGATATAGAGTTATTTTTATCTTATCTCTTACTGTATATGACAGGGGTTATTTTTTCCATGGGGCCACTGCTTAACTCAATTCTGCATAATATTAACACTGTTAGGCAAGTTACTTTAAAACTGTAATGTGTTATTTATTACTTGTTAATGTCATTTCAGAGTAATTTGTTACATTACAATATTACTGTGTTTAAAATATGAGGCATTACACGACTACTGCAGCACTTTATGTTACTCTCACCAAAATAACTGTGCGAAGATGCAGAACTTTTGAACTGTATATGGACTGAACCAGGACTAAACCAGGACTGAACCAGAACTAAACCAGGACTAAAGCAGGTCTAAACTAGGACAAACCCAGGACTAAACCAGGACTAAACTAGGACTAAACCAGGACTATATCAGGACTAAATCAGAACTGAACCAGAGCTGAACCAGGACGAAACCAGGTCTAAACCAGGTCTAAACCAGAACTGATCCAGGAATAAACCAGGTCTAAACCAGGTCTAAACCAGACTAAACCAGGTTTAAACCAGACTAAACCAGGTCAAAAACCAGATCTAAACCAGAACTAAACCAGGACTAAACCAGAACTAAACCAGGACTAAACCAGAACTATACCAGGTCTAAACCAGGACTAAACCAGGTCTAAACCAGGACTAAACCAGGACTAAACCAGGATCAAACCAGGACTAATCTTGGACTAGGACTTGGAATCTAGGACCGCCCCTGGGAGAACTCCAAGCCTGTGGAGCAGGGCGTCCACAAAGCGTGATCGGGCGTCAGCTGTGCTTTGCTCCGTAGAGTGCGGAGTTCTGCACCGATCGCGGTCACCCGACGGTCTACACTGGCGCACCTCCGTGTTCGTCCCGACATTCGGAACCGTAACAATGGCGCTTCACTGCTGCTGATATCGCCGTGATTTTAGCAAATTTGTATGAAGAAAATGAAAAACCCATTTTAATCCAGGTTAAAAAAGCATTGTGACGCGTGTTACTGACATTTATACTGAGTTAAATATTACCATTTTTCCCCTGCAATCCTGTAACATTATTGTGTTACAACAAAAAGCAACGCATTACAGTAATTTGTTACTCCTAACACTGAATATTAATTGCATTTCTTTATAAAAAGCTGTAAATAGCATTCTTTTGACAAGCTGGTAAGAGTTTATGTTATCACTAAGCAATGAAAAACTGAGATTAACTTAAAAAAATGTCATAAAAACACCTCTAAAATAAAAGCAACGCAGCTTTAGTCCATGCATGAGGTAAAATAAAAAAAATATTTATTTTGTAATTCCAAATGAGCTTAAACGGGTCGGTCAGAGTCAACCAAAGAGCCGTAATGTGACCCGGGAGTAACAATTTGTTTCCATACAGTCAGTGAGATAAATTATTATATCTCACTATGTTTTTATTTGTACAGGGGCAGTGGACAACAATACATGACCCAAAACAAAAATCATGGGTCCAAGGTTATATAAGAATCATTTACACCTGTAGTCCCTGAGCAGGTTGGAGGAAAGACTGAAAATGTTGATATATTCAGTGTTTATAGAGAAACTGACACAAAAATACTGTATATTAAACAGATATTACCAAGAGTCGAGATTATCAATTGTTCAAGTACTATTCTAAAAACAACACACAACCATACACATGAGCACGTATATTTTCTTTTCCTCAATGTTGAAATACGTAAAGGTGCACTATGTAACTTTTCTGGTTAGAGTTCAGCACCTAGTTGTGTCCATGGAGATACGCTGTGGAGATTGCTTTGACTGAAGTATCGAAATATTGATATGTCGTATTGTTTAATGTCATGATACAGCAGAGGTGAGGACTTGCAAGGACTTGGACTCGAGTCAGACTTGAGTCACTATTTTTAGGGCTTGAGACCTGATTTGATAAAATGGACTAAAACTTGGGACTCCACTTGGACTTGAAGGTCAATGACTTGAGAAGCACTTTTAAATCTGAATTCTTTCTATTCTGGCCATAATGATTCACACTAAGATCTTGTCATGTCGATTTAAAAAGGAAAAAAATTAACAAAATTAAATTCTACAACTCTTATATATTCAATAAATATTCAATATAAATATACTATGATTTTTTTTTTAAGTACAATGTATCTTAATATTCATATAAATTGCAAAAATCTAAGCTATATTTGGTACTTTGGTTTAAAGATTTGAAATGACTTGAAGCTCAAAGCAGACGACTTGGACTTGACTTGGACTTATGGGCCAGTGACTCGAGACTCGACTTGGACTTGCCTGTACTTGACTTGGGACTTGACTCAGACTTGAGGTCAAAGACTTACTTTAGACTTGCAAAACAGCGACTTGGTCCCACCTCTGTGATACAGTATTGTTATTTATTTTATTTATATTATATCGCCAAGAGTATTTTTTGGTATATTTTACTAAATTATTTTGATACAAGGAAGGAAATTGTTTGTTTATGTGACACATTTGACATTTTCACTGTTTTGATGATTAAAATGTTTGTGTTTCTTATTATTTTTGCACAAGAAGTGGTTTAACAAAGAATTTTAGTATCACAGCCATGATTTAGCCTTTATCTTTTTAAAAAGTATTGAATCAATTTGAATCGTACTGAATTGCAAGTGTGCTGTATCGAGGTATGTATCGTATCGGCAACTTCTTAATGATACTCAGCCCTACTGAAATGTACCACAGTATGACATTAAACTTGCTTATTGTTTAGTTACAGGTGTTTTTTTTTCTTATAACATAAAAGAAAACCTTGAAAATGTGTATTCTACTGTAAGCAGGTCCACCTCTCCACAAACTGGAGCTGTAATTTGGCTTGGTGCTTGTCTCCGTGGAAATATCTAAGTTTAAATGTGCTTAGTGTAAGTTTTCTGGTGGAGGGTCAGTGAAATGTTTTTCTCCATGGAAATGTTATTGGTTTGTCTGGAATGTTTCACAGTACGGTATTAAACCTTTCTATCTTCATGGAGACCAAACCAGTGCAAATTTCTCTAATCTGGCCAAGGTTTTAAATTTATATCAGGTTATTCATCTTGTTTTCAGATTTATTATCTACTTACTAGTTCTGAGACTGATTAATTCTAGAGGTAATTTATTTTAAGATAACTTGTAAAATTCATCATCTTGCTGCATGGACAGATAATTACACTACTTTTAAGTAATTTTTCGATTTATTTAAGTGTTTATATTGTAAATTTTGGCCAAGCTTTCTTGCAGGTCTGTGGAGAGGCGACCCCGCTCATGGTCAGAATGCTTGTATTTCTAGGTATTTTTGAGCAATAAAGCCACCTGTAATTGAATAAATGTACTGTAGATCTGTTTAATGTCATACCCGAGGTGGGACCAAGTCGTCGTTTTGCAAGTCTCAAGTAAGTCTCAAGTCTTTGACCTCAAGTTTAAGTCAAGTTCCAAGTAAAAGACATGCAAGTCCAAGTCGAGTCTCAAGTTGCTGGCCCATAAGTCCAAGTCAAGTCCAAGTCGTCTGCTTTGAGCTTCAAGTCATTTCAAGTCTTTAAACCAAAGTACCAAATATAGCTTAGATTTTTGCAATTTATATGAATTTTAAACTAAACTGTACTTAAAAAATCATGGTATTTTTATATATGATATTTATAAAGTTTATAAGAGTTGTAGAAATGCTAATTTTTCCTTTTTAAATGTTTTGACAAGATCTTAGAATGAAACATAAAAGTCAGAATAGAAAGAATTCAGATTTAAAGATTTAAAAAGTCCGAGTCAAGTCCCAAGTCACTGACCTTCAAATCCAAGTTGAGTCCCAAGTCTTAGTTCATTTTCTCAAGTCAAGCCTCAAGTCCTAAAAATAGTGACTCAAGTCTGACTCGAGTCCAAGTCACGACGTACAAATCTTTGTTATATTGTGGAATATTCCAAACAAAGCAATAACAAAAGCCTCTGATGGGCCCTCCACCAGAAAAGTTACACAATGCACACATAATAAGTTTAATATCATACTGTGAAAAATTCCAGGTAAACCAACATTTCCATGGTGAAAAGTTACACAGTGCACCTTAAAAACAACATGATAATCCAACAAATACTGCACCTGCACTCCACGTACGCACTAGTATCTCTATGTATATCTTCTATTTACAAAGTTTTAAAAAATCCACACTTACGTTCTTCATTGGTGGGCTCAGGTTTGTCGGTGAAGTAGACCACGACCAGCCCAACGCAGGCGCAGGTCATCCCCACGAACAGAAAGATGAGGCATTTTTCCAGCGTCGTTGTACTCTTCCCCATGACTCCACTCTTCTGCGGTTCTCCTCTCATCCGCACACCATCCTATCACCCACAAACCGCTGGACTTTGAGAGCCCTGACCTTTGAACTTTGGAAATACGTGTGGTGCAATGAGTTATAAAGCGCTGGGTCAGATAGATAATACTGTAATTAGAGGCGCTTGTGGTTATGGTGGTTCATAGTTATCCTAATGCAAAGTGGAAGGTGATGAGCCAGTGCAGTTTTCTTAAAGGGTCCGTGTTAATCCGTGTATCATTCGTTTATTTGTTTTTCAAAATAAAACCAAAAATAAGAAAAATGAAAAAACAACTATTTTCTTCATTATTTGTCTCCAAAACCAAAATGAAAAAACGGATAACGATTAGTTTTTTCAGTTTTTGATAATGGAAAAAACGGATAACGGAAACATTTCCCATTTCCGTGACTTAAACTGCAATGCCGGACTAAACCAGGACTGAACCAGGACTAAACCAGGATTGAACCAGGACTGAACCAGGACGGGACAGGCCTGGAGGTGCGCCCGCGTAGACTGTCGGGTGATCAGGACTGAGATCAGAACCAGACCTGGACCAGACTGGGACTGAGACCGTGACCAGATCAGGACCAGACCAGGCCTGAGATCGGGTCCTGGTTTAGTCCTGTTTTAGTCCTGGGATCAGTCCTGTTTTAGTCCTGGTGTAGTCCTGTTTTAGTCCTGGTTCAGTCCTGGTGTAATCCTGTTTTAGTCCTGGGATCAGTCCTGGTTTAGTCCTGGTGTAGTCCTGGTTCAGTCCTGGTGTAGTCCTGTTTTAGTCCTGGTTTGATCGTTTGATTACCCCAAATTTAAGACTTTTTAAAGACCTTTTTAAGACCATTTAAATGAAAATTAAGACCAACATCACAGCCATTACGCGGGCGAAAAACACCAGATCCAATTCTAATAATGACCATTACTCACGACTTGAAATAACAAAAATGCTTTTATTATAAACTCTCATTCAGCATTGCTTGTAAAACAGCCAAAGAATTATTTATATCATTCTAACAAGACAAACTAAGTATTGTTTGTGCATACTCCAAATTGGACGTTTATTCACACATGTTGTTGTTGTTGTTTTTTTTTCTCCCTCCATTTAACATTTCACTGCAGCCTGGTTGAGTATACAAAAAATAGGCTAATGAAATTTAAGACCTTTGTGAAAAAAATAAGACTTGGACAACATAACTTAGGCCTTAATTTAGGAACATGAAATTTAAGATCTTTTTAAGACTTTTAAGACCCCGCAGCTACTGTGATATAAAAAACAAAAGAGTAAACTTGCGGAATCCATGGAAAAACAAATTTACTGTTGTTTTATCTTTACTGTACCATAGTGATAATGTCAATGTCTATGGTCCTATATTACATGTTATAATGCTGTTATCTCCTGAAAACATACCTGAAGTTGTGTTTTGTTTCTTTCACACATTTGAGTAACACTTTTATCAGTTTGTCTACATCTCCAAAGCTCAAAATGCTCTGTTCTACCCCGTGATGTCATGTAGCGGTAGTTTTCAAGTTAACAGCTCCTTTTACCTTTTGTTCACAAGAAATTGGCAATTCCAGGGCAGAAATAATCCAAATGATTCTAATGAAGAAACAACATTATAACATAGATCAGAAAATAGCATAACGTGACCCCTTTAACTGCGGTCTTACATTAGCTATGGATAGTCAAAGCGTGCATTGATGCGTGCGTCTCCATCACCATCTCTGCCGTGATTCATATCTCTGTTCTTCTGAGCGTTGGGAGGTGGGTTTAGATCTTCTGGCGGTGCAGGAGGGGCCGGTGATTTATAGGCGCATCTGTCAGCAGCCACAATAAAGGCAAGTGTAATGAAGCCGGAGAAGGTGACCCCACTGTATGAAGCCGGTATGTGAGACTCTATAGCTGTGTGTGCGCGCGTTTGACTGAACCACAAATCAACGACTCACTTCTTAGTAACAACATACAACCTAAAAATCCATTTGAGCTCAAGTTGTGGTGAAAGACGTGTAAACAGATCATAAATAAAGATGCAATGTGTAATTTTTTTGGTTGGTTGTCTCTTACCAGCTTGTTTTTTTATGGATATGTCACTGCTCTGCCTGGAATGTTCCACGGTATGACATTAATAAACAGCTCTAACTTACATGTAGTCAATTACAGGTGGTTTTATAGCTCAAAAATACCTGTTCTGACTGTGAGCAGGGTCGCCTCTCCACAGATCTGACCTGTAACTTGGTCTGGTCTGGTCTCCATGAAGATAGAAAGTAGTTTAACGTCATACTGTGTAACATGCCAGTCAAAGTAATAATATCTCTATGGAGAAAAGGTTTAGACAGCAGCTCCACCAGAAAAGTTACACAGTGCACCTTTTTGAGCTTTCTACCATGGTATAATGTTAGTCTGATTCATCAGCTGGTTTCACTTTTGTGTCGCAGCATTAGGATTCGTTCACTTTACGGTAGGCGGGTACTTTTTTTATTCAACCAATCGCTGCTATTTGGTCGTGACATATGTAAGGCACCAAATCCCGTAGGAAGAAGGGCAATAACCTTCATAAAATTCATCAAACATTCTCTTTTTTCCGGTTTTATATCCTCGATCTTGGGAATCCTTGCCAACACAGAATGTCTGTCTTCGTCTACGTCCTTCTCGAACGCTTTGTTTACTGTTGTGCTGTACCACAAAAGGGACCCAGACAGGCGCTTGAGTTTGACGTCATGGCTTCACAGCTCTTCTCTGATTGGTCGGTGCGCGGTCTACAACTTCCGGGTCTAGTGTATTCTGATTCTTGACCTAGTCGCTGGAGAGAAATGAAACTGAGCAGAGGGACTAGGTGGTACCAGCCTGGCTAGTTGTAATGTTGTTCCCTTGTCAAAAACATTTCTGAAGAGTTTTTAATGTCCTCCCTACCTACCATTTATTATAGATCAAAAAATGCAATTGTTCCACGTTTAGACGAGTGTTTTCGGGAGGAAATCTGCGTGCATACGGTGACCCAAAAGAGTGTGGAATTAGATTGGGTATGCATGTCAGGCGGCTCGGGTGATGTATGTGACGTAAACGTGTACGCAGGTGGTGCTGTGATACACTATCACACAACACCGCCATCTTATCTCTGTTATCTCTGCATATTCTGTACATTTGTTGGGATGCCTCCTGTAAGTTTATTAGAGCTGCCAGAGAAGCTTGAAGGTCCGATGCATGGAAATGATCTGACATGTTTGTTTCTGTGTCCTGTATGTATGTGACGTAAACGTGTACGTGATGTGAGCAGATCTGACCAGAGTTTTGCGTCTTGGGCAGTGTAAACGGAAACACTACAGCGGAGCGTATTCGACTTTTCCACTCTGGAGGGTGGTTTTAGATTTTTGCGTTTTTCAGCTCCAAAAACGCCGTCAGTGTCTAAACAAAAAGCACTTCTGATAATATTTTGTTGTTTTTACCCCCAAGCGTTCTTGTGTAAACATAAATATGACTTCTAACTTTAAAAAAATGAGTAAAAATTTAATTCAGGACTCTTCAACGTGATGGTAAGTACATTTTACTTAATACTGACAAGTAAATTGTACCTGATATTACAGCAGTAAAATTTACTTAAAAAGTGCTAGTGCAAATTGTTACGAGGATTTTTTTTCTAGTAAATCTTACAAGTTCTTTTTTTCAGTGGTCCAGGTAGGTTCCATAGTGACCCATGGTTGTGTACTAGTCTATGTGCTCTTATACTTGATCTGATACAGCTCAAGATTATTCTAAAGCGCTTCAGGAAAGTTTAATTTCTCCTCTGTTAATCTGACTTTTTTAGTATCGCTACCTGCACAAAGGAGTATCTCGCTTCGATACTAGCTCCAGAATCGATTAATACCCCATTTTCAATACTTTTGACAACCCTAAAATCTACACAAACCCCATAAATGTGAAACGTGCAAACACCGGGAGCCACGCACTGCACCACAAACAAATGTAGGCCACATATTCCACTGGGAGTGCAGCGGCCATCCTCACCACACTCTCTGTAGCAGCTATCGGGCTAATACAAAAGCCGGGATAAATAACGCACCGTCCGCACCAGAGCGAACTATGGGAAAGGCTACGCGGAGGAGAAGCCGGCCGAGTTTTAATCACCTCTCCGTTAGCAGCTTAGCGCGCTTCATTATGATATCATTGTAGGAGGAAGAATAGAGAGAGATGAAAATGGGGGAACGAGGACAAAATGGGGAGCTGGGTTTAGGAGTGGGAGGAGCAGAACATGGGAGAGGATGGGAGATGGAAGATGAGAGGAATGCTGCATAAATTGGTGTTTATAGGCTGAGCTGGGTTGTCTCAATTATTCACCCTTCTGAAGTTGTGATCTGTAAATAGTAATTAACACTGGTCCCCTTGGTACGAGTGGAACTAATACGCCACAAATGAAGTGTGAGGAGACGTGTTCTGGTCTGCTCTGGAGGTAATGGAGAAGACTGTGGTCCGGGATTTTACTCTATGTCTGTGTGCATGCTGTTGTTGATCGTATATAATCATATTTTCACAATGTTCAGACTGCACGGCTTAATGCTCAATTCGGATTTTTTGTGAAACCCGATTTCTTTGCGAGGTCGTTCACATTAACCAAGCTGGACCCACGTAGTTCCTCTGCTCAATTTAATTTCTCTCCAGCGACTAGATCAGGAATCGGAATATACTAGACGGTTTGCAAGAATCCCGGAAGTGCGAGTTCGGGGATAAAAGAATGTGATGGACCAAGTAACTGAACACATTATAAACTATATTTTAATATTCTTCCCAACTCAAAAGATCTGTTCTGCAATTAGACATTTTGTTTTGTTTTTGGTTTAGTCCTGGTTCACCCTGGTTTAGCCCTGGTTTAGTGCTGGTTTAGTCCTGGTTTAGACCTGGTTTACTCCTATTTTAATCCTGGTTTAGACCGGTTTTAATCCTGGTTTAATCCGATTTTAGTCCTGGCTTTGCTCTGGTTCGGCTCTGGTTCGGTTCTGGTTTAGTCCTGGTTTAGTTCTGGTTGAGTCCTGGTGTAGTCCTGTTTTATTCCTGGTTTAAACGTGATTTAGTCCTGGTTCAGTTCTGGTTCAGTCCTGGTTTAGTCCTGTTTTAGACCTGGTTTAGACGTGGTTTAGTCCTGGTTCAGTTCTGGTTCAGTCTTGGTTTAGTCCTGGTTTAATCCTGGTTTAGTCCTGGTTTTAGTCCTGGTTTAGAATTGGTTTACTCCTATTTTAATCCTGGTTTGGACCGGTTTTAGTCCTGGCTCTGCTCTGGTTCGGTTCTGGTTTAGTCCTGGTTCAGTCGTGGTTTAGTCCTGGTTCAGTTCTGGTTCAGTCCTGGTTTAGTCCTGTTTAAGACCTGTTTTACACCTGTTTTAATCCTGGTTCAGCCCTGGTTTAGTCCTGGTTTAGATCGGTTTAGTTTTGGTTCAGTCCTGGTTTAGTCCTGTTTTAGTCCAGGTTCAGCTCTGGTTCAGTCCTGGTTTAGTCCTGGTTGAGTCCTGTTCCAGACCTGATTCAGCTCTGGTTCAGTCCTGGTTTAGTCCTGGTTGAGTCCTGTTCCAGACCTGGTTCATCTCTTGTTCAGTCCTGGTTTAGACCTGGTTTAGACCTGGTTTAGTCCTGTTCCAGACCTGGTTCAGCTCTTGTTCAGTCCTGGTTTAGACCTGGTTTAGACCTGGTTTAGTCCTGTTCCAGACCTGGTTCAGCTCTTGTTCAGTCCTGGTTTAGACCTGGTTTAGTCCTGGTTGAGTCCTGTTCCAGACCTGGTTCATCTCTTGTTCAGTCCTGGTTTAGACCTGGTTTAGACCTGGTTTAGTCCTGTTCCAGACCTGGTTCAGCTCTGGTTTAATCCTGTTTTAGACCTGTTTTAACCCTGGTTTAGCTCATTTTAGCTCACTTTTATTCACACTTCTTTACATTTCTTACTCTGAAATCCGCACAAATCTCCGTCTCTCGTTGCATTACATTTCTCAGACACAGCGCGGGTCGTATAATTGAGGTGTTATGTCCGCCGCGCAAACAAAACAACCCCGGCTGGCCTCAGCGCGGTCGCCATGGTAACGGGCTGGGCTTTTGACATGTTATTGTATTTATCAGTTTTTCCTATGCGCGCCGTATCTCATCCTGCAGATAGCGGCTGACACACACCACACGCGCCGCACAAGTGAGCAGAAGGCGGCGATTCGCACAAGACTGTTCTGTTCTGTGGGACGGATGTGAAGCTAACCGGAGGCACTGCTCTGTCTGAAGGTCTGAAGTAACTCGTAAGCAAGTCCCTCTCGAATCACAATACAGTCTAGCTGACATATTGCATTAAACATAGATATAGAACAGTAGATGTCGCCTTGACGACCGCTGTCTATTGGACAACAAAGCCGCCATCTTGGTACAGGGGTAACGCTGTTTTAAATGATAAGATTAGCCCTGGTTCAGACCTGGTTTAGTTGTGGTTCAATCCTGGTTCAGCTCTGGTTTAGTCCTGGTTTAGATCTGGTTTAGTCCTGGTTCAGTCCTGTTTTAGTCCAGTTTTAGTACTGGTTTAGACCTGGTTTAGAGCTGGTTTAGACTTAGTTTAGTCCTGGTTTAGACCTGGTTCAGCTCTGGTTCAGTCCTGGTTTAGTCCTGGTTTAGTCCTGCTTTAGTCCTGGTTTAGACCTGGTTTAGTCCTGGTTCAGTCCTGTTTTAGTCCAGTTTTAGTACTGGTGTAGAGCTGGTTTAGACTTAGTTTAGTCCTGGTTTAGTCCTGTTTAGTCCTGGTTCAGTCCTGTTTCAGTCCTGGTTTAGTCCTGTTTTAGTCCTGGTTTAGTTCTGGTTTAGACTTAGTTTAGTCCTGGTTCAGTCCTGGTCCAGCTCAGGTTTAGTCCTGTTTCAGTCCTGGAACACTCATATTGATCTCCAGCTCCTGAGAACATGCTGAATATTAAGACTTTTTTTTTTCTTGGAAGTCCTTGCTAATTAGTCCTGTTTTAGTCCTGGATTAGACCTGGTTTAGACTTGGTTTAGACCTGGTTCAGTCCTGGTTCAGCTCTGATTCGTTCCTGTTTTAGTCCTGGAAAATCAGACCCCTAAATGCCTAAAACAGGACCATGACCACTCGTAATGATTTCAAGCTCCTGAAAACATGTTGAAGACCTTTATCTCTTGGAAGTCCTTGCGTGCATTGCGTCGCCGTGGCAACTGCTGAACAATCCGCCATAGACATCCAGGTAGAACCCCTTCCCTCCAGGCATCAATACGAAGCGAGTGTGTTTACGGAGTTAGAACTGAGTCACTCCAAAAACCCGGCTTGTCTGTGGAGCACATTCAATTACAGAGAGAAATCCAGCCCAGCTCCGACTCCCCCTCCGAAAGTCTGGATGCCATTAGCGACTTCGCCTGTTTCCAAACCTCTCACACATCAAAACATCAGGCTCAGATCCCTTCTAATCTTTCACACGCTCGTCTCTGTCGCCTCTCCGGAGTGTCATATTTTTACCGTCGTGCTAGAAGAACATCTTGTGCTATTAATTACGCCGCAAAACTCCAAATACTGTGTCTCTTACTCAAAATAGTGAGTTGGTCCTACTTACTTTTCCTAAAAAGTTTGACTCGATGCTGTTGTTAAATGTATGTCAAGTAATGTGTTCAGCTGGGTGGACGTAAGCGAGCATCTCCAAAGCTCAAAATGCCCTGTTGCACCTTGTGATGTCACAAAGTGGTAGTTTTCAAGTTAACAGTGAGAACTTTTACCTTGTTTAATGGAGATCGGAAATTCCAGTGATGAAATGATCCAAATGATTCTAGTGAAAGCGTGTGGAGTTTAAGGCTATGTTTACACTGAAACGAATCACCGTATCAGAAAAGATTTGCATCCAGACACGCAGGTTTATTTTAATCCTATTTCCGACCTGGTTTTAGTCCTGTTTTAGACCTGGTTTAGGCCTGGTTCAGACCTGGTTCAGTCCTATTTTAGTCCTTGTTTAGACCTGGTTTACACCTGGTTAATTCTAGCTCAGTCTTGGTTCAGCTCGGGTTCAGTACTCGTTTAGTCATGTTTTAGTCCTGTTTTAGACCTGGTTTAGACTTGGTTCAGTCCTTGTTTAGACCTCTTTTACACCAGGTTTAGTTCTAGTTCAGTCTTGGTTCAGCTCAGGTTCAGTCCTCGTTCAGTCCTGTTTTAGACCTGTTTTAGACCTGGTTCAGTCCTGTTTTAGTCCTGTTTCAGATCTGTTTTAGTGCTTGTTTAGACTTCGTTTACACCTGGTTTAGTTCTAGTTCAGTCTTGGTTCAGCTCGGGTTCAGTCCTCGTTCAGTCCTGGTTTAGACCTGGTTTAGCACTGGTTTAGACCTGGTTCTGTTCTGGTTTTGAACTGGTTCAGACCTGGTTTAGATCTGGTTCAGTCCTGTTTTAGTCCTGTTTCAGATCTGTTTTAGTGCTTGTTTAGACTTCGTTTACACCTGGTTTAGTTCTAGTTCAGTCTTGGTTCAGCTCGGGTTCAGTCCTCGTTCAGTCCTGTTTTAGACCTGTTTTAGACCTGGTTCAGTCCTGTTTTAGTCCTGTTTCAGATCTGTTTTAGTGCTTGTTTAGACTTCGTTTACACCTGGTTTAATTCTAGTTCAGTCTTGTTCACCTCAAGTTCAGTCCTCGTTCAGTCCTGTTTTAGTCCTGTTTTAGACCTGTTTTAGACCTGGTTCAGTCCTGTTTTAGTCCTGTTTCAGATCTGTTTTAGTGATTGTTTAGACCTCGTTTACACCTGGTTTAGTTCTAGTTCAGTCTTGGTTCAGCTCGGGTTCAGTCCTCGTTCAGTCCTGGTTTAGACCTGGTTTAGCACTGGTTTAGACCTGGTTCAGTCCTGGCTCAGCTCTGGTTCAGTCCTGGTTTAGACCTGTGTTGAGGAAACAACATTATAACATAGATCAGAAAATAATGTAACTTGAGCGATTTAATTACACACCACATTCATAGTCTATCTGAAGTGTCTTGCCAAAGAGCACAACAGGGCAGCAGTGGCTCTGTGCTAATTAACGTCTTTATTATTGTGTGGGTGGGAATTTGCCACAGTTCTATAGGAACAAAAATCTATAGCTCTCCTCGCGTTGTAGCAGTGAATTACTTTGCAGTGTATAGACCTCGACACTTATCCATAAATCAAAAACGACGGCGACAAGGCGACGCAGAGTTGACTTTCCTCAGTATAGTTGATTTGGCCGATTGGTTTCTTGAATTTATTTACATTAAATTTAAAGGTCCTATATTATTTAAATTGAGCTTTAAGACATGTTATAAACGTTACCTCCTCAAAAACAAACCTGGAGTTGTGTTTTGTTTCTTCGCACACGTTTGAGTAACTCTTTGTTATTAGTCTGTCTACATCACCAGAGTTCAAAATGCTCTGTTCCACCTTGTGATGTCATGAAGCTGGACAGTTAAAATTTCAGGGTAAAATATTTCAGAATAGTTTTTAACACAACTATACGCAACTGTATTAAAACTATTTGAAAGTTAAATGGGGGTTTGAGTTATTTGGAGGTTATTTGCCAGAGTTGATGTGGTTGAGGTTAATTCAACTTCCTCTAGTGTTAATTCAACTTCCCTTAGTGTTAATTTGGCACCTCCCACCCACCACTTCAAACTCCCGTGAGAGAAGACCAGTTTGAACCAGTTTTGTATATAATTTCATCTTAAATTAACTAAAATAAAGTGTAAAAATAACACCTCTGTGTGTTGTTTAGCGAAATCAGGATAACCCTACAAAGTGTTATCCGTTTACTCTCAAAACATTAATATATCTCTTCATTTCGGGGTAAAACAGGAACTTTGGTCCAGTGTTACTTAATTAACATTTCCAAAAATGTTAAATTAACTCTAGAACAGATTGGACTCATATAAACTCTGAGAAAATGTTAAAAGTGATTCTGTGGGAGTCAGTTTTAACGCTCTACTTTTTGCTGAGTGTAGTTTTCAAGTTAACAGCTCCTTTTACCTTTAGTTTAGTAGAGATTGGAAGTTTCAGGGCTGAAATTATCCATATGATTCTAGTGAAGGTGTGTGGACTTTAAAAACACAGTGGAGCACTTCCTGTATTACCACATGACATCATAAGGTGGAATAGAGTGTTTTCTGTTTGAGAGAAGAACTCCAAAGCCTGAATACACAGAGTTTGTGTGTTAAACATGTGTGAACGAAACAAAACAAAACACAACTCCGGTTCTGTTGAGGAAACAATATTATAAAATAGATCAGAAAATTGTGTAATATTTTAGTGAAACACTTTAAATTTCTTCTTCTCAGTCAGAATTATCCTAGCCAAAACCATTCAGAACAAAACAAAACAACAAAGCCTTGGCGAGCATTTCCCCGCCCACGCACACGCCAAGTACAGTGGAGGAGACCCTTTCATTTGAGCGTCTTCTCAGTGGGAGTCGGGGGAGCCCCTTAAGGCCCGAGCTTCCTCCTCTGCACCATCAGTCTCTCATTTTACGCTGTCACACTGCCTGGGAGTTTCCTTGTTACCAGCGCTTGGGAAATCATTACTGTGCTCTCCTGCTGGGTAATACTGTGGTGCCAACCTGCTATAGAGCTGTGGAAATGTTTACATCTGTGTTAATGGTAGTTCAAAACCTGATTCGCGATGATTTGTCAAAGAAGAACTATTGCGCTTGTGCCTGCTCCTACTATATAGTTACAATCTATGGCTATGTTTAGACTTCAGGGCTTAATGCTCAATTCGGATGTTTTTGTGAAATCTGATTTTTTTGCGAGTTGGTTCACATTTCCAATTAAACGCGACTTGTATGTGATCTCCAGTGTGAACTTTAAACGCCCCAAAAGTGTCCCGCATTTGCATTGGAGGATACAGTGACGTCACACGCAGCGAGCGTGCTCAGTTTTTACGGAAGTCGCTTAAACGTTGGGCTTCTCTCCCAAAATACGGTCGGGTTTTTCATAAAATGGACAGATTACATGTCGACAGCCGCTTCGTTTGTTTGAGTCTTTTGTTTGAGTTTGTTTGTTTGGTCTTTGGTTTGAGTCAAGGGGAGTCAGCGTTTCAGGTTCACGCAGCTAAAACCTGGAACAGTCTGAACATGTGAGACAGGCCTCTACCTTGACGCTGTTTAAATCCAGGCTCAAACATTTTTTGTTTAACTGTGCATATGACTGAAAGGTTTTCATTCCGCACTTTTCTCTTCTCTCTAATTTCTCTTCTCTCTAATTTATGTCTCTCTTTTTAAAATTTTTATCTTCATGATTATTTATGTTTTGATTAGTTTTTATTATGATTTTAATGTATTTCTTATTCTGTAAAGCACTTCGAATTACTTTGTGTACGAAATGTGCTATACAAATAAACTTGCCTTGCCTTGGCCTTCTTGTATTTGGCTCGCAGGCTCTTTATTTATTGTTGACACTGGAGCCAGGACCGTCTGTAGTCGTGCTCAGACATTTCTTTGGCAATCATTTCAAAAATCGACCTGTTCCGATAAGACGCCTCCAATTTGGCCTGAATACAGTGATCCCCCCAAATAATAATAGACTCGCTAACCTCGCTTTCCCTCCATTGACGCGACTCTGAGCCTGACGTGTAGGTGGGATGAATGTGACCTGGCCGTTCACACTGAAGTCACATGTCAAAAAATCGGATATGTATCGGTTTTAGGAGCACATATCCAAGTGGCCTGGGTCACATTCAAAAAAATCAGATCTGTGTCGTTCAGACTGTCATTAAAAGATCAAATACAGGTCGCATGGGGTGAAAAAATCGGATTTGGGTCACTTCAGGCTGCAGTCTGAACGGTGCCTGTGACACACAAGGATTATTGTCATAATTTGCACATTTTAAACCACAATCTTAACCTAAAATAACTTAATAAAAGAAAGAAGTTGACTGATTTCTGCTTTAGAGAACTACGGTGCCCAATGGGAGCTGACGGTTTAAAGCCTTGTTTTATGTTGTGCTCGGGACTCGGGGAAAACCGACCTCCACCTCAAGAAAGCGCAATGGAACGGCCAATGGAATCAAATCTGGGTTCCGAAACACAAACTTGGTCTAGTTCATGTCAGACAGAGTTGGTTTGATTTTAAGTTACAGTAAAAACGTCAGCGCATATAGTAAACAAGGAGAATTGTCTTTTCGTCATTTTGATGTGTTAAGTTGTGTATGTGTAGAGAAAGTGTCTTATAAAAACTTTGTAGTGACATTTAAACTTTCTTTCACATCATTTGACAGTAGACACAAGTTTTTTTTTCTGAATATGTAATAGACAAACTGTTAACGTTAACTATATTTGCAGGAGCTGGCGATACCTGACGTTACATTAAACTTTCTCAGGCATCCATATTTTCCCGACTGTTGCAAAGAAATGCATTTACAACAGATGTCAGGAGAACTAACTTGGATTTATCGACTACCGGCATTCAAGAGAACGCGGCAATAAAATCCACTTTTATTCTCTGTCTTTTAACACTGTGTGAACTGTGTGTTCCTCTGTGTCTTTTATTTATTTTACTTATTTATAACTACTTTATCATTTTTTTCTGAATGATTGATTTTTTGGAGATTATCCTGTATTTGTGATTAGTAACGTAAAATAATTGCCTTTAACATAATGCAAATGATAATTTTTTAAATATCTGAAGACCGGAGCAGTGGATGAAAGTCTGAAGCGAGGACTGGTGGAGGTGGATAGTCTGGATCACGTCAGAAGGGCGACCCAACGAGCGCACTAAACGACCAGAATCATTTTTAAGAAGAATAAAAGTTTACATGATAGAGGAATAAATTAATTTGGCTTTAAAATCGGAATAAACCACCTTACTTCGGAATTAAGTTGAATTCTGAATAATAATTTTCATTAGTAATTAACTGTTTACATGGTCTTTTTAAAGTGGAGTTAATTTTTATTCAGAATTAAATTATTTTTATCCGAAATTAAAGCTCTCATGTCAACGTGGCAATTGATTTTGCATAATAAGTCTACTTTAAGCTGTTATTTTTAGTCTTTTTTTCATGATTGTTTTTTCAAGTTGTGCCGTTTACTGCATTCATGTCCTGATTACAGTTGATTTGTTTTGTTTTGTAGGGGAAGTTATGGATTTGGTGGCTGCTGTTTTGTCGGAAATGGAGCATAAGTTCAAGCAAATGCAATGTTTTCAATGTTTTCGTGCATGTTTTCACACATACTTTTTAGTATCGCCATTCAGACACATCTTTTTTTTTTTTTGAGAGCGATTGTCTTTAAGAAAGAATTCAGGGCCTAATACATATAAAATCCAACTTCATCATCATATGGAGGTGTGTTTTGGGCTGCAAGAGAGATGTCTCATTGAGCTGGTGCAATGAACTTGATTGGTTATTTATTTAAGTTCGATGGTGTTCTCCGCAGATCGCCTACATCAGTGGTCCTCAACCTTTTTAGCTCCACGGATCAGTTTTATGCTCAACAATATTTCGAGGACTGGGGGCTGCGGCGGCGTGGCATGGTTTAGTCCCGGTTTAGTTCTGTTTCAGTCCTGATTACATCTTGTTTTAGTCCTGTTTTAGTCTTGGTTTAGTCCTGATTAAATTCTGTTTTAGTCCTGGTTAAGGCCAGTTTAGTCCTGGTTTAATCCTGGTTTAGACCTGGTTTAGTCCTGGTTTAGCCCTGGTTTTAGACCTGGTTTAGCCCTGGTTTTAGTCCTGGTTTAGTCCTAATTAAATCCTGTTTTAGTCCTGGTCTAGGCTCAGTTTAGTCCTGGTTTAGTCCTGGTTTAGTTCCTGGTTTAGTCCTAATTAAATCCTGTTTTAGTCCTGGTCTAGGCTCAGTTTAGTCCTGGTTTAGTCCTGGTTTAGTTCTGGTTTAGAGATGCATATGGGAGAGGGGGTTGACACTTTCATGGCCCAGTACCAAATGACCCACGGCCCGGTACCGGTCCGCAGCCCAGGGGTTGAGTCCCTCTGGTCGACATGACGAATGATGAAATGAATGAAACACAAAGGGCCCGTGCAGCTTTCGTTTTCTCGAAGGCTGGTTTATGCTCTTTTTTTTTTAAATGCATGACTGATTCCCACGGCTCAGTTAGGACATTTTCCCACTGTCTGAAATCCTATGTGGCTGAAATATGTAAGTGTGCGAAGTACAATAGGCTGTCACATTAATATTATTCATGTCGAAAAAATAGATTGTTTGAAAAATTGTAAAACGCCGCTACTCCAACAATGAAAAAAAAAGAGTCAAAGTTGTGGGACGCTTGAAAAAAAAAGGTTTATCCCGCCACTCCGACAATTAAATGTCAATGTCTAAATAGCGTCGGAATGGCAGCATGTAACCGCTTTAGCTCACTATAGAACCATGCATCTGAATTATAATGCCAAGACAGCACAGAAGCTTCATATTTTTGTTACACCTGCATACCTCCTCTGCTCTGTTCAGTCAATCCAGCCCCCTGTGACAAATGGCACGACTCAGACTTCTAAAGCCTCTTTGAAACTTCATCTCCACCATGCTCCTTTTTTTTTTTTTTTTTTCTTTCTTTTTTTTTGTAAAAGATCTTGCAGCGCCTGTGGCCCCATATCTGAAACCTTTCCAAATGGATAGAATGGGTTTATTAAAAATTGAAACGTGGCTAATTAAAACTGGGTTGAAAGACTTGAAGGAACCGTTAGATTCCGTGGAGCAAAGACGACAAAAAAAAAAAAAAAAAAGGACGAGGAAGACGGAGAGAAAGCGTGTTAATATACCTGTGAGTTCGTTATGGCTTCCCAGATTAACGGTGACACTTTGACACCTCTCCATCACCTGTGAATTTCAAAGAATCCCCTTATGTAATACCAAAAGTGTGAAGGAGCGTAGATCATCTTTTTACAGCTCTAATCCATAGATAACAAGTTTAGAGTGTATAAAGCTCCAGTCAAACGAAGCTCACGAGGCTTGAAGTTAAAAGGTGAATTTGTAGCAGAGTTTAATATTAGGAATAGGAATTGATTTACAGCCAAAACTGAGAAATAAAAACCCCGAGATCATGTAGAGCAGGTTAATACAAACAATTTAATACCACATTGAGGAGCCTAAAAGCAGCAGTTTTAGAGAGAGAAACAGTTTTTTTCAATACAAAGTGAATTTGAAAAGGAGTCGATGGAGTCAATGTCCTGTCGATTTGAACTCCTGAGGCACAGATGGGATAAATTTCTCTCCCTGGATCGTGTGTGTATGTATATTTCTGAAATAAATGTTTGTTATAATGTTTCTTCTGTTGTCCCCTTTTCTGTCCTCATCAAGCATGACTAAGTTTATGCTCAGACTGCAGCCTGAAGTGACCCAAATCTGATTTTTTTCGCCCCTATGTGACCTGTATCTGATCATTTAATGAATGGCACAGATCCGATTTTTTCAAATGCGACCCAGACCACTTGGATATGTGCTCCTAAAACCGATACATATCCAATCTTTTAACATGCGACTTCAGTCTGAACGGCCAGGTCGCATTCATCCCACCTACACGTCATAACAACAGGGTAACAAGCACCTGTTACGAGCCAATACAGCCCAATGACAACACGTTTGCTCACTTGAAATAGGCCGCCGAAGATGTGTTTCCTTCCGCGAGACTGGCACAAGTAGGCGCATATAAATGTACACAAACGTTCTTCTTGTCATACGAAAATTGTGCACAAACTCCCTGTCAGTGAAGCAGTGAAGCACACATCAATCCCACCGCTCTTGGCTGTGATTTTGCACCTACACGTTCCTTTCTACGAACGTTGCTGCCACTGCCCCGTAACACCCCACGGCCAAAAAACGTTGTCCTTCTTCTTCTCAATCTCCTTCTTAAAACAAATAAGCTGTACATGTTCTGGCTCCAGTACGACAGCGACTTTAAAATCAGCAGGTGCTCAATGCGACTTTCGTTAACACTGAGCATGCTTGCTGTGTGTGACGTCGTCGTGTCCTCCAGTGCACATGTGGGACACTTTTGAGGCATTTAAAGTTCACACTGGCGATCACATACAAGTCACATTTAATTGGAAATGTGAGCGACCTTGCAAAAAAATCAAAATTTACAAAAAAATCCGAATTGAGCATTAAGTTCTGCAGTCTGAATGTAGCCCATGTTTCCTTTTATTGTTTTCAAAATGATATATTCACAGAAAACAGCATATTAACATGTTAAATAAGTTTCATTTTTGTTTCTGGCGCTGAGTTTTATTGTTGACTGTGTCTCTCTGAACAATTAATATTACTCAGTGAAAAACAGTAATTGAAGCAGCAATAAAAGGATACATAAGTCGCCTATTTGGACATTAAATGTGGCCCAATTCTTCTTCTTTTCAACTTTCAATTGAACCAGTAACATTGGAACATTGGAATTATACAAAACATGTCTTAACATTTCAACATTACTAATGAGGTGGGTCCGTCTGTGTTTTTGTAGCGCGTTCCAGTCCAGGGTGCAGGTCGAAAGCTCAACACGCACTGTATATTGCAGATCGTGACAAGGCGAACCTAACAAGGCGAAGGCGACCCAGTCTTTAAGAAACAATGCTCTAGATTACTCAGACATGCATGGATGACATCTAAAACATCTTCAGGCATGTTTTCGACGAGGGAACAATGTTATAACGTGGTAGAAAGCTTAATACCCACTCTTAAAAATGTGAACCCTAAGCTGAGATGCCATTGTTTACAAGTGGCAGACATTTTGTAGCTGGTGCACTCTGAGACACGCTTGTTAGAGCAATCACAGCAGTCTCCAAACATCAGCGGCTAACCACTCAAGACACCGCGCTGACTTTGATGGAAGCGCTAACACAAAAACTATGGTCTTACAGTACAATATGAATATAATACACTATTAAAGGGCACTATTTTATTATCTAAATTATGTGTTTCCTCATCAAAAACAGACCTGGAGTTGTGTTTTGTTTCATCCACACATGTTTAACACACAAGTCAAGTATTAAGAAGTTCTTCTCTCATACCAAAAACGCTCTGTTCCACCTTGTGATGTCATATGGCTCCACTGTGTTTTTAAACTCCATACAAGGGCTGAGTGTCATTCAGAAGTTGCCGTTACGATACATACCTCGATACAGCGAGCTTACGATTCGATACGATATATTTCAAACCGATTCGATATAGTTCAATAAAAAATAAAGGCTAAATCGTGGCTGTGACACTAAAAGTCTTTGTTAAACCACTTTTTGTGCAAAGTGAATATGAAACACAAACATTTTAATCATCAAAACAATGAAAATGTCAAATGTGTCACAAAAATGTGTTTCTTTCTTCTAAACAAGCAACAAAACTGTAGCTCTGTAACAAAATAATTTAGTAAAATATACCAAAAAATACTCTTGGTGATATATCGATACAGCAGCCACGATATCAATACTGTATCATCACATTAACGATACGATATATCAATATTTCAATATTTTTGCATGCCCCTATTCCATACACCTTCACTAGAATCATTTGGATAATTTCAGCTCTGGAATTGACAGTCTCTACTGAACTAAAGGTAAAAAGGAGCTGCTAACTTGAAAACTACTGCTTCATGACATCACAAGGTGGAACAGAGCATTTTAAGCTTTGGAGATGTAGACAAACTAATGACAAAAGGTTACTCAGACATGTGTAAATGAAACAAAACACAACTCCAGATCTGTTTTTGAGGATGTAATATTATTCTAAAATGGCTTAATAGTAATAATAATAGTAATAATGCGGAATTACTCAAACATTTGTGAATAAAACAAAACACAACTCCAGGTCTGTTTTTGATCAGGTAACAACATTATAACATGACTAAAACCTCACAAGAGTCAGTTTTGCATAATATAATGGTGCATTCGATTATCAATCTGACTTGGAGGTCTGACGTTTGTTAGTGACATGCACTGTCATGCCCCTTTTTCTCGAACGGCGGAACTTGGAACTCGGAAGAACTGGAGACTGAGCAAGGATTCTGAGACAGTGTCCGGGGTCACTTTTAAAGGGACAGTTCAGAATTTTGGACACAGGACCTCATTTCCTAGTGACGTGTGGAGACACTTTTTAAAATATTCCATCCAGTCCTTGTATTTGCAGAGGTCACTGGTGCTAGACTAGTGCATGTCAATGGCCATAGTTATCCTGCCACTAAAAACAGTCTTACCCACTTTGGTGGATTAAATGACAATTTCAGTTGCTCGTTTTACTGCCATATCTTACTGCGTCCGTATCACTGCATGTGGGTTTGGTGGTCGGTGTTGTGCTGAGGCCAGTATTGAACAGACTTGTTTTAAATGGATGTTGCTAACAGAAGATGAACAACAACAAATAACAGCTTTCTCGGTGGTGTCCATGTTTTTCTCCAAGTCAGACACGCGAAAAATAATAAACAGTTTGAAGCGTGAACATGGCGTTATATCCAGGATCCGAGTGGGAGACGGATGAATAATCGAACGCACCATTAGACCTTTAACTTGCTTTTTAACATTGTTTTGACTAAGATATCTCTAGCAGAGTTTGCACTACTGACAGAAACACGGCGGGTTTCCTTGGTAACGGACATTTTTGACATTCCTTCTCGATCTCTATTGACCTATCACGACCTTAACCTAAGTGTAAAATTGCCTGGAGTGAAACATTGACGGGGGTTGGTTAGGCTTGTTGTTCCCATGGTAACACACCTTTTAGCACATTTTATTGGAGTGTCAAAAGCAATGTTCGAGCTAATGTATTTTCATTAAGCGGGAGCTGATGGAAATTGTGTAGTACTGGAAAAGCCCCAGCGCAGATTATGGGATGGTTAAATATGAAACTATCAAATGAAACAGAAAACGCACACCAGTTCTTGTAAAGGTGCAAATGCAAGAAATAGTAAAATTAAAGTGAAAAAATGCATAGCACACTCGACCATGTAAGTGTGCTATGCGTTTTTTCACTTTTAAATATGAAACAATATAGACAAAATAGGCTTACATGCAAACTAAATCTGAATATACTTTGCAGCTGGTGTCATTACAATTCCATGGGAGTGTGACGCTAAACTCTGTTACTCAAATTAGACTTTAATCTGATCTTAATTTGAACACAATCTGACCAAAAAGAATTGTCTTGGTTGGAATTACAATGAAATCTTATTTTATATTAAGTTACTTTGCTTTGCTGTCATTAAAATTCACTGGGAGTGTCTGTCTGAAGTTCTGTTACTCAAGTTAGACATTAATCTGAGTTATTATGGTGTGACTAAGTATGAAACAAAGTACAAAAAAATAGGCTTACATACAAACTACACCTGAATATATATGATACTTTGCAGCTGGTGTCATTAGAATTCCATGGGAGTGTGACGCTAACTGAAAGCACTGCTCTGTCTGAAGCTCTCTTACTCAAGTTAGACTTTATTCTGAGCTTTATTTTAACACAATCTGTTCAGAAAGAGCTGATTTGGTTGGAACTACAACAAAATCTGAATTTACAGTGTGAGACTTTGCTGCTGGTGTCATTAAAATTCCATGGGAATGTGACACTACCTGAAAGCAATGCTCTGTCTGAAGCTCTGTTACTCAAATTAGACTTTAATCTTGAGTTACGGCGTGGGTAAATATGAAACAATGCCATAATGTAATGTAATAATGCCTACATACAAACTAAATCTGAATATATATGATACTTTGCAGCTGGTGTCATTACAATTCCATGGGAGTGTGACGCTAACTGAAAGGACTGCTCTGTCTGAAGCTCTGTTACTCAAATTAGACTTTAATCTGATTTTAATTTGAACAAAATCTGATCAGAAAGAGCTGTTTTATTTGGAATTACTATGAAATCTAAAAATATATTATGATACTTTGCTGCTGGTGTCATTAAAATTCACTGGGAGTGTCTGTCTGAAGCTCTGTTACTCAAGTTAGACTTTAATCTGAGTTATTATGGTGTGGCTAAATATGAAACAATCCCATAAAGTACAACAAAATGGGCTTGCATACGAACTAAATCTGAATATGATACTTTGCAGCTGGTGTCATTAAAATTCACTGGGAGTGTGACTCTAACTGAAAACACTGCTCTGTCTGAAGCTCTGTTACTCAAATTAGACTTTAATCTGATCTTAATTTGAACACAATCTGTCCAGAAAGAGCTGATTTGTTTGGAATTACAACAAAATCTGTCTATATGATATATACTTAATATACTTATTAAGTATATTAAGTATATATCACTGGATGTGATGCCGTGAGACAGATTAATTCTGTCAGAAAAAACACTACAAAACAGCACTGACTTGGAACGCACTTTAGAAAATGGGGGCGTTGTTGACATACAATATTTTTAACTATTTTATTCTTGTTATAACTATTTATTCTTATTATAACTACTTGTTCTTATTGTTATCTGTGCTGCTGTTGACCTGGACCTGAGTGCATTGTTTCGTTTCTGTGTATTTTTTATACTGGAATGACAAATAAATTTGATTCTAACTGAAAGCAATTCTCTGTCCAGGGTGTCCAGACATCCCTATTTACCCGGGACAGTCCCAGTTTTAAGTCCTGTGTCCCCTGTCCCAGCAGATTTATCCAAAACCAGTGATTTGTCCCAATTTTATTAAAGAAATGTCCCAGGTGTCCTTATTTTTGACCAATTTGAAACCTAGGGATAAAACAATATCCAAATCTCATGGTACAATATTTACATACACACATATACATCTCACGGTACGATATTTATTGTGATATTTTGTGGAAGCTATCAAAATTGTGAATACGCTACTTTTTCCTCTTAAAATGCCTTGACAAGAACTAACTTTTTTGTTGAAAATCAAAACCCACACAGGACAATAATCTGTGTATCATTTGTTCATTTGTTTTTCAATATAAAACTAAGAAAATAAAAAAACAAAAAAACAATAGTTTTCTTCATTATTTGTCTCCAAAACCGAAATGAAAAAACGGATAACAATTAGTTTTTTCAGTTTTCATTTTGTGTTTAAATGAATAATGGAAAAAAGAAATAACAGACGTTTCCCATTTCCGTGACTTAAACTGTGATGCCGGACTGAACCGGGACTAAAACAGATCCGGGACCAGACCAGGACCAGGATCAGGACTGAGACTGGGACCAGACCAGAACTGAGACCGGGACAAAGACCGAGAACAGGACCAGGACTGAAACCGGGACTGAGACCGGGACTGAGGTCGGGACCAGACCGGGACAAAACCAAGACTGAAAACGGTTTAGTCCCATTTTAGTCCTGGTTCAGTCCTGGTTTAGTCCTGGTTTAGACCTGTTTTAGTCCCATTTTAGTCCTGGTTCAGTCCTGATTTAGTCCTGGTTTAGCCCTGGTTTAGACCTGTTTTAGTCCCATTTTAGTCCTGGTTCAGACCTGGTTCAGTCCGGCATAGCAGTTTAAGTCACGGAAACAGGAAAGGGCCATTATATCTTTTTTCTTTTTCGTTTTGGAGACAAATAATGAAGAAAACAGTTTTTTCAATTTTCTTATTTTTGGTTTTATATTGAAAAACGAATGAACGAAATGATACACAGATTGACAATGAACACTCGTATTGATCACAGACTCTTGAAAATTATTAGTTTAAATCCAGTTTGTGTTTTTTGTTGCGTTTTAAAACTTATTTGTCTGTGTTTGCTAATGTGTCACCTCAGCACACCCCCAGCGCTAATCCTAATGGCTCAGCGTTGTTGCCCAGTTTCACATCATACACTGCCCGTTGAAATATTTAAGATAACAATAGTCCGATGTCCTGAATTGCATTATTGATTTTCACTACAATGCTAAAGTGCTTCCTTTTATACACTGGACGTCGTGTGGGCAGTGCTTTAGCTCGTTTTAGATAATGCGTTATTAGAGCGACCGTTTTCAAAGTTCAGAACCTGTCCAGAAAACACTATTTTACATAACTGGAAAATAGGAAAGTGAATTTAATCTCCGCTTTCAAATTGAGCCCCGGGTTTGTTTTAAAAAGCCCATATCACGCTATTTTCTGATGTTATAATGTGGTTTCCTCATCACAAACAGACCTGGAGTTGTGTTTTGTTTCTTTCACACATGTTTAACGCACAAATCCTTCATATTTAGGCTCTTCTTTCAAACAAAAAACACTCTGTTCCACCTTCTGATGTCATGTGGTAATACAGAATGTGCTCCACTGTGTTTTCAAAACTCCATACAATGTCACTAGAATCAGTTGGATGATTTCAAATTTGTGTATCATTTGTTCATTTGTTTTTTCAATATAAAATCAAAAATTTTCTTCATTATTTAGCTCCAAAACCAAAATGAAAAAATTTATAATAATTTTTTTTTCATTTTTGGATTTTGTGTTGAAATGAATATTGGAAAAAACAGATAATGGCCGTTTCCCGTTTACGTGACTTTTGCGTCGCAGATGGACTGAACCAGGACTAAACCAGGACTAAACTGGGTCAAAACCAGGACTAAACCTGGACTAAACTGGTCTTGGTCCTGGTCTCAGTCCTGGTGTGAGGGTTTCTTTCTGCCTCTCCTACCCCTCCTTTCCCTGCTCCCTCTTCCCTTCTCTCACCTTATTTGGCTTTTCCTGGGCGGGTCCCCAATTCATCTCACCTGCTGAGCTCCACTCCTGATCCTCGTCAGTAATCATCTCCTGCAATAAAAGACCTGCTGACCTGCTCTCCAGTGCCCGATCGTTCCGTCAACCAAGTGGTGAACTACTCAGGCTTTTTGTGTTTTTGAGCATTTCGAAGGTTTTTGACTCTTATCTGTTTACTTTTGTCCGTTCCCCAGTTCAACCGTTTTGGAGCCGGCCTCATCCCGTTACCACCTGTTCCGCAAGCCTCTGGTCAGCCTCTTCACCATCGCACTTCAGCCAACCTGGACCCGTCCTACCTCCCCTGGAATCTATCCCCCTGTCCACGACTATTTTTTGTTAATAAATACTTTTGTTACTGCATATTTGGGTCCGACCAGTGATTCTTTAACACCTGGTCTAAACCAGGACTAAACCAGGACTAAACCAGGACTAAACCAGGACTAAACCAGGACTAAACCAGGACTAAACCAGGACTAAACTGGTCTCAGTCCTGGTCTCAGTCCTGGTCTCAGTCCTGGTCCTGGTCTCAGTCCGGTCTCAGTCCTGGTCCTGGTCTCAGTCTCTGGTCTCAGTCTCAGTCCTGTCTCAGTCCTGGTCTGGTCCTTGTCTGGTCTCGGTCTGGTTCCAGTTCCTGATCACACGACAGTCTACGCGGATGCAACTTCGGGTCCATCCAAACAGTCCTGGTTCAGTCCTGGTTTAGTCCTGATTCAGTCCTGGTTCCATCCTGGTTCAGTTTCCATGACTTAAACTGCGATGCCGGAAGTCTAAACCAGGACTAAACCAGGACTAAACTGGTATCAGTCCTGGTCTCAGTCCTGATCTTGTCCTGGTCTGGTCTCGGTCTAAGTCCTGGTCTCAGTCCCCGTCTCAGTCCTGGTCCTGGTCTCAGTCTGGTCCTGGTCTCGGTCCTGGTCTGGTCTCGCCCTGGTCTCAGTCCTGATCACCTGACAGTCTACATGGGCGCAACTCTGGGCCTGTCCCGATACTCCTGATTCAGTCCTGGTTCAGCCCTGATTTAGTCCTGGTTTGGTCCTGGTTCACAGTTTAACTCAAGGAAATGGGAAACAGCTATTATCTGTTTTTTTCCATTATTCATTTAAAAACAAAATTGAAAACTAAAAAAACTAATCGTTAACCGTTTTTTCATTTTGGTTTTGGAGACAAATAATGAAGAAAATAGTTGTTTTTTTGTTTTCTGATTTTTGGTTTTATTTTGAAAAATGAATGAACAAATGATACATGGACTGATTTCAGCCCTAGAGTTCCCAATCTCTACTGAATAAAAGTTAAAAGGTAAAGCTGATAACTTGAAAACTACCACTTCATGACATCACAAGGTGGAACAAAGCATTTTGAGCTTTGGAGATGTAAACAAACTAACGACAAAAGGTTACTCAGACATGCGTAAATGAAACAAAACACAACTCCAGATCTGTTTTTGAGGATGTAATATTATTCTAAAATGGCTTAAAGCTAGGGTGACCAGATTGGTAATAATAAAATTGCAAAACAAATGCATAATTAAGGAAATCTTTTATGCACTCGGCCCATTCATGACTAACACGTGTCAGTATAGTCACATTTTCTTTGTGTTTTGATCATTTTTAAGCAGCTTTTCTGTATTTTACCTAAAGAAATAATTTAGGGCATCTTTTAATTGTTGGTAGGTTTCAAATTGGTCAAAAATAGGGACACCTGGGACATTTCTTGTATAAAACTCACTAACAAATCAATGGTTTTGGATAAATCTGCTGGGACAGGGGACACAGGACTCAAAACTGGGACTGTCCTGGGTTAATAGGGACAGTGTTGGGAAGTTACTTTTAAAATGTATTCCCCTACAGATTACAGATTACATATCCCAAAATGTAGTTTGTAACATAATCCATTAAATTATTTAAAGTGAGTAATGTAATCTGAATACTTTGGATTACTTGATATTGTCATGCTTTTTAAAACTACATGGATGTAGCAACCACATCCTGAAAATTCTTGTTTGTTCTCTTCAAATTGTCTGTTGAGCCCAAGTCTCCATGAACAGACTTTTGTTTGCTGTAGAGAAGCAAATACTAGGAAATCTTAACATAAGATGTTTTGTCTGATAAAAGACAATAAAAAGCCTAGTCTTAACCAATTTAAAAATATTACTGATAGAGAAATGATTTCTATATGAGATCACTGCTGCCTTAAATTATGACCACCCTACTGTTAAGTGTCATTTAGTCCTGATTTTGTCCTAGTTTAGACCTGATTTAATCCTGGTTTTAGTCCTTGGTTTTAGTCCTGGTTTTAGTCCTGGTTTTAGTCCTGGTTTAATCCTGGTTTTAGTTCTGGTTTAGACCTGGTTTTAGTCATGGTTTAGTCCTGGTTTTAGACCTGATTTAGTCCTGGTTTAGACCTGATTTAGTCCTAGATTAGACCTGGTTTAATCCTGGTTTTAGTTGTGCTTTAGTTCTGGTTTTAGTCCTAGTTTAGACCTGGTTTTAGTCCTAGTTTAATCCTGGTTTTAGTTCTGGTTTTAGTCCTGGTTTTAGACCTGATTTAGTCCTAGTTTAATTAATACAGTTACTCATAATTTGTACTCTGATTACATAACGCCAGTACATGTAATCTGTTACTCCCCAACACTGAATAGGGACGTCTGGTCACACTACTTAAAGCTCACAAGAGTCTATTTTGAGTAATATAGACCCTTTAATGTAATTATGCTGAAAAGATGCTTATTTTTTCTAATCCAGTCTATAAATTAGACTTATTTGTCTGTGTAAAGCGCCACAATGTGCACATTATAACGCTGAACAGACACTGTCCTCTCTCGTCTCTCCTCTAGAGGCCTCTTGTCAATTAAAAGGACAAGTATATTCTGCACACTGAGAGATCTTCATTTCATGCATTCGTTAAGAATCTGTCTGATTATCACACATTTTACTTAATCGTAATTTAAACTGAGCACATTTTAACCATTGAACCTGCCCGTACTGGATTCAGTCTTTTCAAAACATTCATTATAATCCAGAAATGAAAACGGATGAGTCTGGAAGCTTCAGTCTGTACTTTTAATATTTCCACCAACCTGCTCAGAGACTGCTCACTGACAGTAGTAGTAGTAGTAGTAGTAGTAGTAGTAGGAGTAGGAGTAGTAGAAGTAGGGTAGTAGTAGTAGATGTTGTAGTAATAGTAGCAGTAGTAGTAGCAGTAGCAGTAAAAGCAGTAGCAGCAGTAGTAGTAGTAGTGGCAGCAGCAGCACTTGTAGTAGCAGTAGTAGTAGTAATAGTAGTAGTAGCAGTAGTAGTAGTAGGCCAGTAGTAGAAGTAGTAGTAGCAGAAGCAGTAGCAGCAGCAGTAGTAGCAGCAGTAGTAGTAGCAGTAGCACTTGTAGTAGCAGTAGTCATAGTAGTAGTAGCATAGTATTAATAATAGTTGGCTTAGTAGTAGTAGTAGTAGTAGTAAGTTAGTAGCAGTAATAATTGGCTAAGTAGTTGCAGTAGGAGTAGTAGTAGTAGTAGTAGTAGAAGTAGGATAGTAGTAGTAGTAGTAGTAATAGTAGCAGCAGCAGCAGTAGTAGTAGTAGTAGTAGTAGCAGTAAAAGCAGTAGCAGCAGTAGTAGTAGTAGAAGCAATAGCACTTGTAGTAGCAGTAGTAGCAATAGCAGTAGTAGTAGTAGTAGTAGCAGTAGTAGTAGCAGTCGCAGCTACAACAGTAGTAGTCATAGTAGCAGTAACAGTAGTAGCAGCAGTAGTAGCAGTAGCAATAGCATAACTAGTAGTAGTAGTACAAGTAGCAGTAGTAGTAGTAGTACTAGTAGGGTAATAGAAAAGGCCATAGCATTAGCAGAAGAAATGGTGTAATATTAATCGCTGTAGTAGTAGTAGTAGTAGCAGTAACAGCAGTATGTGGGTAGCAGTACTCATGAAAATACTTCAATGTGCAATACATGGTGAGTAATAGTATTATTATATTGTATTTTTTTGTTGCTGTAAGTCGCTTTCCTTCTAAAGAACTCCCGTAAGAAAACCATTTGAAGTGTAAATTAAACACACAGTAATAACAAGAGTCTCTTTGTATTTTTAATAGAAACCCAAGGGAGACCAGGTTGAACAGTGCATGTATACAGCCCCTTTTCTGCACGATGTCATCAGTGGAAGAAATGTCCCAAAAAAAAAAACATTACAGCCATTTTATCAATATTATACGGAGCCCAGATACAGCTCAAAAACACGTATCCGATGCACTGAATGTAACGAAAAACAAAGTAGTTGCACAACAAAATCTACCCCCTCTTAGGCCTGTCACGATAATTACAGTATAGATTTATGTATATAAATATATATATATATATATGTAAGTATGTAATATATAAAAGCTGGAATTATATGTTTTGGGGTTCAGTATTTATCATGGGAACTTTTTCTTTGCAATAATGGCGAGAATTTAGTTATTTTTTGTCATAATATGGTAAGATTTGAGCTGTAGATGGTAGAATAAGTCACCTTTATGGTTAAGTAATTATCAGATTGTTTAGAATCCAGAGAAAATGACGGCCAATAAGCTTTGTCGATATATTTTCGCCGATATCCAGGACCTATTTTGATTATTTTCTCCATGTTATGTCATTTAAATTTACTACAACTTCGCCGAAAGCACTTTTTATTTATCACAAACCTTTAAGAAAGCTGTGTAGTCTCACTTTTGGACTCATATTTTTGTAAAAAAAATTGTGTTTAAATAAAGCTTTGTGTGTATTTTTTAGGCAGCAGATATCGACTGAAATTAAATATCGATCTACGCTGGAGATTTAAAACTGCACTGTGTAACTTTTGTGGTGGAGGGGCCGTCAAATGCATTCCTCAGATGTTATTGTTTTGTCTGGAATGTTTCACAGTATGGCATTAAACCAAACCAAGTGTTACTGTTACAGGTCAGATCTGTGGAGAGGCGACCCCACTCACAGTCAGAATGCCAGTTTTTCAAGGTGTTTTTGAATTATAAAACCACGTGTAATTGAGCTGTTTAATGTCATACTGTGGAACATTCCAGGCAGAGCAATGACGTATCCATAGAAACAAGAAGGTGACAGACTCCCAACCAAAAAGTGACACAATGCACCTTTAAGGCTGATATCTGATATGCTCAGTGTTGGGAGGGTTACTTTTAAAATGTATTCCCCTACAGATTACAGATTACATACTCCAAAATGTAGTTTGTAACGTAATCCATTAAATTACTTTAAGGGGGGGTAATGTAATCTGAATACTTTGGATTACTTCATATTGTCATGCTTTTTAAAACTACATGGATGTAGCAACCACATCCTGAAAATTCTTGTTTGTTCTCTTCAAATTGTCTGTTGAGCCCAAGTCTCCATGAACAGACTTTTGTTTGCTGTAGAGAAGCAAAGACGAAGATGTTTTGTCTGCTAAAAGACACAAAAAGCCCAGTATTTCCTTAACCATATTAAACATATTACTGATAGAGAAATGGTTTAGACCTGGTTTAGACCTTGTTTAGTCCTGGTTTAGACCTGATTTATTCCTGGTTTAGACCTGGTTTAGACCTAGGTTTAGACCTGGTTTAGACCTGGTTTAGACCTGGTTTAGACCTGGTTTAGACCTGGTTTAGTCCTGGTTTAGACTTGGTTTAGGCCTGGTTTAGTCCTGGTTTAGTCCTGGTTTAGACCTGGTTTAATCCTGATTTAGACCTGGTTTAAACCTGGATTAGTCCTGGTTTAGACCTGGTTTAGTCCTGGTTTAGTCCTGGTTTAGACCTGGTTTAGACCTGGTTTAGTCCTGGTTTAGTCCTGGGTTAGATCTGGTTTAGACCCCGGTTTAGTCCTGGTTTAGCCCAAAATGTGAAAACAGGAAAATACCGCCATGTAATCCATTTAATTTTGACAAAGTAACTGTAATCCAATTACCACTCATTGAAACAGTAACTGTAACTGAATACAGTTACTCATAATTTGTACTCTGATTATGTAACTCTGGTACATGTAATCTGTTACTCCCCAACACTGGATATGTTAAAAAGCCCAAATATCGGCAAAATATATCAGCCAACCAATATATTGATCTATCCCTGCTGATTTTTAATGATACTATCTATGTAAAGATGCATTGCATAACATTTCTGGTGCTTAAACTTTTGGATCTCCATTAAAACACTTAAGTTACACCACCAGGCCAAGTTATGGGTCAGCTCTGTGGAGAGGCAGCCCACTCACAGCACAGATGCATGCTTTTTGAAATATTTCTGAGCAATAAAAATACCTGTAATTGAATCAGTGCAAGAGATAGATGACTTTAATGCCGTACTGTGGGACATTCTGGGCAAAGCTATAACATCTCCATGAGAAAAAGTTAAACAGTGCACCTTTAAAAACCGATTTAGTGGCATAAAGAAGTTTCAATAATATAATTTATCGCAATATTTCTCAATATATTAAGCTTCAGAATGTGTTATCGTGGCAGGCCTACCCCCTCTTTGCTTTAGCTGTCTTTGTAACTAACATGCGTTTTACTATTTCATTATTATTGCCTTTTGTTATTCCAAAAGTTCTTTTCATAATAGACTATATGTATATCTATAAAATATGTCTTCAATTTGTTCTCTATAACCTACTTTTTTGTCTTCTCTGCTCGGAAACATCACAAATAGTAGTACTTCGTTTTTATGCTACAACATTCCAGTTTACTTACAGTACAGGGCCCATTTTTGTCCCATTAATGTTTTTCGCTTGGCATTTTTGAATCATCACACGAGGAGGAGGAGCTGGCCGTGCCCTCCGCGGCGCCCCGGGGTGCTAATCCAGGACGGAGGACGGAGTGGGGCGCGCGCAGCAGTTGGGTCTTCTCACATTTTGTAGCATTGACCTGAAAAAATTCCCCTGCCTTCTCTTGCTCTTCCTGCGCTGGGGCGAGTCCGAAATAGACTTCCTTATAGACGCCTGCGCTATAAGTTTCCTCTCTTGCTCCTTGATTTTCGACTGGAGGTGGATCTGGATGGCGAAACCGAGCGATTCGGGGTCGACGGACGCGCCGTACACCTCCCATGTCATCCCCTGTTCGTCCCAAACTACATCTTGGACGCCTTTGTCTTTTTGTTTGTCTTCTTCGTCACTCTTTTTGCTCTCCTCTTTGCTTACCACCTCCTTGCTCGCCTCTTTGCTTGTTGACGCTTCAGCATTTCCGGACTGGGCACTGACCTTTCCTTTCTCTTGGGACCCCTCCGATTTAGAACTGGGCGCTTCAGCATTCGTCTCTTTTTGATTACCAGCTTCTTCTTTGTGTTTACTGTGTTCAATGTTGATTTGATAGACTGGCTGCGTGTTGCATAGAGGCGCCGCTGAACCGTCTTTAGGTTTGGCTCCCAGGTCGCCGCCGCTTTGCCGAGGACACAGCTCCGCCTCCACCGTCAGCTTATCCGAATCCGTCCCAAACTGGCCGGCGCTCACCCCCGCGTCTATGCTCGGACGTGGCGCGTAAGGGAGCAAGCTGGGGCTGGTGCATACGCCTCTCGTGCACGTGTGGGCGACGGCTTGGACCTCCATGTCGTGGCGCTGTGCGGGCGGCGCCGGCGGAGGTTCTGAGGTCATAGTGGACGCTTCGGTGTAGCGCTTGGGGGTCGGGGGTTGGGTCCGGTCCCACCTTCGCGGCCGCTGGGGGGCTCGGATCGCTGCTGGGTAACTGGTTCGTTGCGACGGCGGAGGTGATTTGCGAAGACGTAGTGGTGGTTTGTTGCGTGGAAGTTTTCGGAGTAGCTGTGGTTTCGGTTTTAGCTGTGACCGCAGATTCCACGTTTTGCTTCGGCGGCGATGAGATAAATTCGTCATGCGTTGCCATGTCTGTATCCCGTATATCCGTATTTCCGTTTTGACTAGACACATTTTTCCCCGCGCTAATTTGCGTTTTTACCTCTTCTGCGTCTTTTACCTTACAGTCATTGATCTGTGTATCCAACTTCATCTCTGTCGTGTTGGCGTTCGCATCCTTTACGACACACGACAGATCCGGTTGGTGTTCCTTTGCCCTCACGACGGCCTCCCCCGCGCTCCCGTTGGTGGGTTTGTCAGCGGCAACCGTGCCGGCCGTCCCATCCGATTTCGTCGCGCTTATTTTTGACGCGGTGATATTGGCGGTATCCATAGAAACGGTGTCCGATGTGCGATCCGGCGCGGCGAGGATGGGGTCTGGGCAGAGGGGCGTGAGGGCAGGTTCGTTGGCCCAGTTGGCGTTGGATTCCTTATTGCCCAGCGTGTCCACCGAGGCCAGCTGAGGAACCATCTGCACTGTCACTGTCCTCTTTGGGTTGGTGCCCATATTGGATTCAGTCTTTTCAAAAAGTTAATTATAATCCAGAAATGAAAACGGATGAGTCTGGTGGCCTCAGTTGCTGCTCCGTCTCCTATAAGAAGAAAATAGAAAAGAATGATTACACAGAGGAAGCATTATTTCAATTTACGCTATTTTTGGATCTATGTTAGAACGTTTCCTCTTCAAAAACAGACCTGGAGTTGTGTTTTGTTTCATTCACACATGTTTAATACACAAACAGTCCTAGTTCCACCTACAGGAAGTGCTCCACTGTGTTTTTAAACTCCATACACCTTCACTAGAATCATTTGGATAATTTCAGGAATTGGGCTACAACATCTACTTAACAAAAGGTAAAAGGCAGCTGTTTGGAGATATAGACAGACTAATAATGCAGGATTATTCAGCGTGTGAATGAAACAAAATGCAATTCAGAGTAATCAGTATCACTATCAATTTGGTCAATACTGAAACCACGATTATTCACAATTACACGATGCATTTATTCAGTATTTCTCTCTCTAAAAATAAAGCACTTTGTTATTGATAATTTGAGCAAATTGAAAATAAATATAGGCTCCAAAATGTACCTTAGAGCAGTTTTGCGATGTATAAAACGTAAAATGAATAAAATTTACTTTGAACATGAAATAAGGTATAGAAAAACATAAATGTATCCAAAATAAATTAATATCCAGCTGTTCTACAATCTGTATATTAAAAATTAAAATATACTTATTATTTAAAAAAATATTCCAACATAAACATTGTTAAGCTTTATAAATTGTTTGAACTCGATTATATGAGTTTGGAGATCGTTTGACACACAAATCTAAATTGTGATAAAAATTTTATCAGTTGCACAGCCTTAATTCTGGGTATGTTTTTGATGAGGTAACAACATTCTAACATGGCTTAAATACAGAAGCCGAGAGGGGTCACAACAAATGCAAATGCCGCAACAAATACAAATGCGACAACACAACAAAAAGCCACAACACACCAAAAAAAGCCACAACGGAAATGACCGCGGGACTCTATTTTCCACGGACCAATCAAGCGGCAAGTGAAGAAGAAGATCTACAACATGAAAAGTAAAGGAACCGAGAAGTTGGAAACGTAAGTAAAAGTAATTTATTGTTTTATCATTATTCGTTTCACGTTGTAGTTCTTCTTCTTCACTTGCCGCTTGATCGGTCCGTCGGAAAACAGACTCCCGCGGTCACTTCCGTTGTGGCTTTTTAATGTGTTGCGGCATTTGCGTTTGTGTTGCGGCGTTTGTATTTGTTGCGGCGTTTGCATTAAAATAGAGTCTCGCGGTCATTTCCGTTGTGGCTTTTTTTGTTGTGTTGTGGCTTTTTGTTGTGTTGTGGCTTTTGTTGGTTTGTTGTGGCTTTTTGTTGTGTTGTCGCATTTGTACTTGTTGCGGCGTTTGCGTTTGTTGTGACCCCTCTCGGCTTAGGTACTTAAAGGTGCACTGTGTAACTTTTCTCCTGTCCAGCACTTGATTGTATCGGTCAATGGAGATATGCTGGGGAGTTTGGAATGTACCACAGTATGGCATTAAACACCCTTATTATTGAATTATAGGTGATTTTTTTAACAGTAAAAAATACGGATTCTGCTGTAAGCGGGCCACCTTTCCACAAATCAAACTTGTAAATTGTTATGTTGCTTGTCACCATGAAGATAAATAAGTTTAATATCAAACTGTGAAAAATTCCAGGCCACGCAACAGCATCTCCATAGTGACCAGAAAAGTTACGCGATGCACCTTTAGCTCACAAGCGTCACTTTTCTTGAATATAACGTCAACACTAAATCTGCGGTTATGGCCCCTCCAACAATCACACAGTCACAGCGCATTCATTCTGTGTCATCTTTATTGGGCCATAATAAAGTTGCATTCATTACGATGGGTGATAAGTGCATTGCCCAAGAGCACAGCGGTAGTGTTATTTCTATACAGGGAGCAATCTTCCACCCCTCAGTTTAGTGGGAGGATATGCTGACACAAGTAGAACGGCTCGGTTTATGAGCAACAACTGGTTTTGTCTCACTGATTTCCATCATAAAAGATTCAAAAGATACAACCAATGCTTCGCCTCTCGAATACAACAAGAAAACAATCCAGATCTAAACTATTAATGAAGAATACGGAATTTAACCTGATGGATCAAGACTCAAATATGAACTGCTGGTATGAAATGTGAATAATTTAAGGTAGGCAGTTCCGCACTGCAAAGACCTAACCCTAACCCTAACCCTAGAACTAAATCAGAACTATACCAGAACTAAACCATGTCTAAAACCAGGACTAAATCAGGACTAAAAAAGGATTTAACCAGAACTAAACCATGTCTAAAACAGGTTTAAAACTACGATTAAATCAAGACTAAAACAGGATTTAACCAGGACTAACCCAAGACTGAACCAGGTCTAAACCAGGACTAAAACAGAATTTAACCAGAACTAAACCAGGTCCAAACCAGGTCTAAAACCAGGATTAAATCAAGACTAAAACAGGATTTAACCAGGACTAACCCAAGACTGAACCAGGTATAAACCATGTCTAAACCAGGACTAAAACAGGATTTAACCAGAACTAAACCAGGTCTAAACCAGGTTTAAAACCACGATTAAATCAAGACCAAAACAGGATTTAACCAGGACTAACCCAAGACTGAACCAGGTCTAAACCAGGACTAAAACTGGATTTAACCAGAACTAAACCAGGTCCAAACCAGGTCTAAAACCAGGATTAAATCAAGACTAAAACAGGATTTAACCAGGACTAACCCAAGACTGAACCAGGTATAAACCATGTCTAAACCAGGACTAAAACAGGATTTAACCAGAACTAAACCAGGTCTAAACCAGGTTTAAAACCACGATTAAATCAAGACTAAAAAAGGATTTAACCAGGACTAACCCAAGACTGAACCAGGTCTAAACCAGGCCTAAAACTGGATTTAACCAGAACTAAACCAGGTCCAAACCAGGTCTAAAACCAGGATTAAATCAAGACCAAAACAGGATTTAACCAGGACTAACCCAAGACTGAACCAGGTCTAAACCAGGACTAAAACTGGATTTAACCAGAACTAAACCAGGTCCAAACCAGGTCTAAAACCAGGATTAAATCAAAACTAAAACAGGATTTAACCAGGACTAAACCAAGTCTAAACAAGGTCAAAACTAAGACTAAATCAGGACTAAAACAGGATTTAACCAGAACTAAACCAGGCCCTGCTCCCGCCCGCTCCTGCAAAGAATTGTAATTTTCAGTCCCACTCCCGCCCGCATCTGTGATATTTTGTCCTGGTCCTGCCTGCATGTCCCGCAGGATGGGAACCTTTGCTTTCTTAAGCTCTATCAAACATGGAGAAAGGACTTGGGCTGCGTATGGGAGGAGACGCGGTGGGCGGTTCGGCAGCATGGTTATGTCCTGGCGAAATCCTGTTTCAGTCCTCGTTTTAGACCTGTTTTTAGACCTGGTTTAGCCCTTTTGAGCTTTAAGACATGTTACCTGATCAAAAACAGACCTGGAGTTGTGTTTTGTTTCATTCACATGTTTGAGTATTTCTTTATTATTAATCTGGCGACGTCTCCAAAGCTTAAAATGCTTTGATCCACCTTGTGATGTCCAGAGGCGGCGCGACCATTAGGCTAAAGTAGGCGACTGTCTTGGGCCCCCAAACCTGGAGGAGCCCCCAGCCAACTGCCCTCAGTGCCACTAATGGGCGAGGCTTCAAAGCAATTTAATTTTCTCTCAGTGTGACATTAAATAAGAGAAGTTTACTTTTATCGGCCATTTCAGTGTGTGTTTTCACTTTCATTTTTACTGTTCCTTGCATTTGCACCTCTACAAACACCTAGGTGTGCGTTTCCTGTTTCATTTGAGCTGTTTCCTTTCAAACAATAATCATAAGAAAAATAATAATAATCATATGTAATGGATGTAAACAAAAATGTAATTGTACTAGCAAAAAAAAATAAAAAAAAAAAATACAACTACTTCCAGTTCTGGTAATCTAGTAGGCGACCTAACTAATAAGACAAGTTTCAATCCAGCATAATTCAAATAAATAAAGATGTGCATGACTCAAGAACAATGGGGAAAACAGACAATAAATATATTAAAAAATAAAGCAAAAAAAGGTGCATTATTGTGAGGGCCCCAAACTCAAGTTCGCATACAGAACTAAAACTAAACCAGAACTAAAACCAGGATTAAACCAGGTCTAAACTAGGTCTAAACCTGGACTAAAGCAGGTCTAAAACCAGGTCTAAACCACATCTCAACTAAGTCTAAACCAGGTCTAAACTAGGTTCTATTCCAGGACTAAAACAGGATTTAACCAGAACTAAACCAGGTCTAAAACTAGGACTAAATCAGGACTAAAATGGGATTTAACCAAGACCCAACCATGACAACCAGGTCTAAACCAGATCTAAACTAGGACTAAACCAGGTCTAAACTAGGTCTAAACCAGGTCTAGACCAAGACTAAAACAAGATTTAACCAGGACTAAAACAAGATTTAACCAGGACTGAACCAGGTCTAAAACCAGATCTAAACCAAGACTGACCCAGGTCTAAACCCAGGACTGAACCAGGTCTAAATCAGGTCTAAACCAGGACTACACCACACCTAAACCAGGTCTAAACCAGATCTAAGCCAGGACTAAACCACATCTAAACCAGGTCTAAAACCAAGACTAAACCAGGACTAGCGCAAAAAAGGTTGGGGACCACTGTATTACCACATGACATCACAAGGTGGAAGGAACAGAGTATTTTCAGTTTGAGAGAAGAACTCAGCCTAAATATGCTGGAGTGTGAATGAATAAAAAACCCACAACTCCAGGTCTGTTTGTGATGAGGAAACATTATAACATAGATCAGAAAACAGCGTAATATGGAAAGTTTAAGATATAACAAATACAATCTTCTTTTGGGACATGCAGATTTCATTTAACCTTCTACCTGTTTCTTTTGCTGCAAAATGTTGACTTAACAAACCACAAAACATGTCCGTTAGTAAACAGAGTGGATGTGGTTTTAGTTTCTCTGCATGCCGTTTCCTGACATAACGCAATTATGCCACTCACACAATAACCCTAAAGCAGGATTTCCCCTCAAACCTATTCTAGACGTACAGCACTGTTAAAGCTGCATTGTGTAACTTTTCTGGTGGAGGGTCCATCAAACACTTTTCTCCCTGGAGATGTTATTGCTTTTTCTGGAATATTTCACAGTATCGTGTTAATCATTCATCGTATCTTGGTAAATGGTCACATTTTTCTATAGCGCTTTTCCACCTTCAAGGCACTCAAAGCTCTTTACAACAAGGAACAACTCACCCATTCACACACACACATTCACACACCAGACACTGTGGGCAAGGTGGGTTAAGTGTCTTGCCCAAGGACACAATGACAGCATTCATCTGTGGGAGCTGGAATCACACCAGCCAACCTGTGGGTCAGTGGATCTGACCGCTCAACCCGAGACCTGTTTAAGTCAAGAGCTGGATTCAAACCACCAACCTTCAGATCAGTGGGCGAATGCTCTACCAACTGAGCTACTGCCGAGCTCTTCATGGAGACCAAACCAGAGCAAGTTACAGGTCAGATCTGTGGAGAGGCGACCCCCGCTCACAGTCAGAATGTTTGTTTTTCTAGGTATTTTTGAGCTATAAAACCACCTGTAATTGAATAAATGTAAAGTAGAGATGTTTAATGTCACACTGTGGAACATTCCAGGCAGAGCAATGACACAGCAAAAACTGGAGGGTTAAAATTTTAGGGTAAAATATTTCTATATCTGTTGTTTTTAACACCAAAAGTGTTATTTTAACTATTTGAAAGTTAAATGGGGGTTTGAGTTGGGGTTATTTGTCAGAGTTGATGTGGTTGAGGTTAATTCAACTTCCAATAATGTTAATTCAGCTTCTCTTAGTGTTAATTCAACTTTCTTAGTGTTAATTCAACTTCTCTTAGTGTTAATTCAACTTTTCTTGGTGTTAATTTGACTGCTCCCATTCACCACTTCAAACTCTTGTGAGAGAAGACCAGTTTGAACCAGTTTTGTAAATAATTTCATCTTAAATAAAGTTAAAATTAAATAAAACACCTCTGTGTGTCTAAACCAGAATAACTCTACAAAGTGTTATCTGTTTACTCTCAAAACGTGAATATAACTCTTGATTTTGGGGTAAAACAGGAACTTTGGTCCAGTGTTACTTAATTAACATTTCCAAAAATGTTAAATTAACTCTAGAACAGATTGGACTCATATAAACTCTGAGAAAATGTTAAAGTTGATTCTGTGAGAGTCAAATTTAACACTCCATTTTTTGCTGTGGACATATTGGTTGATTAATTGATTGATTTTGGTCACAGGTATATTCTGACATTGTTTCACAGACAGTCATATTTAACATACACAGAACAAAAAGGTGTAGGCTGAAGCTTGAACTTTATTATGCCTACTAGGGATGTAACACTAACGGAAATATCGTGATATCGTATCGTCAAAGTTCTCACAATAATATCATGGACCATCACAATATATCGAATTACAAGTCTCTTTGCTTAAATTAAGGGTTATGGTGCAGCAATAACAGAGGGAACTACATAGACCATGATCCTCTGCTCCATTTCAGTGCAGACTATGAAGAAATAACAGTTCTAAGCACTTTTAAGTCTTAGTTCTTTGGATTAAATCTTGTCAAGGGATTTCAAGAGGAAAAAGTTAGCCTCCACAAAATATCGGAATAAATATCGTATCATCAGGTTCATACTGTGATGATATCGTATCGTGAGTCTTGGATATCGTTACAGTCCCAATGCCGACCTTTTATTCCTTTATCAGAGCGTCATCTTGACACCAGTTCATCTTCATAAATACAACAAGAGGAAACAAACAAATCAGAAACAGTACAACAAAGTACTACAGCACAAACTAAGTCTTATAATTCATGTATCTGTCCAGAGTTAAACATTTAAACTTGTTTATAAAGTGGAAGAGATTGGTGCACAATTTTAGGTTTTCTGTACAATTGTTCCAGAGATTCGTCGCCTTTAACAGATACACAAAAATTTCATGTTTGTTTTGATTTTATTTTTAATAACATGGCCGTATGTCTGAGCTCATACTGGCTATTTTGCATTTTGAACATAGTCTGTAATGATGTTGACAGGAGATTGTTGTTTACTTTGAACGAGATTTTCAAAGTGTAAAGGTCGACTAAATCATAACATTTCAAAGTTTGATATCCATAGAAACAAACAGGTGACGGAAAACTCTCCACCAGAAAAGTTACACAATGCACCTTTAACGAACACGAGTTACAATAAATACATGAAACATAGAACTTATTTATTCAAGCCTCTACAGCTCAGATCTGATCATGGCACAGAAAAATAACAAAAAGCTGTCTTCAGGTGCAAAAATGTTTAAATACTGACCCTGTTCCATCTATTGTGTATTGAATTTTAACACCTTAACGCTTGGATTTATACAGATATATATTTTAAAAAATGTTTCGTGTGTGTTTTTGTCTTGAAGTAGATGGTAAATTAAGTTGAGATTATTCATTTGACTATAGCAAAAAAAACAATAAATAGAAATTTGCATACATTGCCAAGCCAGTCAGCGAAGAGTCAGACATTCTGTGTTGTCAATGATTCCCGAGATCGAGGATTTAAAGCCGGAACAAAGAGAATGTTTGGTGAATTTTATCAAGGGGAAAGACGATATTGCCCTTCTTCCTACGGGATTTGGGAAAAATCTGTGGTGCATTACATACATCACGACCAAATAGCAGAGACTGGTTAAATAAAAAAAGAACGAATCCTAATGCTGCGAGGTCAGATGGTTTCTACAAAGTGAAACCAGCTGATGAATCAGACTAGCAGCCACTATCTCGGCTTATATCTTGATCCAAATGGTAAGGTGATATAGTAATTATCATGACAGGCCTATAGTTAAAGAAAAGTATCTCAAGAAATTCCTGATTAATCTGGTTTATTCTAAAATAAAATCTTGGAACAGTCCAGTTTGCCTTTTTTCTCCATTGTGCAGCAGAGTTTTCACCGTATAGAGCTGTTATCATCACTGGTTTAACTGTATACATATCCAAATCTCTCGGTACGATATTATCACGATATGCATCTCACGGTACCATATTTATTGCGATATTTTGAAGAGGCTGATATAATTGTAGACAGGCCACTTTTTTGCTTTTAAAATACCTTGACAAGATTTTGGTGATTATTATTTCCGTCATAATCCCAAGAATTCAAGTTAAAAACATATTTTTTCATGTTGTCTGCACTGAAATGAATCATGGGATATGTAGTTTCCAATGTTTATAAGCTGCTGCTACTATAAAACCATGCATTTAAGCAGAGGAACTTGTGATTCGATATAATGTGACAGCCCACGATATTATTGCGAGACTTTTAACCATACAATATCAAGATATTTCAGTTATTGTTAGAAGTCTAGACTGCTTATGTTGTACTTAAAGCATTGTTTTGGAACTTTTCTTGCCAGCATGTTTGTTTTTTTTTTTCATTTTGCTTGTGTGTATTGCACTGAAAAAGAATTAAAGGTAGTAGTCGTAGTAGTTTATTCGGTCATTTTGCAGCACTACAAAACAAAACATACACTACAACCCTATGGATCATGACCGAGAGGGTTTAGTCTGAAGTAAAAAGTACTTAATAATGCCAAACCCTATTAAACAATGACAGTATGCTGAAAAAAGCAGCTTGGAATACGCTATTTTCTTTGTTATAATGTTGTTTTAGCCTTAAATATTTTCAAACATACCTTTCTGCAGTCGCGTTTTGTTTCATCCACACATTCAAAAACACCTTGCTGTAGTTTCCGATATAGTTTTTGCACACTGCACCTTTTTCTTTTGTAGCTGTGCCAAACGTATTTATATAAACTGTATGTAGGCCTCTATATTTTACATTTGAGTCGCCTTTAATCCCAATAGCTGAGATCACACCAGCCAGCCCAGTGTGGCCAATAAATCATAGGCTAAAGATTGATCGCGTGTCACTGCATCTATTCCTCATTGTATAATTAGTGAGAAGCGAGCACCGTGTTTCAAAAAAGGAAAAAAAAAAAAAAAAAAAAACAACACCCAAACACAACACACTGAATATTACATTTGACCATTTCCCGTCTTGCTTCTTGTTGAGATTGACTTCTCTTTGTGCAAGCATCTAGGTCAACCTGGCACAAAGCGACAGCACAGACCCGAATTCTCTGCAACTTTAGTGCAGAACAAAATGGAATTGTAATGAGAACTTAATCATATATGCAAACACACACAGACAGACACACACAGAGGGACCAAAAAGCAGATCTGGGAGACAGCAACAGCGCATAATTCCGCGGGACCATTATTAATGAGCAATTCTACTCAACACAATCTGGATAGTTGCTTCTTTTTTTTTTATTTTCTCGAGCAGCCAGAGCGCACCAATCATGCTCCAATTGTCTACGGAACATTACGCATAAATGTGAGACCTGCAGTGGTTAGAAAAATGATCCAGTGTTGCCAAAAACCTGAACGAATCTGTGTTTATGATGATGTCTGTTTGGTGGGGCGCGCTACGTGTGTGCAGTCCTACTTTTTTTTTTTTTTTTTTTTTTAATCATGCGTTCGTCTGTTGTCAAAGAGTAAATATTTGTGGAAGAAAAACATCCGTAGCCCGTGATGAGACCTGTCCAGCTTTACCCAAACCGCCCCAGCTCCCGTGCTCTCTCCGGGAGCCTGCAGCGCGCTCTTAATGACACCGTCTGCGGATTCGCTCCAATGTATGTCATGTACAGTACGCACGGCTCGGTGAGAGATTTTGACGTGACCTTGCAGGCAAAAACGCGCAGGTGAAGCCAGAAAATACGCGTGAATGGCGAAAGGAAATCTTACCTTTTGAAGGGAGGACCGAGGGGCGCCACTACTTCAGTCCGTGTCCGTAAAAAAACGAAGGCTAACGAACGGGGCGAGAAAAAAAAAAAAAAAAAAAAAAAAAAAAGCGAAGCTGCTCTCAGAAAACCACGCCTTCTATCGCGATAAGGGTCCGTGGAGGTATCGATTCCTCATTTTCACATCCCGAGCTGCTTTGAATGAGAGAGATGAGAGACTCTGTGGCCACATATGAGTCACCGCTGTCCCGAACGTGTCCTTTTTACGCACGAAGAAAAAGCGCGCATAGACGAAACGTGTGAATGAAATGAGAGCTATACGGTGAGGAAAAGGGAGGTTGAGCCGTCTAGAGCGTGCAGTGCGGAGCAGGGATGCAGAGAAAAAAGAGAAAAGGAAACGAGGGTCACCACCAGCAGAACCCCAGATCGATTACTTATAAACCCAGCCGCTTGGATTGCGTCCTAAAGCGGTCGGCTCCAAGAAACGATATCATTTGTATTGGCGCGCGCCTTCGTTTGTGTCATTTAAGGACTGATTTATGGAGAGAGCGGGACTGCTGTGTACATTAGGAGACAACAGCGAGGATTTGTCATGGGATTTGGGGTGGAAGTGACAAAACACATACACGGGTTTTTCTTTCTCTCGCGCGCGTTTACGTTGAACAAAAGCGAGCGTTTCAAAATCATAAGCCTAGACAGTTTTTAATGTCCTTAAAGCCCCAGTATGTAACTTTTAAACATAAATTAAAATAAAAGCATGTTTGGTTTTTCATTTTGGTTGTGTGTATTGCACTGGAAAACAATTAAATGGCCCATACGACGCTAATTTTTTATGTTATAATGTTGTTTCCTCATCAAAAACATACCCGGAGTTTTGTTTAGTTTCATTCATATTTAACACAATAACCCGTCTGTATTATTTCCTCAAACAGCAAAAAAAAAAACAACAAAAAAACAAAAAACTGTGTTCCACCCTGTGATGTCATGTGGTTAATACAGGAAGTGCTCCACTGTGTTTTTAAACTCCACACACCTTAACTAGAATCTGGGGATGTAACAATAACTGAAATATCGTGATATCGTATCGTCAAAAGTCTCACAGTAATATCGTGGGGCATCTCAATATATTGAATAGGGGTGTGCAAAAATATTGAAAGATTGATCAATCAAACTTTATTTGTATAGCACTTTTCATACATTTGAAATGTAGCACAAAGTGCTTCACATGCAACAGAAACATTTTTAATACATTAATTAACACCCCCCCCCCATACCACAATTTAAACAGAAACATAAAAACTAAAAAACTAATAAACATAAAGCTCTTAAAAGTTATAGTAAAAATTAAAAGTGTATAGCTAAGACCAGATGGAGACAAAATAAAATATAGTAATGATAATTTAATTTAAAACTACCATAATAATCACAATAATAATGATAATTTAAGTTAAAACAGGTAAAAGTTTCAGTTAAAAGCTAAATTAAAAAGATATGTTTTAAGTTTACTTTAAAAAATATGAACACTCGCAGCGGACCTCAGATCCTCAGGCAGACTGTTCCACAGACGGGGCCGTAAAAGCTAAAAGATGCCTCACCGTGAGTTTTAGTTTGAACTCTTGGGACAGTTAAAAGAGACTACCTGAGGACCTGAGAGTCCGAGAGGGCTCATATGATAAAAGCAGATCAGATAAATAAATAGGACTAAGACCATTAAGAGCTTTATAAACCAATAAAAGAACTTTAAAATCTATCCTGAAGCTTTAAAAGTTACATACTGGGGATTGATATATTGTATAGTTTAATTTAATGATACAGTATCGATATCATGGGCTGCTGTATCGATATATCGCCAAGAGTATTTTTTTGGTGTTTTTTACTAAATTACAGCGCTACAGTTTTGAAATATATAATATCGACTTGAAAGCTCACTGTATCGGGGTATGTATCGTATTGGCAGCGTCTTACTGATACCCAGCCCTAATAGCGAATCACAAGTTCTTTTGCTTAAATGCATTACTTTATAGTAGCAATAGCTAATAAACACTGGGAACTACATATCCCATGATTCATTTCAGTGCAGACAACATGAAGAGATGTTTTTTACTTTAATTCAGAAATAATAATTCACACCAAAATCTTGTCAAGGTATTTTAAAAGCAAAAAAGCATCCTATTTACAATTATATCAGCCTCTCCAAAATATTGTAATAAATATTGTACAGAGAGATCTGGACATCTTTACATCTCTTCTAGAATCATTTGGATCATTTCAGCCCTGGAATTGCCAACCTCTACTGAAACAGAGCTTAAGGTAACGACATTATAAAGTGATTTAAAGCTCACAAGAACAGCTTTTGTGTAATATGAGACTGTTAAAAACACGCGTCCTTACTGTGAGCGGCTTCCATCTCCACAAACCTGACTCTTATTTGACGTGCAGGAGGCCTCTTCACGCTTGTTTCCATGGAAATATTGTTCCTTTGGCTATAATATTCTAGCCTAATTCATCAGCTGGTTTCAGTTTGTAGAAACCGTCTGACCTCGCAGCATTATGATTCATTCGCTCAACGTTAGGCGGATACTTTTTTTATTTAACCAATTGCTGCTATTTGGTCGTGATGTACGTAATGCACCAAATCCCGTAGGAAGAAGGGCAATAACATCTTCCCCCTTGATAAAATTCCCCAAATATTCTCTTTGTTCCAGCTTTAAATCCTCGCTCTCAGGAATTGTTGCTAACACAGAATGTATGTCTTCGTCTACATCCATCTCGACCTCTTTGTTTACTGTTGTGCTGTTCTACAAAAGGGACCCAGACAGGTGCTTGAGTTTGACGTCATGGCTCCACAGCTCTTCGGTGATTGGCTGGTGCGCGTCTACAACTTCCAGGGTTCTTGCAAACCATCTAGTGTATTCCGATTCCTAACCTAGTCGCTGGAGAGAAATAGTAATAGTATTTCAGAGTATGGCATAAATGTCCTATGTCCTGTCAATCATGGTATCATTATTACACTGTCTTCGGTTCACCTGTTGTATAAAGCTGAAATTTTATATTTTATTACTTATTTGTCTATTTTATTTGTTCATATACATTTATATAATTGTCTTATTTCACACCTGTCTCTTGCTATCTTTTTTCTACTTATTTAGAATTTATTATTACCATTTTTTTCCTTCCTTTTTGTTATTATATTATATTGTGATGTTTGAGCTGCTGTGTCCAAATAATTTCCCTTGTGGATCAATAAAGTTTGTCTAAGTCTAGGTCTAAATCTAAAACTTGAATGTGAAGAATGTTTTGAAATATGGGGCTTTAACTTTCTGTTTCCATGGAATTGTGCAGTTTGACTTTCTACCCCCAAGAATGTTAGTTATAAGAACATTTAAGAACATATTTTTGACACCAGGCTTTACATCTGCTTTCCGTTGCCTACACATAATTATCATAAAATCCATAAATCCATAACCATACACGCCGTTGCAGAAAACACAATTTATCTACTCCACGATGCATGTTCTGCCTGTTCTTAATGTGTGAAATTCTTGGTGCAAAACATATGTTGCTGTGACTGATCCTCTTTTTTCACATCTGGCTCGGGACTTAAGCTTCTTTCCTAATGTCTGAACGGATTCAAAAATACAAGTCAAATGAAATCTGTCTAGAAATGTTTGAAATAAACCATATATATGTAGTCAAATCTGCAATGCTGATGCTTTGGGTTGCGTGTTCGGACTTTAGAGAAGGCAAAACAGTATTGATTTTAAGCTCAAATTGGGCTTAAGTGCTTTAAAGTGGAAGGCTTCAACAATGCCATCAGTGGTATTAACATAGTCGCTAGTGGATTATTGTGGATTTTCTTCTTTTCTTTTCTTATCTTTCTTTTTTAAATTGCGATATTAGAGACAGTAAACCATAAAAGACATTAGACATTTTGACTTGACATGTTGAATTGTCAAAAATGCTGTCTTTTTTTTGGGTATCCTCGAAATAAAGCTATGAAATTTGGCATGGCCCGTGATCGCTTTCAGTCATTTTTGGGTCTCTACCTCAAGAGCTATAGCGCCACCACCTGGTCACAGTCGGACACGCGTTCACGTTTATAACGATCGACCCGTTTGCCCGATTTTTGCAAATGAGGTGTCCTTGGACTCCTTGGGCCAAAACAAGTTCAACATTTGACGTCATTTTCAGTCATACTGGATTTTACACCATTTTGGATGTATCTCCTCTCTCAAATTTTGTCCAATTTTCCCAAAACTCTGCCCACACAATCTTCAGACCAACTGTCACAAGAAACATTGAAAGGATTTTTAATTTAGTCCTTTGTTCTCTGGCAAACGGCCATCAGACTTTGATGTACGCTTTGACGTATTGACAACCAACTGTATAAATGGTCCCGTGTTTTGTGACCTTTGACCTCTAGGGAGTCGTTAAATTGCCAAAAATAGATGCTTAAGGAGATGTATATTGATCTGCTTGGATTAAAAAACAAATTTCATTGTGAATTCGTTACCGTAACTATAGTCTTGCCTATTCTACTGATACTGCAAGGCCTCCTCAATTTTGTTTGCTTCTTCTTTTCTTCCTCTTCTTTCATTACCCCTTTGTTATTTATTTATTTATTTATTTATTATTAGTGTCAGTACAGCTCAGGACAGTGGACTTTGTTCCTGGCGACACCTTGACCCTGAGAGGTGCTGATCAGGAATGCTCGTTCCATTTTTATTTATTTATTTTTTAATATGTGCTGTATACCACAAAATGTATTTATATTACAATATTTCTATGTTTATTTTTACTTGTACATCTACATTTAAATAGTTATTTCTTATTTGGCACCAGTCTCTTTTTATCTTTGCTGCTTATTTAGTATTTATTAGTACCATTTATATTTTTCTCTTTGTTATTATAATATATTGTGATGTGTGAGCTACTGTGTCCAAGTTATTTCCCTCGTGGCTCAATAAAGTTTGTCTAAGTCAAAGTCTAATCGAGTATAAACTACAGACAGTGATGGGAAGAATAAAACATTTAAAATGCTTTGAAAACTCATAGTGTAAAAAAAAACATGACATATAATTACAAACAACTTTATTTTTGTTGCACTGTTAGTTATTAATTCATTTATTCTAATTGGAGATGAAAAAATCACACATGTATGCACAGTTTTTTTTGTTTTTTTTCATACTAATTCCTATTCTTCATTATAGGAAACTCTATTCTGAAAACTCAGAATACTATATACTAATACTATATACTAATACTATACTAATACTAATAGTACTCAGAATTAGTATTCACAGTTTCTTAGTACTCATATTTCCGGTGCATGTACTTCCCGACACTGGCTGCAGTAAGCTTTAGAGTAAGCTTTAACATTCTTTAGACAGTCTTTTATTCCATGATCAGAAAAAACAACTCCAAAAGGTAATTTTCAGTGACATTTTCAGGAAAAGGTCAGTCACGGGTCACGGATTACATTTGTTTTCAGTTTAAATCAGGATTATGTGTGTTTTAATATCAGATTTGATCCGTCATCCTTACATCATCTTTACTACTTGTGCATTTGTGTTACTTAATTTTCTATTTAAAGGTTCTGTATTACACAAAATGGATTCTTGTGAGTTTTAAACCATGTTATTATCAGTGTTGGGTAGTAACTGAATACAGGTAATGAGAATAAATGTTCTTAATACTAATTTTGAGTAATTTTCATTTGGTGGCTTTGCTTTAAATGAGGCAAAACATGATTGATTTTAAGCTCAAATTGATCTTAAGTGCTTTAAAGTGGAAGGCTTCAACAATGGCATCGATTGTTTTAACATACAGTAGTCGCCAGTGGATTATTCAATTTTCTTCTCTTTTTTTTTTAACCTGTTGTGGGTCCACCTAGTGTCTCCGCTCAATTTCATTTCTCTCCAGCAGCAATCGGAATACTAGACGGTTCGCAAAAACCCCGGAAGTTGAGTTCAGGCAACCAGCCAATCAGCGCAGAGGCAGACATTCTGTGTTGGGAACGATTCCTGAGATCGAGGATTTGAAACTGTAACAAAGAGAATGTCTGGTGAATTTTAATTAATTAATTAATCATTGCATTTATATAGCACCTTTCAATATACCAAAAGCCCTTTACAGTTCATTATTTATTCACTCAACACTCACTGGAGGTAAGCTACTACAGCTGCCCTGGGGCAGACTGACAGAAGTGAGGCTGCCAATCTGCACCATCAGCCCCTCCAACCACCACCATCACCACTTTCATACTAGGCAATGTGAGTGAAGTGTCTTGCCTAAGGACACAACAACAGTTTTTGCCTCTGGCACCCCCCTGTGGCACCTGGTTTTCCCAGCAGTACTACCCAGGCCCAGCCTGCTGAGCTTCTGAGATCTGACAGGATCAGGCTTTGACAAGCCGGTATGGCCACATAAAGCTGTTTTTAAGACTTCGTTGCTTGTAGGGATTCGACGAGACACAATTTCCACAAGACGAGACAGAACGAGAAAAGACATTTTAACACAATTCCTAATACTGTATAAAGTTTCACAATTCATTTTCCAGTTTTGGGTCTCAAAATTTTTATGTATTTCATTTCATATTTTTGTTTCCATTCTAGTGCTGCTTTTCAGAACTGTAAGCAGCACTAGAACTCATGAAAGTGTAATGCTTTTTGTCCAATCCAATGTAAACACTTGGATAAAAATCACACAAGCTTATTTTTCTCTCTTTCTTGTGGCAATTTTCTCTCGTGAGATCCCTAGTTGCTTGTTAATTTAAATGCAACTCTGGCTACGTTTATATGATGACGGTCTGAACAAAAGACGCAAAAGTTGCGTCGTGTCTTCATTTTTATTCCGCATTTAGATGAGCATTTTCTGGAGTAAATCTGCGTGCATACAGTGACACAAAAGTGTGTGGAATTCGATTGGGTATGCGGGCCAGGTTTCTGTGTACTGTATGTATGTGACGTAAACACGTACGTGACTTAAGCAGATCTGACCAGAGTTTTGCGTCTTGGGCAGTGTAGACGGAAACACTACGGCGGAACGTATTCAGCTTTTCCGCTCTGGAGGGTGGGTTCTGATTTTTACATTTTCAAGCCCCCAAAACGCCATCACCATCTAAATGAAAGGCACTTCTGATAAAATATTTTGTCCTTTTTACCCACAAGCGTTCTCGTGAAAGTATTCCAAGTATTTCGAACACAGTACTCTGATTGGACCATGTACCAGAATCAGAATATGTTACAAAATACACTTTAATGCAAGTATTCGGTATTCTATAACTTTATAAATAAATTTTTAAAGTATTTTTCCCATCACTGGTTATCAGTGATGCCACAAATGTGCTACTTAGTGACACGTTACTGTAGTCCAACTACTTTTTTCAGTAATGAGTGTCTAATGCAGTGTTATTTCCAAACCAGTAGTCAGATTTAAGTTACTTATCTAATACACTGTGCGTTACTATTTTGGCGTTTCAGGGTGATGTAGGTTATTTATTTATTTTTTATTTTTTGCAACGTGGGTCATGTGACCCCAAAGATCATATAAATCGTCTCTGGTGACACGTTTTCTGTGATGTTACGTCGTCTCTGCTCCGTCACGAGTCAGATGTAAACAATGGAGGGAGAGAGGTACGACTTTTGCAGCTGGAAATACAAACATTGTTTTGATTTTATTTCAGCTAAGGATGGGGTTGGGGGATCTGCCACTGTAGAAGTAACTAATAAAGTAACTTGTAATCTAACTTAGTTACTTTTAAAAGAAAGTAGTCAGTAACTTAACTAAGTTACTTTTTAAAGAAGTAATCAGTAGTCAGTAGTCAGATTACTATTTCAAAGTAACTACGGCAACACTGCTGGTTATAATGTTCAAAACATTCACACATGTTTAAGTTACTTTATTAGTCTGTCTACGTCTTCAAAGCTCAAAATGAAGCGGAAGTGGAAGCGAGATCGGCAATTCCAGGACTGAAATTACTCACTTACACTTGAAATTACTTCTAGTGAAGGTGTACGGAGTTTAAAAACACAGTGGAGCACTTTCTGTATTAACACTTGACATCACAAGGTGCAGGGTTTGTGTGTTAAACATGAGTGATTAAAACAAAACACAACTCCGGGTTTGTTTGTGATGAGGAAACAACATTAAAACAGATCAGAAAACAGTGTAAAATGGGCGCTTTAATCACAGAAATGCTTGACAGGTCTGTCTTGGATTGGGTGTTGTTTGTTAAAGAGGAAAACAAAAAAGGAAGGAAATATTGCGAATTTAGTAACTTTGACATAAGCCCATGGTTTCACAAATGGGTCAAAGCAGCTCCAAAACATCTCACTTTTCTAGCCATGGTCATATTAGACTTCGACTTCGGCAAAATTTAATTATTTGGACACAGTCGCTCACACATCACAATATAATATAATAACAAAGACTAAAAAATAAAAGAGTAGTAATAATAAATGGATATAGATTAATAGGTTAATGCTGATTGGTTGTTAGCTGGACATAACCTGAATCAAATTAGCTATAATAGACCTTTTTCACAACAGCCGGAAGTGCAGCAATGTAGGGTAAACGTCTATGTCAAAATATCTGTGGAAATGTCTCGCATATTTTCCACCAACTTCATAAATCTGCCCCATCACCAAATCTTCAACCAACAAGGTCGACAAAGGATGAACATGAAGAATTTATCCACAACTATCGAGGTAAGAAAGACGAAAACGTAAAGGCGAACAACGACGATGCATTAGTGAACTACTCCTGAGAAAAACTAACATTATGGTCATGAATAAAACATAAGTAATAAGTAATTCATTAATAAGTAACTTGTTAACTTAGACTGATTCTACAATTAAAATAAAAAAATGTATTTAATGATGTAGATATTGGCATAGACAGAGAGATTTGTGCAGTTTAAATGCTCGACATGTATCTGTGAACATCTGTAGCATTTAAACTGCACAAATCTCTGTCTATGCCAATATCTACATCATTAAATAGATTTTTTATTTTAATTGTAGAATCAGTCTAAGTTAACAAGTTACTTATTAACGAATGACTTATTACTTATGTTTTATTCATGACCATAAGGTTAATTTTGCTCTGGAGTCGTTCACTAATGCTCGTCTTTGAATATTTATCCTTTGTTGACCTTGTTGGACGAAGATTTGGTGATGGGGCAGATTTATGAAGCTGTTGGAAAATACCCGAGACATTTCCACAGATATTTTGCCATAGAAAAGCATTAACATAAGTGACGTTTACCCGACATCGCGGCACTTCCGGCCGTTGTGATCCTATATTCACTGACAACAACCTAGCAACATGTTTAATAAGTTTCACTTTAAGTTTTGATGCTCCAAGTCTCCCCTTTTTTTGCTCTCCACGCTAAGTCACCCACCATCAGAGCACTTTCACAACACAATCAGAGTCCCTCCCACTAAAACAGGGGTGTCAAACTCATTTTGGTCCAGGGGCCGTATCCAACCTACTTCGATCCCAAAGGGGCCGGATCAAAAAACTCGTGGCATATATACCTCAAAAATAGCAATAAGTTATTTGTGCAGAGATGTTATAGAAATCTTTTTTAATTGATGAACTCTTTCTTTTACAAAATATTATAATATTATAATATTATGAACAACCTGAAACTTTAAGAAAAATGCTATTTCAACACAATGTTATAACATTAATTTGTATGCAAATAGGAATAAGTCAATTTTTCTTGGACAATCCTGCACTCAGCGTTCACTTATCTCATTATTGACATTTTGTTGATGAGGGTGTCACGTTCAACAGTCAAAACGATTGTCCTTTAAGAGCATTTGGAAAGAGGCAAGTCTGCATTTGTGCTGCTCTGGTGGGAGGGGCCACGCACAGAGGCGAGGCTAAGCAGCACAGAAAATTACCAATATTTTAAAAGGAAATATAATTAAAATATTTTACTAGAAAATCAGCCGAGGGCCAGATTAAAAGTCTTGGAGGGCTGGATCTGGACCCCGGGCCTTATGTTTGACACCCCTGCACTAATGAATCTATTGCACATCGCATCAGGTTTATAGAGGTGCACTAGTGTATTGTTTTGTATCATGTTTTTGTATTTTTATGAAGAATTATTGTGTGGGAGCATGGATGACTTTGGCTTGTGGGTGGAATAGGGCCAGGGAGAGATCACTAAATGACATATACAATCTCTTCAGGCGTGTTTTTGATAAGGGGGCAACATTATAACACGGTAGGAAGCACAAAAAAGCAGATATTGATCAATACTCTTTTTAAGCCTTAAACCTTTGTAGCCTACAAATGCACAGAATGAATGATTGTAATTGTAGCTCTATTAAAGTGTGGTTAGGCCTCGTTTTGAGAAAGCCGATCGAATCTAGAGTCTCTCAAGGTGCCATGTCTCTTAGCAGTGGAAAAAGTACCCTGAATGCTAACATGGGCTAAAAATAGTCAAACTAATATCAAAGATGGTGCAGATAGCTTTGGGAAATAACATCTCAAATGCCTGTATTGGTTTTGACGCCATCTTGTGGCTGAACTGCAAGAGAGCAACTCATGGATCGACTTAACCTGCCATATGTCGACGGAGCAACTGCGATGCAAACAAAAACCTGAAGATGGCGCCCTAACGTTGTCTTCATTGGTTTTGCAACGTTCGTGAGTTTTCGTTAATGTTTACAGAGAAATAAAAATAAAAATATTAATAATTTACTCTCAGAAACATTTTTAATCATATTTACTCATAAATATAACCCATATTAATGCTTCTTATTCATTATTTGCTATTTATTTAGCTTATTTCGTTTATTTTTTATTTATTTATTTTTTTTAATTGTAGAAAATGCACATTTAGGGTGACCAGACACTATTTACCGGGACAGTTCCAGTTTTGAGCCCTGTGTCCCCTGTCCCAGCAGATTTATCCAAAACTATTAATTTGTCCCAGTTTTATACAAGAAATGTCCCAGGTGTCCCGATTTTTGATCAATTTATAACTGTCAACGGTAAAAAGAGGCACATATTGTCGTTTATTTAAGTAAAATACAGAAAAGGATACTTAAAAATGACCAAAACACAAAGAAAACGTGAGTATTCTGATTCACATGTTAGTCATGAATGGGCCGAGTGCATAAGAATTTTCCTTAATTACGCAATCGTTTCACAATTTTATTTTTTATTTTATTTTTATTTATTTTTATTTGTATTTTTTTACGCGAATTACAAACAAACAAACAAACAAACAAAAAACAAAAACAAACAAACAAAAAAAAACAAAAAAAACAAAAAAACAGCAAAAAAGAGAATTTAAAGCGGGGCATATTTCGATAATTCCGCTATTCTTGTTCCGCTAAGATAATGTTTGCAGAGAAACAAAAAAAAAAAAAAAATTAAAAAATATCATTTACACTCACGAACATTTCTAAACGCGTTCTTTCCTAAATACAGCCTACTGAAAAAGATAATATTATTATTTGTTATTTATTTCGTTTTTTTATAGTTGGAAACGCAAATTACAAACAACCAATCGAGTATCGTACAAAATGCAAAATAGAACATTGGTTTAATTCGCAGTAAATATGCATTTTGTAAAAAAAAAAAAAAAAAAAAAAAAAAGAGCAAAAAAGAGAACTATAATTAAAACTTTTATTTATTTATTTATTTATTTATTTTATTAGTTCTGTGGTCATATTTCGCTGATTCCGCTGTGGAGTGTCCGTGTTTCCGCCGGCCCGTGAACGCGCCGCAGACTGTTGTCGTCGCTTCTAGAGATGCTAGCGTGACCACACCGAGGACAAGTGACGCCAAAACTCCATCTAACTCTTATTTTATTTGCATATTTTCGGCCAAACGGTGAGAACACAATTTTCTGTATCCTTTGACTCACATTGTTATCGTAAATTAGCTCAAGTTTACCTCCTACACACCGCTAACCAGGCGACTCCTGCAAACACAAACTCAACCTGTTGTCCCTTTGTCAATGACTTTTGTTTTACTCGATGTTATTATAAAGTTGAGGACTAACCTTAACTCAGCTATTAACATTAATCTAACTAGTTTTCTTGTTTATAATGCGTATTCTCTTTGTTTGTCAGCGTGAGGGTTTGTATTATGTTAGCTAGAGCCACTATGCTAACATGAAACTAATGGGGACAGTCCTAGTTTTGAGTCCTGTGTCCCCTGTCCCAGCAGATTTATCCAAAACCAGTGATTTGTCCCAGTTTTATACAAAAAATGTCCCAGGTCCCAAAAATTGTAAACAAAAACATAAGCTCCTGAATGGAGGCAGCTGGAGGCAAAAGTGAAGTGAAACATAATGTGATTTCAATGGGAAAACTGGGATTAACTTGAGAATATCGCAGAATATTAAACATTATTTATTTACTTATTTATTTATTTAATAGGGACAGTGCATATTAATGAACATCTACAACACTGCAGGGTAAATATGTCAGATTATACCAAGAATGATCATTTCCATCTGTCGTCCCTCTGCAGGTAACACCACAAATTTTACAGAAAAAACAATAACAAGTGACAGATCTAAATTAAAAGTGTCCACAAGTCTGTTTTCCTTTAGCCGCTGTTTCAAGTGGGATTTGAAAGTGGCCAGCGTTGGAGTTTCTCTTATTGATAATGAGAGACTGTTCCCAAATTTTGTGCCACTGACTGAGACACTCTTTGTCTGAATGTGGAGCTCACAGTTCCCACGGGCTGTGACCCTAGTTCCCATCCGTCTGACAGTTTTTACTTTAATAAAATCCTGTAACAGCGTGGGGACAAGTCCATACAAAACTTTATAGATAAAACATCCATATTTAAAATCAACTAAATTATTAAAATTAAGCAAATTGTACTTAACTAAAATAGTGCAGTGGTGAAATGAGAGTGGTTTCTTGTCCAGTATTTTTAAATCAAGAATACTTTGGAAAATGAAAACCACTCAGACACATGTGAATGATATCAGAGTGCAGTTTAAAAACACTTACAATTGTGTTTTACATTATTTGTTTATTTAATAAGAGTTTACGATAAACACTAAGCATTTTTACTAGGGATGTAACAATAACCAAAATATCGTGATTCTGTATCATCAAAAGTCTCAAAATGATATCGAGAACTACATATCCCATGCAGACAACATGAAGTTATATGTTTTTTTTTAACTTGAATTCATGGGATTATGACAGAAATAATTCACACAAAAATCTTGTCAAGGTATTTTAGAAGCAAAAAGAGTCCCATCTTTAATTAATTGCCTCTTCAAAATATCGCAATAAATATCATATCGTGAGATGCATATCGGGATAATATCGTACTGTGAGATTTGGATCTCGTTACATCCCTAGAATATGACAATAAATGTTGTACCAAATGACTGGTCACAGTATTTTGTAATGTCAGTCTTGATGTTATGTATAATATTGTAGTAATATGAGCCTCCAAACTATATCGTGAGCTTTCCCATGATATAGCAATATCGTACTGTGAGCTTTATACCTTGACAGTGTCGTATCGTGAGACTTGGATATTGTTACACCCCTAAATTTACAAACGCAGAATCCACGTTTTGATGTTTTTCTGGACAAATCCTTACAGAAATGTTGAACTCACAACAGTTTTTCACTTCATCTACAGATATATTATACATTTCATCATAAATTATACTTTTTGTGAAGCCCAAATACTATTTTGGAGTGTGAAAACTGTATTTTTTTCCATTCTTCTTTACGGAGAAGCAAAGTAAACAAGATTTGGAAGCTTGGAAATTCAAAATTGTTGCTTTTTTGTTATAATGTCATAAAGCCTTTAGCATTTGGGTCTGTTAGTCAGTTAAACATTGTAAATATATTATGTTAGTTTAATTTTGCCTCCACTCCAGAATTTGGAACATTCTGATGACATAAGGGTCTATTTTTTACCAATTTGATACCCACCAACGGGATTAACTGTTACATAGCGGTGAGTTGTTGTACTGTTGTAGGGAGTATTATCTGTTACATAACGGTGAGTTGTTATACAGTTGTAGGTATGAAGTTAAAACTGTGTGCTCTTTGTGTTTTATGTTGCAGAAAATGTTGGCCTGTATCCTGCAGTATTTCTACACGTCCTTTTTTAGATACTGGCTGAAGTGGCTCCTTAGACACGCGACTGGAAAATGTGAACTCCAGAGAATATGCTCCGGGTACGAAGCAGGGGCAACGAGAACAACAAAAGCAGGTGATGTATGACAACGAAACAAACATGTGAATTTTGAACTGGTGCTGTCAAGAACTGCTGTTTTAGTTTAGTTTAGTTTTGTTTTTAATTTTGTTTTATTTTAACATTTTATTTTCAAGAACTGCTGTTTGTTTTTATTTTATTTTACTTTATTATTATTTATTTACATTTTATTTTATTTTTTTTATTTTAAATATTTTTTATTTAAGAAATTGTTTTTATTTTTATTTTATTTTATTGTTATTTTTTATTTATATAATTAGTTTTGTTTTTACATTTTATTTTTTATTTATTTTATAATTTTATTTTTTTTTGTTATTATTATTTTTTTTTTTTTTTATTATTTTTTTTTTTATTATTTAATTTATTTTTATTTTTAACAATATTATGCAGTATCATTTTTTTTTTTTTTTTACTCGGTTATTTCAGTTATAATAAAGCAAAAAACACATGCTTTCATTTATTACTGAAACTCTCTCAAGATCAGAACTTAACAAAAACAAAACCAGGACTAAAAAAAAATCAAGCCTAATGTCGGACTTAATGGCTTAATCATTGACAAAATAATCTGTATTTATTTATTTATTTATATATTTTTCTTCTTTTTAAAAACATTGCATTTTTGTCAGATGGAGAACCTTTGTGTTATCGTTATGTTTTAAGTATGATTGTGCAGCCCTGTTTTGACCCAGCTGAGTTAACGTGCTGTTGTTCATTGTTACAGAGTATTCCCTACAGTCCTCAAAGAACAAGGTAAGATCGATTACTCATACAGTCATAGTAATTGTTTTTGAGAAAGAAAAATCCTAATATATGAGTATTTGACAATTCAGGTCCTAAGAAATGCTTTGACAGCCTCCAGAGATGACTTGACCCAATGTGTGGATCAAATAATGCAAGAAAAGAACATCAAACCACAGAAGGATCCCTTGTAAGTTTAGTAGCTACTTGATTTAGTAATAAAATGATTCTAATATGTGAATAAAAAATGCAGTGTAAATTAATTTTGTTTTTTAGGTTCAAGGAAAGCCTCCACAGTTGTTTGTTGCAGATAACAGGATACAGCCAACTGTACGTAGGCGTGGAAGAGTTGAGGAAGGAGGTTTTCAGCTCTGATAACCCGGATCACGAGTCCATGCTGCTTAAGGTCTGTGGTTTGTTTTTATTTAATGACTAAATCCTAGGTCTGTCACTATAAAACATATTGAATTGCGATACAGTATATTGTAGTAAATAAGTAAATATAAATGATAAACAGTATTATTGAAACCAAACCATAAAGCAGAATTATCGTCTCAAAAAGGTTAAATGTATGATATTGTTAAAAAATATGAGTTGCAAGAAATAAATGGGTTTTTTGATCTATGTTATAATGTTGTTTCCTGATCACAAACAGACCTGGTGTTGTGTTTTATTTCATTCACACACGTTTAACACGCAGATACAGAGTTCTTCTCTCATCTTGTGATGTTATGTGGTAATCCAGGAACTGCTCCACTGTGTTTTTAAACTCAGTAATGCATCTTTAACTATAAAAGCTGGCTATTAACTTGAAAACTGCTTATGACATGACAAGGTGAAACAGCATTTTGAGCTTTGGAGATGTAGACAGACGTGTGAATGAAACAAAACGTAACTCCAGGTTTGTTTTTGAAGGGGTAACAACATTATAACATGATTTAAAGCTCACAAGAGTCAATTTTGTGTATGTTTCAGTAATTAACTAGAAGTTCATAATGCAGTAGGGGTGTAACAGTAACTAAAATATCATGACATCGTATTGTCAAAATTCTCTCAATAATATCATGGGCCGTCACAATATATCGAATCACAAGTTTCTTTGCTGAAATTCATAGTTATGGTGCAGCAATTGCTAAAAAAACAGAGGGGACTACATCGACCATGATCCTTTGCTCCGTTTTTGTGCAAACTACATGAAGAAATAGTAGTTCTAAGCACTTTTAAATCTTAGTTCTTTGGACTAAGTCTTGCCAAGGTCTTTTAAGAGGAAAAAGTTGGATATTCACACTTTTGTTAGCGTCCACAAAATATCGCAATAAATACTGTACCGTGAGATACATATCGTGAGATGTGGATATCGTTATATCCCCATAATGCAACTCTGTACAGCTCAAATCATCATCATTTTGCAAACGGAAAAAAAAAAAAAAAAATCCTGTTTGTGCAAAGAAAAAGTCCTCATGATAAATGTTGACTCCCCAAAATTATTGTTCCATCTGTTGTGTAATGAACGGTTGTCAGTACAGTAATTATCATTATCACAGACCTACCAAATACCTAGTATTATACTAGTAGTATAAATAATCATGAGTGTTTTTGTTTGTTTTTTTTAGCTGTGGGACCTGCTGATGCCTTCGGTCAAACTGGAGTCGCGGATCACAAAACAGTGGGGAGACATTGGTTTCCAGGGAGACGACCCCAAGACCGACTTCAGAGGAATGGGTCTGCTCGGACTCATCAACCTGGTGTGAGTGATATGCTGCTGTAGAAGTTTGTTTTTTGTTTTTAGCTTTCTACCATGTTGTATTGTTGTTCCCTCATCAAAAACATGCCTGACGAGGTTGTATACATCACCCATGCATGTTTGAGTGATTTAGCGATCTCTCCTGGGCCCTATTCGAACCCTCTTTACGTTTAACTGTAAGAGTCTGTACGAAGCTCCGCCCACAAGCCTTCATCGCCCATGCCCCCTATACAACAATTCTCCATAAATATACAAAAACGTGATACAAAACAGTACACACAAACATGACAAACCTGATGCGATGTGTGGAAGTGGGATACACACTTACTGCAATGTGATGGCACTCTGAAGGGGGAGTGACTTAGCGCAGGGAGGAGAGACAAAAAACTAAAATTAAAGTGAATCTTCTAAAACATATTCGTTGTTTTCAGCTAACAAAAGTATGAAGTGAGAATATACTGTTGCAGTGCCAATAAATTATGAAGTTAACAGTCGACCTAACATAGCTCTAATAGGGATGTAACGATATCCAAATCTCTCGGTACGATATTATCACGATATGCGTCTCACGGTACAATATTTATTGCGATACTTTGCAGAGGCTGATATAATTGTAGATAGGACAGTTTTTTTTGCTTATAAAATACCTTGACAAGATTTTGGTGTGAATTATTTCCCAAGAATTCAAGTCAAAAAACATATTTCTTCATGTTATCTGCACTGAAATGAATCATGGGATATGTAGTTTCTGATGTTCATAAGCTATTGCTACTATAAAACCATGCATTCAAGCAAAGGAACTTTGAATTTTGATATATCGTGACAGCCCACGGTGTTATTGTGAGACTTTTTAACAATACGATATCACAATATTTTGGTTATTGTTACATCCCTTAGTTCTAACTTGTATTTTTGTTTTTACTTGCTGTTAATTTATAGTTTTTGGCACAGTCTGATTGTCTGTGTTGTCACGATACTAACATGACTAATGATTTTGATACTAAGGAATGTCCTCAATACTGATTCTGATACCACAATGATTGTAAAAACAGTAGCTTCTTTTCTATTTCCTTGTGGTCTTATATTTGTGTAATCCTTCAGTGGTCCAGGTAGGTTCCACAGCGATCCATGGCCGTGTACTAGTCTCTGTGCTCTTATACTTCTTCTGATACGGCTCAAGATCATTCTAAATCTATTTAGTAAAGGCTAATTTTTGTTGTCTGAATGACATTTTTAGTATCGCTACCTGCTCAATGAGTATCTAGTTTTCATACTAGTTTTAGTAGCGACTCGTATCTTATTTTTTATACTTTTCACAACACTACTCTGATGTATATTTCTCAGATTTTTCAGTGAACACTACACAGAAGAAGCTCGTCAGGTTTTGTCACATGCGAACCATCCTAAACTTGGGTAAGATGCAAAAAAAAACTGTACAACCACCACTAACGCGTATGTGAAAACTAACTTGCAATGACACACTTTCTCTCTCTTTCTATACTACAGGTACTCGTATGCCATTGTGGGAATCAACCTAACAGAGATGGCTTATAGTCTTCTGAAGAGTGGAGCGCTGAAGCCTCATTTTTATAACGCAGTCCTGGGTTCACCAGAGCTACAGCATTTCCACCAGCTTTACTGTACGTATTCATCCGGTCTGATATTATAAAGGGTCTATCTCATGTAAAACTGACTCCTGTGAGCTTTAAGGCAAGTTATAATGTTGTTACCTCCTCAAAAACATATTCGGAGTTGTGTTTTGTTTCATTCACACATGTTTGAGTAACACTTTATTAACAATCTCTCTCCAAAGCTCAAAATACTCTTGTGATGTCATGAAGCGGCAGTTTTCAAGTTAGCAGCAGTGTCGTAGTACTTGAGACCGACCTCAAGATCGTTTTTTTTGCCGTCTCTGTCGCATCTCAGATTCAACCGCATTTGGACTCTGTCTTGTCTCAGTCTTGAAGGCGCAAGGACTGGGTCTTGTCTCGGTCTCGAGATCTGACACTTGATGAGGTATAAAATGGAGATAGATTTATAAAAACATTGATATATATGTGCCAGAATAACTGTAAAATACAATTAAATATAAAAAAATGACAGAGATGGTCTCGATTTGGTCTCGATGGACTGTGGTCTTGGGCTTGTCTTGTTCTCGGCCTTTAAAAGTCTTGGTTTCATCTGGATCTCGTCTCGGTCTCGTCTCGGCCTTTAAAAGTCTTGGTCTCGACCCTCAGAAGTCTTGGTTTTGTCTTGGTCTCGACTCTTAGAAGTCTTGGTTTTGTCTTGGTCTCGACTCTCAGAAGTCTTGGTCTGGTCTTGGTCTGGTCTGGGTCTCGACCCTCAGAGGCCGTGGTCTCGTCTTGGTCAAGACCCTCAGAGGTCGTGGTCTCGTCTTGGTCAAGACCCTCAGAGGTCGTGGTCTCGTCTTGGTCTCGACCCTCAGAGGTCTTGGTCTCGTCTTGGTCCCGACCCTCAGAAGTCTTGGTCTTGTCTAGGTCTTGGGACCCTGTGGTCTCGGACAGGTCTTGGTCCCGATTAGTGCGGGCTTGACTATAACACTAGTTAGCAGTCAACACGCTTACCTTTTAGTTTGATAGAAATGAGCAATTCCAGGGCTGAAATCATCCAAATTATTCTAGTGAAGGTGTATGAAGTTTAAAAACACAGTGGAGCACTTTCTGACATCACAAGTGTTTGAGAGATAAACTGAAGCTAAATATGTACGGTTTGTGTTTTAAACATGTGTGAATGAAACAAAACACAACTTCAGTGATGTTTGTGATGAGGAAACATAACATGGATCAGAAAACAGTGTAATATGTCATCACATAATCACCACAGATACTTTTGCTGTAATATAAATATATAAATATAACTGTCTTTATTCTTGTTGTAGGTTACTTGGCCTATGAGTTTGACAAGTTCTGGCTTTCAGAGGAACCAGAGAGCATCATGATGTTCAATGAGTACAGAGAAAAGTTCCACAATAAAGTCCAGCTCCGCCTGAAGGACCCTGCTGTGTGCCTCACGTTAAGAGCAGAGAACTAAACTAACTGTCTGACCTTTAACCTTTGACTTTTGACCCTGAAACGAGACGGCTGCTGCTAAAATCCATGGGTCTGTCCAAATAAAAATCTTCCATGTAAAGTGGTTCCTGAGTCTGTGGTTCCTGTTCTTCCTGTCAGCAGCTGAACTTCACTGGTTTGTGGACATTTGCAGAAAAACACCACATTTAACTATTTATACTGTTTTTGTGTTTCACCATGAAGGACGTTTGCATGATTTTGCCATTTGCAAAATATCTGAAACCATTAACACAATGTGTGACCAAATATTGTAACGTCATGTTGGTGTAATAAATTTGTACTTGTAATACTGTAAGTGAATTGTATTTCCTGTTCTTTAAGCAGAATACGCTCTAATGAGTAACACGTCACTGGCTGTAAATCTGTTTTATGGGGTGTTCAGTAGTGTGGAGGTGATTGCTCAACATTATAAGTAAACACAAAGTTTATAAAACATATTTAATATGTCTAACACAGACGTTTGTTCATGTGGATTTGGTGCATTGTTTTTGGCTGCCTAAAACTGCAGCCCAAATGCCCATATGTGCTCATGTAAATGGATAAATATAAAGATTGCATATGTGAACTCTAAGTTACATAATAGTACGAGGTCTGTCTTAGATTCCCTTTTTAAACAAAGGACTTGTGCTGTCACAGGACAGGAATACTGCTGATATAAGGCTTTGAGGATGAGGCATGCAAACCTCAGAGGTTTTCAGTCACTTTATAGAACAGACTTTAGGCGGTGGTCTCCATCTTTTTCTTGGTGACCATCATAAGTCTCTTGATTTGTTCAAACGACACAAACATCACAATGTTCCAGGAGCCCAGCCTGAGAAACGATGGCACAAACCTGGAAAAGAGAAAAAGGTTAGAAATATCTGTATCTATAAATACACCTGTGCGTGTTTACCCTTTGTAGAACGCTGTGGGTCCCTCTTTGGTCATCATCACCCAGGCACAGTTAATGGCACTTTTGTACTGCCCAGGAGGAGAGTTCATGTATCTGGTTTTGACAACGTCCACTGGGGAAGCGATCACCGTGGTAACAAACCCTGCCCCGAAAGCTGAGACGAAGTGGCACGGCAGATTATCTGCAGATACAGAGAGGCGATATGAACCAGAGATAAACACTGAGTGAATGTTGTTTTTACAGCTCTCCAGGAAAGACTTGAATGGCCATTGTGACGTTATCAGCGGAAGAGGTGAAAGGTCAAATCTTATAGACACACGTGTACACACCTGACATGAGCTTATGTCTGAGGATGGCCTCTTTGATCAGGTCATAGGTCACCAGCTCTGTGCAGTTCACCAGTGCATTTCTAGTGATGTTGGGAAGTGTGCCTAAAATGACATGCACACATATTTAAACTTGAGTCTTGTTTTTCCCAGAATGCACTCTGCTCCCGCACCTTTCCACAGCCCTCTCAGGCCCTCGTTCTGGAAGATGTGCCTGTACGCCTGCATGGTGCCGCTGTACCTCCGAGCCACGCCGTCCAGATTCACCTGAGCCTGGAATCGCACCTTCACCACATCTGTAGGCTGAGCGAAGGACACCGCCATGGCCCCTGTGGTACAGCCGGCCAAGATCCGCACCAGCACCCCGGGATCTGAACACGGAATGGTTAGTTAGAGTTAATGATTGTACTAAAGGGCCCATATTTCTCACCACAGACACAGTGTTTTGTTTCATTCACATGTTTAACACACAAACCCTGAATACTTAGGCTGAGTTCTTCTCTCAAACAGAAAACACTAGGTACAATGAGCTTTAGTTTCTGCCTACACCTGGTCAGAGACTTACTTAGTTTTTGATTTTATTGTTCTACACACTGAATATATTTTATTTTATGACATCAGATTGAATATAATGTATGTTTAGACTGTAATGAGTTAAACATTGACCAAATAAAAACACATGAACCTTGTGATGTCATGCGGTAATACAGGAAGTGATTCACTGTGTTTTTCAGCTCCATACAGCTTCACTAGAATCATTTGGATTAATTTCAGATCTGGAATTGCCAATCTCTGTGAAACAAAAGGTAAAATGTCCAAGTCCGGGTGTGTTTTTGAGGAGGTAACAGCATTAGAAAATGTTTTAAAGCTCACAAGAGTCAATTTTGCATAATATAGGACCTTGAAGTGAACATAATACATAATATACATATTTTTATTTCCCTCTTTTCCCTATACTTATTTATTTGATTAACTTATTTCTTCATCTGCATTAATTTATTATTATTGCAATTTTTTTCTGACTTGATTATGGGTGTGCAAAAATATCGAAATATTGATATATCGTATTGTTTAATGTATCGATATTGGGGATTACTGTATCAATATATCACCAAGAGGATTATTTGGTATATTTTACTCCATTATTTTGTTACAGCGCTACAGTTTTGTTGCTTTTTCAGGTGAAGGAAACTCATTTATGCGACACATTTGACATTTTCACTGTTTTGGTGATTAAAATGTTTGTGTTTCATATGAACTTTGCACAAGAAGTGGTTTAACAAAGACTTTTAGTGTCGCAGAATCGATTTGAAATATATCGTATCAAATCAAAAGTGCACGGTATCGAGATATGTATCGTATCGTGGCCTATGTATGGAGGCATGTATCTTATCGGCAACTTTTGAATGATACCCAGCCCTATTCTTTATTACTATTATTATTTTTTTTATTTTAGTATTTGTTTTTCTTTTCTCTGGAGACAATGGGAGAAGGTATTACATTATTGCTAATTGTTTGTTTTCTTTTTGTGATATCTGCTTTATGTGCACAAAAAGTGAACATAATAAACGCCAACAGTCCTTACTTTCTTTTCCTCCTGTGTAGAAGTCCTTCACGTTGTCATAGAGGCCTATTCTGACCGAGGCGAAACACAGCTGTCTCTGTAGTCCTGCCACCAGCCCGTTATAGAGAGCGCGTGGTCCCTCCGTGCGCACCATGGTGGCGATGGTCCCAAACACGCCTCTGTATCGGATGTTCTGCACGGCGCTCTTCTCTCCCTGGATCTACAAAAACACTGCAATTTACTACTACTGCATGAGGTATGAGGAAAAGCAGTGGAAGAAGTACTGCCTTTTGTTACCTAACGTTTCTAGTGGAGGGTCCAGCACCTGCTTGTCTCCATGAAAATGTTATTGTTTTGTCTAGATTGTTCTATGATATACATTAAAGCTGTCTATTAGAAGGGCAATAAGCAGGTTACAGCACTACACTACATTACAGGTCAGATCTGTGGAGTGTCGCTCCCATTCACAGAAGGAATTATTGTATTTTTGAGCAACAGAAACACCTGTAATGAATAAATGCTAGATGTTTAAACTTCTCCACTTGGATCGCGGATACAAGTGGTTGAAATTAGTTTCCTCCGCAGGGTGGCTGGGCGCTCCCTTAGAGATAGGGTGAGGAGGTCAGTCGCACGGGAGGAGCTCGGAGTAGAGCCACTGCTCCTCCACGTGGAGAGGAGCCAGGTGAGGTGGCTCGGGCATTTGTTCCGGATGCCTCCTGGGTGATTTCCTCGGGAGGTGTTCCGGGCATATCACAATGGGAGGAGGCCCCAGGGAAGACCCAGGACACTCTGGAGGGACTATGTCTCTCGGCTGGCCTGGGAACGTCTCGGAGTCCCCCTGTAGGAGCTGGAGGAAGTGTCCGGGGTGAATGAAGTCTGGGAGTCCCTGCTTAGACTGCTGCCCCCGCGACCCGGCCCCGGAGTGTAAGTAAATGGATGGAATGGTTGGATATGTTAAAAGTCACACATTCCAGGCTAAGCAATAACATCACCATGGAGACAAGCAGGTAGTAGACCCTCCATCAAAAAAGTTGCACTGTGTAACTTAAAGTAAAAGTACATATACCAGAGCAAAAAATATACTATACTCAAGTAAAAGTATTCACATGAAAAAATTTACTTAAGTAAAAGTATAAAAGTACTTGTTTAAAAATATACTTAAAAAGTAAAAAATAAAAGCATTTGACCATATTCTTCAAATGTAGTGAGTTTGAAGATTTGTGCTTAAAAACTGAATAAATAGAATTAGATGTTTTTTTCTAGCTGTTTTTATTTATATATTTTCTTCTGCTCAAACTACAAATGTGTTAAAAAATAAAAAGCAGGTCTCACACAATAATAAAAAAAAATACTGTTACTCTTGAGTCCTGTTCAAAAATGTAGTGGAGTAGAAAGTACAAATACCTGCTCTCAAATGTACTGAAGTAAAATGTATACCTAAAATGTATACTTAGAAACAGTACTTAACTACTTTTACTTTCTTACCTTCCACCACTGATGAGAACACACTTTGAATGTTGCGTAAATATGTTTTTGGCAGATACCTGGAGCCGCACTTTGGCTGTGTCCAGAGGAAAAGTGACTAAATCGGCGATACAGGCCGCTGCCCCCGCACTCGCCATCTTCACGCCCAGAGGAGGGGGCACGTCTGAGGGCTTCAGTCCGACCATCGCTCCTGGAACACACACACAAGTACTATCACACACATATCGTACTTATATTGTTGTTTTGTTGGGTTTCAGATGACATTACAACACCCTATATGCCGATAATATTTAAAAGTTCACTGTGTAACTTTTTGGTTAGGGGTCCATCACCTGATTGTTTCTATGGAGATGTCATTGCTTCCACTGAAATGTCCCACAGTATGACATTAAACAGCTCTATTTTATGTTTTTTTCAATTACAGGTGGTTTTATAGCTCTAAAATACCAGAAAAACATGCATCCTGATTGTAATTGGGGTCGCCTCCTCACAGATGTGACCTCTAACTTGGTCTGGTTTGGTCTCCATGAAGATTGAAAGGTTTAATGCCATACTGTGAAATATTCCAGACAAAGCAATGACATCTCTATGGAGATATCGCTATATCATATTGCTTAATGTGATGATACAGTATCAATATACCGCCAAGAGTATTTTTGGAATATTTTACTCAGTTATTTTGTTATAGCACTACAGTTTAGTTGCTTGTTTAGTGGAAGGAAATTCGTTTATGCGACAAATCTGATATTTTCACTGTTTTGATGATAAAAATTTTCGTGTTTCATATGAACTTTGCACAAGAAGTGGTTTAACGAGGACTTTTAGGATCACAGCCACGATTTAACCTTTATTTTTTTACTGAACCGTATCGAATCGATTTGAAATATATCGTATCGAATCGAAAGTGCACTGTATTGAGATATGTATCGTATCGGCAACTTCTTAATGATACCAAGTCGGAGTGTAATGATATCCAAGTCTCATGATACAATATCGGCAAGGTGGGTATCACGGTGCTATATTTATTTTGATATTGTGGGAAAGCTCACGATTAGGGATGTAACAATATCCAAATTTCTCTGTACGATACTTTCACGATATACATCTCACGGTACGATATTTATTGCGATATTTTGTGGAGGCTGACAAAATTGTGAATACACTCCTTTATCCTCTTAAAATGCCTTAACTTAAAAGTGCTTAGAACTGTTATTTCTTCTTGTAGTCTACACTGAAATGGAGCAAAGGATCATGGTCTATGTAGTTCCCTCTGTCTTTTTTTTTTATCTATTCCTGCACCATAACTCTTGATTTAAGCAAAGTGACTTGTAATTTGATATATTGTGATGATCCACGATATTATTGCAAGAACTTTGACGATACAATATCACGATATTTTGGTTATTGTTACATCCCTAACACCAACCCCTACTAATAATATTATACTAAAACTATTATCACTACATTTTACTGTCAACAATTAAAGCTTGTACTCTCACCACAGCTAGAAATATTTTATTTAAATGACATTATATAGTTTAAAATTAAATCAAAATATAATGTAACATAACTGCAAGTGTTTATATTAATGTATTAAAGGTACATTGTGTAGCTTTTGTGTTAGAGGTTCCTTCAAATGCTTTTCTTTCAAATGGAGATGTTACTGCTTTGTCTGGAATGTTTCACAGTGTGGCTTTAAACCTTTCTGTCTTCACGGAGACCAAACCGGACCAAGTTACAGGTCAGATCTGCGGAGAGGCGGCCCCGCTCACAGTCAGGATGTCTGTTTTCCTAGGTGTTTTTGAGCTATAAAACCACTTGCACTTTGAGTAAATGTAACGTAGAGCTGCTTAATGTCACACTGCGGAACATTTCAGGCACAGCAATGATTCCATATCCATAGAAACAAGCAGGTGAGGTGATGGACCCTCCACCCGAAAAGTTACGCAATGCACTTTTAAGGATATTTCTCACTCTGCAACATAAAACATCAAAATTTCATATACATCTTTTTTGTAAATTACTTTTTATCTGCCGATTAAATGAAAGCGTGTTACTTACTTTAATGTTTTTTTCCTCTTTTTTATTGGTCCGGTTGGTTCAGATCATAATCCAGGGCCCAGAGAGGAGACAGGGATGTGGAGTTCTGTATTTATATATTTACCGGAGTCTTTTTTATGGCCGGCACAGAGAGGCGTTTCTGTGTGCTTCAGTACGGAGGGTCAAATCAAAGTCCACTCACTGTCAGAAAGTCAATGTTCAATTTACCACACAAAGCACACACAGCTCTGAAAACAACAAATTTCATATCCAGCTGTCCCAAGATCCCTTTTACGACAGATACAAGGGTGATTTCTTGGTGTAATTAGTAACAAAAAGTACTTAAGATGGTGTACTTTTATACTATTACTGCAAAATGACATCAGGTCTGAAATAAAACTGTCAAAATTAGTGAGTAAAAAGAAAAATGTAAGACTAAAATAACTTAAAGAGTCCATATTATGCTATTTTCTGATCTGTTTTAATATTTACGCTGAGTTCTTTAGTTCTTCTCAAATTTAAAACACTCTGTTCCACCTTGTGATGTCACGTGGTAATACAGAAAGTTTGCACCCTTATGTAACAGATAATACTCCCTACGACTGTACAACAACTCACCCTCATGTGACAGATAATACTCCCTAGAACTGTACAACAACTCACCCTCATGTAGCAGATAATACTCCCTACAACTGTACAACTCACCCTCATGTAGCAGATAATACTCCCTACAACTGTACAACAACTCACCCTTATGTGACAGATAATACTCCCTACAACTGTACAACAACTCACCCTTATGTAACAGATAATACTCCCTACAACTGTACAACAACTCACCCTTATGTAACAGATAATACTCCCTACAACTGTACAACAACTCACCCTTATGTAACAGATAATACTCCCTACAACTGTACAACAACTCACCCTTATGTAACAGATAATACTCCCTACAACTGTACAACAACTCGCCCTTATGTAACAGATAATACTCCCTACAACTGTACAACAACTCACCCTTATGTAACAGATAATACTCCCTACAACTGTACAACAACTCGCCCTTATGTAACAGATAATACTCCCTACAACTGTACAACAACTCACCCTTATGTAACAACTGTGCAACATTTTATTACTTATCTATTTTATTTTGACTTGCTTATTTACATTTATATAATTTTGTCTTATTTGACACCTGTCTCTTGCTTTTTATTTTTTTGTTACTTATTTTACTATTTTTGCTCCTTTTTTTTTTTATATTTATCGTGATGTGTGATCTACTGTGTCCAAATAATTTCCCTTGCGGATGAATAAGGTTTGTCTAAGTCTAAGTTTAAGTCTAAGCTGCTCTGTACTGTTATTATTACTCCTTTAAAGTTACGTTGGACCTTCTGTTTTAAAAAAAAGCCTTTACTCACTTTGACCTGTGAACGACACTGTAGTAAACCTTGTAATTTCCACTTTCCACTAATTGTCTCCTTCTAACAACAGTCATAATAACGCTTTATCAGTTCATGGGGGCTTGGCTTTTTAACCAATCACAGAGCAGCTTTACAGTAAGGGAAGGACTCACATATGGAGCTGAGTAAGCACTTCGGGTTTGTGTCGCTGTAGTTACCTGAGCATTGTGACTGAGACACATGGACACACACATGGGCACACACACACACACATGGGCACACACACAGAGGAGGGAGGCCGGTGACGCAGGCTCTTGGTTCTTTTGAGGTTCTGCGTGAAAAGGAGCGGAGCAGTGACGTGAAGCCTGTCCGGAGGTCACTGAGGAGATAAGATCAGAGTGTTTGACCTGAGTTTGGCCGGTTCTGATAGGCCCACAGGATGTTACTCTGTCAATGCAGTCCATACTCTGATATCGGGGCTAGTACGTTTCACTCATTGTTTGCTGTAGTGGAAGAAGTACTCAATTTTGACATTTCGAAGTTAAAAAATAAATAAATAAATACTACACTACTACTAAACTTACTACTAAAGTAAAAGTATTATAAGTACCAGTCTAAAACTTTACTTAATGTAGTAATAAAAAGTAAAGTATTTTGCAGAGTTTGAGATCTAATAAAACTTCACAAGTAGAGACGCTGATTAACATTTAACTTTTGAATTCAATTAGAATCGATTGTTTTTTCTCTAGCTGTTTTTATTTGTGTGTTTTTGTTTGCTCAAACTACAGTTGTGTAAAAAATTAGGGAGGCTGTGGGGCTTCTGTCATCTCGTTTTTATTTGGTAAGATTTTGTATTATTTGGATTTCACAGACGAGCCTAAATGATTTAAATGTAATGCACAGGCTTCCATATAATATCAAATATACAAAGTGTAGATTGTGCAGCGTCTAGTCTCAGATCTGATTTGATTCTGGTCTGGTTCCTGTTTTGTCCAGTAGTTATACATTCCAAGACCAGACTGTGGGAAAAGTAAAGATTTTCAACAATGGTTAGAAAAGTTAATAAAAAAAATTAAAGTTTTGGACATTTGATTTTTCACACTAAGTTCAGCCCAAATACTACACATTGAAATCAATACAATCTGATCCCCCATACATCCTGGATCTTATTCTTTGCTCTTATTTCATTTCATAATGTTTTATAGAAGTATTGGATTGGGACTCGGTATCAGCAGATACTCAAAATCAAATGACTCAGACTCGGACTTGGGAGTAAAAAAATGTGATCGGGACATCCCTAGTAAAAATAAAGCTTCAAACTTTTCAGCAGGTCTCAGACAATAATAATAATTTTTACTTTTCAGTCCTGTTCATAAATGTAGTGGAGCAGAGAGTACAGACACTTTTAAATCTACGATATTCTCCCTAAGGCCCGGGGAAATGTGGCCCACAGACTCATTTTTTGGGGCCCTCAGGGTTTCAGGTGAATTGGACAATTATACTGCATTCTGTTGTGCTCAGGGCTTGGGGAAAACCGACCTCCACCTAGAGCAGGAGTCTCTAACCTCTTTCCTTCGGTGAGCTACTTTTACAAAATGAAAATGCCAGAGAGCTACTAATTTTAGACATCGCAAGAAATTGATATAAGAAAGAGCCTTAGATGGGTACAGTTAGATTTGTATACAACATAAACCATTATCCATTTATTGGTGCACAGAGTTAAGCACCAGTGGTAATAGTCATGTAATAAATACATTTTGAGTTATTCAGTATAACACATATAATTCATAAATCTCTTGACGAGCTACTGGGAAGCAGCTGGAGAGCTACTGGTAGCTCCAGAGCTACAGGTTGGAGACCCCTGACCTAGAGAAAGTCCAATGAAACGGCCAATCAGATCGGAGTTACAAAACACAAACTGGGGCTAGTTCAGAGCAGACAGAGTCGGTTTGACATGTAACTGTCAAACTGCCATAATTGAGTCGCGACAGCTGATGTTAGCTATCAGACTCTATTTATTAGAATGAGCTAGTGATACCTGACGTTAACTACATAAGCTAACAAAAGAAACATTAAACCTTCTTGGGCATCCATATTTTCTTGACTGTTGCAGTGGAATGCATTTACAGTGGATGTCGGGAAGACTGACAGATTTATCGACTACCAACATTCAATAGAATGCAGCATTATACTTTACTACTGTAGTACTACAGTTTCACTCCTTTTTGGGCAATCGTGTTGTTGTTCTTGTTTCTGTTTTGTCTCTGCACATATTACAGTGGTGCTCTGTATTGAACACCAGCCTATGGCCCTGGAGAGACTCTCTCTCGCTTTGTTTGAGTTTTGAAATGTGGCCATTGATTCAAATAACAGCGGAGTGGCTGGTTTCTTTTGTGGCACCTGCCTCACACACTGAGCAGTTTTTGAAACTTTCCGAGCTCAGTTTTTAACATCATATCATGGGATTTTAACCATCTAAGAAGTACAGCTCAAAGGACACATAAGAGACTGTTGGATTTTGTGAAATGAGATGCTTGTTTTTCCCGTATCGGTGGAGACTGTGCAAGAGACTTGCTAAGGAGCTCTCTGTGGACATTTGAGATACTACAGGCTTTTTACACCTTATGTGGCAGAAGATCTTCCAGAAGAAATGCTTTGAAGGAATGGATCACTGTCACCAAACAAAAGAACAGAGTGGAGTCAGAATAAGGCCTTTCCTGTTGTGTTCACTTAGCGCCCCCTGGACTCTGCTGTGATGCTGCAGGACACAGAGGAAAGACACTTTTGGCTCTTCCTCTCCTCAAACTGCCCAGACACAAATCTGCTGACCCTTCTGTGAAACTGCACTGAGACTTTTGACTGAAGCACAGAGGAAATGCTGCAACAAAACTTGAATTTCCCTCGGGATTAATAAAATCTCTCTCTTTTTGATGAAAGAAAGTTTGGTCACCTCTGATCTAGAGCATGACTTGGTATCTGCTTTCTTCTAATGTTTTTTTTTTCCTCATAATGATTTGTAAACATTAATATCTGAGAGTATGATATGAACATATGGTCAGCTGCTGAGTTGAGATTGGTCGGGCTCAGACACTCCCCTATTTTATACTACCTCATTTGTACTATTGACTACATTCCTTCTGTTAATTATGCCTCTAAAGATAAGAAAAAGGGTCAATTAGAAGGTGTTCGTGTTGTACCAGCATTGAGCAGTAGATGGCAATGTTTCATTTTACACTTTGTCATTTTTGATCAGCCCTTTGAACCACAACAAACACACATTATTATTGAGCTTTCTACTGAGTTATAATGTTGATTCTTCGCCAAAAACAAGCCTGGAGAGCTTTTAAACGTCATCCATGCATGTTTGAGTAATTAAGCGATCTCTCTCCTTAGCTGTAAGACTCCCACATGACATAAACACACACAAACAACACCAAACTGTACACAGCAACTCTACAAACCTGATGCAATGTGCGGTAGTTTCACGAGTGGGAGGGACGCTGATTGTGGGGAGATAGCGCTCTGAAGGGGGAGTGACTTACGCGGGGAGCAAAGGGAGGGGACACACTGAGCGACAAAAACAAACATGACACACTGAAAATTTGAAAATGAGTCTCTTTTTCTGTTTTTGCTGTGTAGAATCATTTTAATAATTTCGAATGTGCACGACGTCTCCAGCGCAAGGACAATGCAGAAGTATGTACAGTACTTAACATAAAATTGGATGGCATCACGGTGTAACATAAAGTGCAGATCCTGTTCCTATAGCAACCACTAAACATTTAAATTTCAGAAATGTTTCATATTAGTCACGGCTCACATCATATCATCCTCCTATAAAAAAAACAAAAAAAAAAAACATTGCAAATATTTCGTTGATAATGTGTGATTAGTGTGGACAGAGACGGTGAACTCCAGGCATGATTTCACAGCATTAATTTCATTCTGACGACAAAATAAAAAATGTAATGTAAAGGGTCCGTGTTACGCTGTCTTCTGATCTATGTTATGATGTTGTTTCCTCGTCAAAATCATCATGACTTGTTTTGTTTCAGCAAACAAATCCTGCATATTTACGCTGAGTTGTTCTCTGAAACGGAAACGTTTTTGTGATGTCATGTGTACGGATGTAACGATATCTCAGTATGATATTATCACAATTTGCATTTCACGGTACGATATTTATTGGGATATTTTATTAGAGACTAGTACGATTGTAGATGGAACACTTATTTGCTTTTAAAACACCTTGAAAAGATTTTGGTGCTCCGTATTACTGTCATAATCCCAAGAATTCAAGTAAGAAACATATTTTTTTCATTTTGTCTGCACTGAAATGAATCATGGGATGTGTAGTTCCTAGGGATGTAACAATAATAATATTATGATATCGTATCATTAAAGTTTTCACAGTAATATCGTGGACCATCACAATATATCAAATTAAGAAGTTGAAGTCTCTTTGCTTAAATTAAGAATTGTGGTGCAGCAATAGCTAAAAAAAAAAGAAAGAGGGAACTACATAGACCATGATCCTTTGCTCCATTTCAGTGCAGACTACAAGAAGAAATAACAGTTCTAAGCACTTTTAAGTCTTAGTTCTTTGGATTAAGTCTTGTCAAGGCATTTAAAGAGGAAAACACATTAACAGTTTTGTTTGCCTCCACAAAATCTCAATAAATATCAACCGTGAGATGTATATCCTGAAAATATCGTACGAGAGATTTGGATATTGTTACAACCCTAATCGTGAGCCTCCCCACTATATCGTGAGCTTTCCCACGATATCACAATAAATATCGTACCGTGAGGTTCATACCGTGACGATATCGTATCGTGAGACTTGGATATCGTTACGCCTCTAGTAGTTCCTTATGTTTATTAACTGTTGCTACTATAAAATAAAATTATTAAAGCAGAGGAACTTGTGATTCGATATATTGTGACATCCCACGATATTACTGTGAGACTTTTGACAATACAATATCACGATATTTCAGTTATTGTTACATCCCTATTCATGTGGTAATACAGGACGTATTGTATTTTTAAACTCCTTCACTAGAATAATTTTGGTGATTTCAGACCTGGAATTGCCGATCTTTACTGGACCAAAAATTAAGGGGAGCTATTAACTTGAAAACTACCACTCCATGACATCACGAGTTGGATTTTGAGTTGATTTTGAGCTTCGGAGATGTAGACAGACTAAAAACAATTACTCAAATTCTAGGTCTGTTTTTGATGAGGAAACAACATTCTAACATGTCTTAAAGCTCACAAGAGTCGATTTTGTGTAATGTAGGACCTTTAAAATAGCAGCAGGTTGAAACATAAGAAAAGAGGCGATCGTTTGATAATATGTTAAATGACACTTAAGTACATAGAGTATTATAGTCCCATTTGGGTGTGTACTTTGTCTGTGGACAGTTACACCTACATAGCCTAAGATTACTAGAAGTTACAATCTTAACATCTATGCATAATGTAAATTCATGTACAGCTACGACGTTTGGACTCTGATCACTGGAGCAAACAATACAAACCCACTTCTACGTTTGAAAAGGGGAAATTTTAAAAAGACGTAGATAACCTTTCAAAATTACAAAACTGTGTGGTAAAATCTTAGATCTAGCGATGTTAAAGGTGCATTGTGTAACTTTTCTGGTGGAGGCTCCGTTAAAATTCCTTTTTATATGGATATGTCGTTGCTTTGTCTGCAGTGTTTAGCCTGATTCATCAGCTGGTTTCACTTGGTGGAAACCGTCTGACCTCACAGCGTTAGGATTTGTTCGTTTGACGGTAGGTGGATACTTTTTTCATTTAACCAATCGCTGCTGTTTGGTCGTGACGTATGTAATGCAGGAGGAAGGGCAATAATGTCTTTCCCCTTGATAAAATTCACCAAACATTCTCTTTGTTCCGGCTTTAAATCCTAAATCTCGGGAATTGTTGCCAACACAGAATGTATGGCCCTTCGGTGATTGGCTGGTGCCCGAACTCGCACTTCCGGGGTTTTTGCGAACAGTGTAATGTATCCCGATTCCTGACCTAGTCGCTGGAGAGAAATGAAATTGAGCGGAGACACTAGGTGGCGCCAGTCTGATATTAAACCTTTCTATCTTCTTTCAAACCAGACCAAGTTTACAGGTCAGATCTGTGGAGAGGCAACTCCACTCACAGTCAGAATATATGCTTTTAGGGATTTAGGTATTTCTAGGTATTTTTGAGTTATAAAACCACCTGTAGTTGAATAAATGTAAGGGAGAGCAATGACATATCCATAGAAACAAGAAGGTGATGGATGCCCAATGAAAATTTTACATGTTGCACCTTTAAATACTTTTCCAAAAATTAATAATTTGTTGTTTATTTTGGTTTGCCGTTACTAAACATGTGTTAAAATCTCCATTAACTGATATGGTAACTTTCTGTAAATCGATTCTTGTATTAAGCATTATAATAACACTAGTGTTTCTTTTTTATTTATTTATTTTTTTTACTTGGGAGTGAATTTCAGAGGTAATGGACAAAATCAGGACCACATTTTTGAAATCTAGATGTTTCGCCAGACATTTCAGCTGTCATTTTCAATTTGAAAGGTACTGGAATGAGAAGCAAGAACTGCACCTGTACCAATAGCGTAGTCATTAATGGATTTTTGAGGATTTTTTCCATTAATTCCATCTTTATTAAGAACAGCCAAAAGAAGAAATTAAATTTGTCAGCGGGACAAAAGTTTATTTGGTCCAAATAAACTTTTGTTTCGACCAAATAAACTTTTGTTTCGACCAATTAAACTTTTGTCCAGTTGACCAATTGAATTTCTTCTTTTGCCATGGATTGTACCTGGACGAATGAAGGATTGTACACACATTTAGTGAGAACATAATATCTGGTTCATAAGTAAGTCCAAAAGATATAATATTTTGTCTTAAATAGTATGGCAACAGATCGTCATAATTTTTCATCATTCTAAAGCCCATGGATGGCCTGAATTGTCTTGCATCTCAGTCCACTACATTTAGATTAAAAATGGATGTCACTCGAAACTTCTCAATTACAAAAACATGGTCCAGGTGACGATACGATCTCGATACGGACCCCTCCTGGACGAATGAGGAATTACACGATGTTGGGGGTTTGTATGTTCGCTCCTTCTCAGCTGGACAACTTTCAAAGAGCCTCTGAGTAAAACTCTTTCACATGTGTTAAAATATTTCCCAAGAACTTTTTGGTCACGAATATAACCATACTTTACATCACTCTAAAACTTTGTACATCACCGACTTATTTCACATCATTATCCCTTTTTTACAACAGTCATTCGTTAGTAAAGGTACATTGTGTAACTTTTCTACCGGTGGGTCCATTAAATGTTTTTCTCCATGGAGTCTGGAATGTTTCATAGTTTGGTATTAAACGTTTCTGTCTTCACGGAGACCAAACCAGAGTCCTGCACGGGTCCATTTTTTGAGATCCACACTTGCCCACTAACCCGTGATTATGTGAAAGTTAAATCTGCACCTGCCTGGAAACGTTAACATTCCACCTATTACCAACCAGCGCCCGTGATAAATCGGGGTCAGCCCAAAAGTCCAGGACTAAACCAGGACTGAACCTCCTTCGTGTCATTAGCGGAACATAATATATACACACCGCAAACCACAGAGCCAAACACCAGGACTACACCAAGATTGGACCAGAGCTACACCGGGACTGAACCAGGACTGAACCAGGTCTAACCCAGGTCTAAAGGAGGACTGAACCAGGTCCAACCCACTACTAAACCAGGACTAAACAAGTGTCATTAGCATAAATATATACACCTGCAACTGCTGAGCCGATCGCCAGGACTACACCAGGACTCTAAACCAGGTCTAAACCAGAACTAAACCAGGAGTGCAGCCCTGAGCCGATCGCCTCCGCTGATGGTTTTATGTAATAAATAGACTAAAGTAGACATGTCAAACTCAGGCCCGGGGGCCAAATTCGGCCTGCGATATAATTATATTTGGCCCACGAGATCATGTCAAATATGTATTAGAGCTGGCCTGCTGGCTACAGATCGGCTATAGAGACATTCTTTATTTAAAATTTTGTTATTATTTTATATTTTGCTTGTTTTGGATTCAAGCAAAACTATTATTAAACATTTAATTTAATAAGGAAAAGTTTAACATTACATATCTCGAAAGAAGAGAAAACATGCAGATGTTGTTAAAATTTTCCATTAAATATTTAATTTGGTCCATGGCTTAGTCCCAGTTTTTAATTTTGGCCTCTGTGAATTTGAGTTTGACACCCCTGCACTAAAGTCTCTCAGCCTGGTCTGTCATCGTTCTGGGAAAAGACCAGGAAATGGAACTTGTTTTTTCTCCCGTTCGTCGTTCATTTGATTCACCTGACCCGCCCGTGTGTAGTCACTACCCGCTTGCATACCCGCCCGTTTCAACAACTATTTGACCCGGTGCAGGACTCTGGACCAAACCAGACCAAGTTACAGGTTAGATCTGTGGAGAGGCAACCCTGCTCACAGTCAGAATGCCTGTTTTTCAGTATTTTTCAGCTATAAAAACACCTGTAATTGAATAAATATAAGGTAGAGCTGTTTTAAAGTCATACTGTGGAACATTCCAGGCAGAGCTATGATGTATCCAGAGAAAGAAGCAGGTGACGGACCCCCAACCAAAAAGCTACACAGCCCACCTTTAAACCCCTCTTCCGTCTTTTTACCCTGATAACGAAATCTCATAGTCACTTGTGGACAGCGAGTTCGCCCGTCCCACTTTTTGCACGTTCTTGGCGTTGGTGATGCGCGCCGCCACCTCCACCGGCTTCTCGAAGTACTGCACGAGAGCCTGTTCCGTCAGCACTGAGGCCAGGAACTGCTCGAAGGTGATCGCCCAGTCCTTGTCTATGCTCGTGCTGTGAGGTAACCCCGTCTGGTGCGCCGCCATGTGCCCCCTGTTGCCATGGGAACCGGCGCTGTCGCTACGCACCAGCACCGTGTCGTCGGCTATGTCCTCGCACTGGAGTTTGTCGTCCATTTCGTGCGACCCGGCGCTCAACACGGAGTAGGAGGACATGGAGGTATCGTCTTTAGTTTCGTCGTCGGATATTAGCATCGCAGAGGAGGTGCCTTTGGGCGAAGAGTCCTCGAGTTTGACGTCGTGCATTTGCGGGATTTCGACCCCGTCCTCGGCTTTCTCCTCTTCCTCGCACAGCTTGTTCTCCAGGGAGGACGGGAGGAGGACGGCGCTACTCCCAGTAACAGGGTCCGGGACAGTGCTCGTTTCCGGTTTGCTCCCTTGGGTGCTGTCTTTTCTCACGGTGGAGGAGAAGAGTTTGCCCACTTCGCCCATCTCCAACAGTAAACTGGTGACGGTGGCGGTGGCGTGGTACAACTCCTGCTCCGCCACGTCCTCACTGAACATGCTGTAGAGAGTTTTACAAAGCTCGATGAACTGGCTCTGCAAAAGAAAAAGAGATATTTATGTAAACTTTGTCTACTATACATGCCTCCCAAATTTCGGACTTCCAGTCATCGCGCAATGCATACTGGGAAGGATCCTCCGAAAAAGTGAGCATCAAATCGCCATGTTTGATTTCCCCAGTGGGATGCGTCTATTGACAAAGTTGATCTTTTCAAGCCTTTTGAAGCATATCGCTTTTGTTTCTGGTTCTGATATTGTCATGTTTTAGTTATGGGATTCGGACATTGTAATCGTGTGGTTGTTGGATGTCCTAACAGCAGAAAACGTCTCAAGAAAAGGGCTTCGGACGTCTGCGAACTCCATAACTGCAAAAGGGAATCTGATCTGTGTAACTGCAAACCTACGTTCAAACTGTTTTCCTTCCCAACGGAATTGAAAAATCTTGAAAGGCGAAGGCGATGGGCAGAATTGATGCACAGGAAGAACGAAAAAGGTAAGAAATCATCCCGAGTTTGCAGCGAACACTTTGTATGTGGAGCGCCAACAAAGCAAAATCCCGTTTGTTAAGTGAGAGGTACAGAAGACAAACAGGCTGAGCTCACACGTTCTTGTGGTTTTACAGCAACATCACGTCTTGGTCGCTTTGCAGTGGAAGCTGTTTCTTGGTGAACATACAAAACTCGGGATGATTTCTTAGGCAGTCAAAGGTTTCCCTTTTTGGTCCTTTCTGTGGATCAATACTGCCCATAGCCTTCGTCTTTCACTATTTTTCAATTCCGTTGGGAAGGTAAACAGTGTGAACAGAGGTTTGCAGTCACATCTGATTCCTTTTTGCAGTTATGAAGTTCGCAAGCGTCCGAAGCCAACATCCAACAACCACACAATTACGATGTTCGAATCCCATTACTAAAATATGACAATATCAGAACCAGAAACAAAAGCGACATGGTTCAAGCATTAGCAAAGAAAAAGCTTTAGTCAGAAGTGACGTTTACCCTACATCGCTGCACTTCCAGCTGTTGTGAAAAAGGTTTATGATGTTTATGTCCAGAGAGGGATTCAAACTGTCAACCTTCTCCTCAGTGGACAAACTCTCAACCAACTAAGCCACTGTCGTGTGAATTTTCAGTATCGGTTCCTGCTCAAATGAGTATCTAGTTTCGGTACTAGTTTTAGTATCGATTATTATCTGATTTTGATACTTTTGACAGTTGAATCTTACCTGATTAAGCTTAGGCAAGTCTTTGGTGTTTTCCACTTTGGAGCGTGACTCCTGGTTCCATAGTTTCAGGTAGTGGCGGTAGTCTGGAGGGTTCAGTTTTTTCACTGTGTAAAAACAGAACAAAAATACAATGACACAGTTAGATCAGAATCTTTTATATGAAGGTGCATGTATCTTATGTAACTTTAATCTAAAAGGGCAAATCTTGTGCTATTTTCAGATCTATGTTATAAAAAAAACTGAGTTGTGTTTCATTTCATTCACAAATATCCTGGAATTGTGTTTTGTTTCATGTTTAACACACAAACTCTGAATATTTGGGCTGAGTTCTTCTCTCAAACTGAAAACACTGTTCCACCTTAGGATGTCATGTGGTAATACAGGAAGTGCTCCACTGTGTTTTTAAACTCCATACATCTTCACTAGAATCATTTGGATAATTTCAGCCAAGGAATTTCCCATTTCTACAAACCAAAACATACTTTTGCTACCGTTTCCTGACATCACAAGGTGGAACAGAGCTTTTTAAGCTTTGGCGATGCATTCAAAGTACTATTAAATTGTTACTCAAATGAAGCAAAGCGTAAAATCGGGTATGTGTTTGATGAGGTGACAACATTCTGACATGACTTAAAGTTTACAAGTGTCAATATTGCGTAAAATAGTACCTTTAAATAGAGCTTTTAAACAGAACTAAGCCAAAAATAACCACATAAATAAATACTACCTTTAACCTCAACTAACGATTCAACTAAAGGCTGTTATTTCTTATCACTGTTACTGAGGTTTTGTATTTTGGCACATCATACGGGATGGGATGTTGCCTATTTTTCATAGAAATGTCAAAATCTATTACAAACAATAGTAAAAATGAAAACATATAGTGTGATGAAATTAAATATTATGTTGGCCCATTGAATTATTTTCTGATCTATGTTATAATGTTGTTTTCTGATCACAAACAGACCTGGAGTTGTGTTTTGTTTCATGTTTAACACACAAACTCTGAATATTTGGGCTGAGTTCTTGTCTAAAGCTGAAAACACTCCACCTTGTGATGCCATGTGGTAATACAGGGAGTTTACAAGAATCAATATTGCGTAAAATAAGACCTTTAAATAGAGCTTTTAAACCGAACTTACCCAAAAATAACCACATAAATAAATACTACCTTTAACCTCTGATTCAACTAAAAGGCTAATCACTGTTACTATGTAGTGGTATTGTGTCAGATTTTGTCTATTTTTGCTTAAAGGTTATGTAGAGATTTTTTTTTTAAAGGGAAGAGAAATACAGCGACAGTCCTTTTTCAAATGTTGTGCATGCATGACACCCCCTTCCTCCTGCACAGCTCCCTCAGTAGAAACATCTCCTCTCGCATCCTTACTCTAGAAATCATGCTTGTTTACATCCAGTTCGTGTTCAGAATTAATGATGAAGTGACCTGTCTAGAAATAATTTAGCGACTGACACATCAGTTTCTAGACCCTTTATCTGCTTCACAATCGCTGGAAGAGATCTCCAAGAATCACGTGTCTGGCTTTGGTCCTATTCTTCTTCTCTTCTTCTTTCAACGACCTCAGACTTTCTTTTGCAACGAACTGGTCGTGGATTCTTGTCAACCATCTCAACAAACTTTGTGGGATCTGCGAGGAAACTATAGTTGAAAAAAGCCTCTAAGAACTGCTGCATAAACCACATAATCCCCGCGCGCCTGCGAGTCAGTTACACTAAAAACATAGGGAGTTTGATTGACAACCGAACAGCCAATAGAAAATGAGGTAGCCTTGTTATCTATTGGCTGATGTTTATCTGCCCTCACTATGTCCACAGTTGATAGATTTTCATTCTTTTTTTTTTTAATCAACATAATTACAAGGCTGATGCGTCTCTGTAATGGCATTTTAAGCTTTCATTGACAATTTGAAACTAAAAAACAATCCTTCATACAACCTTTAAAAATGTCAGCTGTATTACAAATTCAAGATAAAAAAAAATGCAATTACATTTTAAATATTATGTCAGCCCATTGCATTAAAAGTTGATAGAAAATCCTCTCACCTTTCTCGTTCTTAAAGGTGACTCTAACAAAACCGTCGTCCTTCTCACTTCTGCACCTGGAGTCCTGACCTGAAAAAACAAAATCAACACAAACAAAACAAATCAGACGTTGGTGATTTCAGATTTCTTTGTGCATAAACACTTTCTTTGACCTTATTTATCTGGGCCTTTTCGCTTTATTTCCTGCCTCATAAACAATGTAACTGGAGTATGACCCAGTTTGGAACCACATTATCATAAACTGGCTTGAAAACATCACTAGCAGATCGATTACTCTAGCAGCTATTATTAAGTATTTTCAAAGTACATTCCCTATTTTATCACTGTGAATATAAAGAACACGATTCAGACTTTTATCTTCCACTTATAATCTATTGTAACCCAGATACGGCTCTTATTGTGGCTTTGTGGCAGCGCTGCAGTCTGCTGATAGGGCTGTGGTTACATGTGCACACGTCTTACTTTGACAACAACAACATTTCAGTGACTACAAAATGACTAAGTGTAAGTGTAAGAGCTGTAGGAGTTGTTAAAGTAGTAACTTGTACTGCAGTGAAACAGTACTGCGAAAACGTACTCATTGACGTTTCTGGAGTGATGTCTTCAAAAAAGTACTGCGTAGCTTCAAAGGCAGAGTCCGGCTCATCCTGTTCATTTGGTATATCTGCAAGAGAAGAAAAAGAGATTAGTGAGATTTAGTGAGAGATAATACTCCCTACAACTGTACAACAACTCACCCTTATGCAGCAGATAATAATCCCTACAACTGTACAACAACTCATCCTTATGTAGCAGATAATACTCCCTACAGCTGTACAATAACTCACCCTTATGTAACAGATAATACTCCCTACAACTGTACAACTCACCCTTATGTAACAGATAATACTCCCTACAACTGTACAACAACTCAGCCTTATGTAACAGATAATACTCCCTACAACTGTACAACAACTCACCCTTATGTAACAGATAATACTCCCTACAACTGTACAACAACTCACCCCTTATGTAAACAGATAATACTCCCTACAACTGTACAACAACTCACCCTTATGTAACAGATAATACTCCCTACAACTGTACAACTCACCCCTATGTAACAGATAATACTCCCTACGACTGTACAACAACTCACCCTTATGTAACAGATAATACTCCCTACAACTGTACAACAACTCACCCTTATGTGACAAATAACTATTCAGAATTAATTATTTATTTAGAATGTATTTCTTTTTTTACTCTTTGTTATTATCGTTATCATCATATTGTGATGTGGGAGCTACTGCGTCCAAATAATTTCCTTTGTGGATCAATAAAGTTTGTCTAAGTCTGCATCTAGAAAGAAAAAAATGTAGCTGGATCAAACTGTTTCACTTTTATCTGAAGGTCGATATAGTTTTAAAATTACGTAGGGTTTGCCACGGCCTGTCTGCGTTGTCTCTTCAGACCTCCTCATATCCTCGTCTCACTTTCTCTGGTGTCCTCGCTCTTAACGTCCAAAATAATAATAATAATAATAATAATGTTTTAAAATGCATTTTAGTAAGATCTTCATGGTGGCAAACATAGACAGTTCTTCATCTACCAACTGTATTTTAAAGCAATTTTTGTCAACAAACACACAAAAAAAACCTATATACCTGGTAGCACGTGTAACTTGTAGAGCAGTTTTAGCTTCTCAGTGAGGTCCCCGTGACACAGCACCCCTACAATCACAACAGCAGCCATTTTAAAACATTTAAATACAACAATCACACCACAAAGACTCATATTTGTCATGATTTTTTACCCAGGCCGGTGATGAACTCCCTGAAGTTGATGAGGCCGTCTCCGTTGTGGTCGAGGAGGCGGAAGAAGCGCACGGCCAGAGGGTCCGAGTGCGCCCCGTTGGCCCACGGGAAGAGGAGGGTGAACAGCGCCTTAAACTGCTCCATGTCGATGCGATACTGCTCCAGGTACGGCAGGCTGGGGTCGTGTCGCTCTGTGGGGTTAGTGCTCCCGCCCCAGTAACAGCTGGTCAGGTGCTCCGCCTGGAAGAGATGCGAAAACAAATAAATTCTCTCAACTTAACTGATAAGAAATATGTCTGTGTTATCTCTCCAGGTGGGTCCAGAGCAAAAGAGCGTTTAAAGATGCATTGTGAAACTTTTCTGGTGGAGGCTCCGTCAGATGCTTTTCTTCATCGAGATGTTATTACTTTGTCTGGAATGTTTCACAGTATGACATTCATGGAGACCAAACCAGACCAAGTTATATAGTCAGATCTAGAGCCCGACCGATATATAGGTTGGCCGATATGGGCACCTGGAGGCATATCGGCCGATATGCTTGCTGATAGGGGCCGAAATGTAAAGTAGAGCTGTTTTAAGTCACACTGTGAAACGTTCCAGGCAGTGCGATGACATATCCACAGAAACAAGCAGATGATAGACCAGAAAAGCTGCTGTAACACTTTATTTTAGGGTACACTTATTAACATCTAACTACATTATTAATGTCTAATTCCCCATAAGCTTATTCTGCTATTCTGCTGTAAAGCACTTTGAATTACTTTGTGTACGAATTGTGCTATACAAATAAACTTGCCTTGCCTTGCCTATTAGTTCGACATTTACAAACACTTTTCTATTAATACACTCCTTATTACTTCTTATTAGTTTGATATTAAGCCATTTTTGTTCATGAATTATGATTCTAATAAGCCTTTGGTAAGGCAAGGCAAGGCAAGTTTATTTGTATAGCACAATTCGTACACAAAGTAATTCAAAGTGCTTTACAGAATAAGAAATACATTAAAATCATAATAAAACAAATCAAAACATAAATAATCATGAAGATTAAAATAAAAAAAGAGAGACATAAATTGGAGAGAAGAGTGCGGAATGAAAACCTTTCAGTTATATGCACAGTTAAACAGAAATGTTTTGAGCCTGGATTTAAACAGCGTCACAGAAGAGTCTGTCTCACATGTTCAGACTGTTCCAGGTTTTAGCTGCATGAACCTGAAACGCTGACTCCCCTTGTTTAGTCCTGACTCTGGGCACCAGTAGGATAGGATGGTAATAAACGTGTTGTTAAGAACTAGTAGCACAATGTAGTTTTTACTTATTTACTTACATCCAAGTATCTGTGTAATTCCTCAGTTGTTCAGGTAATAATAACAACACAATAAAAAATACTTTGTAATGTCCTTTTCAGACTTGTCGACATGACTTGACTTGACTCTCAAAGCTCTACACCAGACCTGGGCATTGTCCAGCTCCTGGGCCACATACGGCCTTTTGGTTGCCTCTGACCGGCCGGTTTAAGCTCATTTAGAATTACAAAATAAACATATTTTATAATTTTACCTCATACGTGGACTAAAGCTGCATTGGTTTTATTTTAGAGGTGTTTTTTTTTAAGGCAGCCTCACTTTTTCATTGCTTAGTCATAACATAAACTCTTACCAGTCTGACCAGCTTGACAAAACAATGATATTTACTGCTTTTAATAAATTAATATTATGCAGTATTAAGTTAAACATTTTGGCCCGGCCCTCCACAATATTTTCTTTTCCTCATGTGGCCTCATGTTAAAAAAAAAAAGGCCACCCCTGCTCTCCACTATACTCTTTATTCATTCACTCGAGACCCGTGGTGGTATCGTACTACAGCTGCTCTGGGGCAGACTGACAGAAGCGAGACTGCCACTCTGCACCATCGGCCCCTTCGACCACCACCATCACTCACAAACTCACCACTTTAATACTAGGTAATGTGGGTGAAGTGTCTTGCTCAAGGACAACAGCACAACAACATTAACAGATAGGATGTGCAAAAATATCAAAATATCAATATATCATCGTTTAACGCCATGATACAGTATCGATATCGTGGGCTGCTGTATTGATATATTACCAAGAGTATTTTTAGGTATATTTTACTAAATAATAATGAGTAAGAGCTACAGTTGTGTTGATTTTCACAGTTTTGAGTAAAATGGGTGTTTTTCATATTAACTTTGCACAAATTTAGTGGACTTTTAGTATCACAGTGACAATTTAGCCTTTGTTTTTCACAGAACTGTATCAAATGGATTTGAAATATATCGTATAGAATCGTATTGAATTAAAAGTGCACTTTATCGAAAAACATATCGTATCGTGACCTATGTATCAAGGTGTGTATCGTATCGGCAACTTCTTAACGAAACCCAGCCCTAATAACAGAACTTGGTCCAAACAGGAATTGATCCTCCAACCTCTCACCACTGAGCCACAACAAAAGAAAAGTTCAATTCCATTAACCAGACAAAAGCTCTATAGAGTGAAAACGTTTCACAGCAAATCGACTTCACTCTAAAACTCAAAAACTTTTATCCAGTCGAGTGAACTGAATTTATCTTTTGCTCTAATCCAAGTAACGCTTTGCTCAAGAACTGAAGAAACTACGGAAGAGACACACTATTATTGCCAATCTTGTATGGTATTTTTATTTTATTTATTTAAGATTTAATTATTTTCTTTGTGCACTTTTAATAAATATGTTTAAATGTAAATCAGCGACATAAACCAGGGGCAAAGTCGCTAAAAAGCAATTAGAAGAAGCATCTGTGAGTCTGCGATAACAAAGCCTTATGGACAACAGCTGTAAGGCATTTTCACGGTTGAATAATTAGATTCATTAACAGGAAGTTCATGCAGTATTTATGAAGTAAAGCAAATTAAAGGAGATAACGAAATGACAGCGGCTGCTATAAATACCTCACTGCAGAAGCATGGAAAGGAAACATTAAGGAACAAGTGAAATTACCTTGAAAAGTACATAAAGCTCCTCCAGCTCGTCAATACTGAAGGCAGTTTCTGTTACGATAGTTCTGACCTGAAACACAACACGCACATATTAAGATCGACATGTTACCTTTTATTGTTTTGAAAATTCTATCTATATCTCCCCCCACTAAGTCACTCCCCCTTCAGAGCGGGAGAGATCACTAAATGACTAAACTAAACTCAAACATGCATGGATGACATCTAAAACATCTTCAGGCATGTTTTTGGTGACGGAACAATGTTATAACCAGTGTTGGGGAGTAACAGATTACATGTACTTGAGTTACGTAATCAGAGTACAAATTATGAGTAACTGTATTCAGTTACAGTTACTGTTTCAGTGAGTGGTAATTGGATTACAGTTACTTTGTTGAAATAAATGGATTACACAGCGGTATTTTCCTGTTTTCACATTTTGGGCTATATCCCCCCCTTTTTTTTTTCTTCTTCTTCCGGTAATTCCACTCATTGCTGGACACTAAACCAGGTCTAAACCAGGTCTAAACCAGGTCTAACACCAGGTCTAAAACCAGATCCAAACCAGGTCTAAACCAGGTCTAAACCAAGACTAAACTAGGACTATACCAAGTCTAAAACCAGGTCTAAACCAGGTCTAAAACCAGGTCTAAACCCAGATCCAAACCAGGTCTAAACCAGGTCTAAACCAAGACTAAACCAGGACTAAACCAGGTCTAAACCAGGTCTAACACCAGGTCTAAACCAGGTCTAAAACCAGGTCTAAAACCAGGTCTAAACCAGGTCTAAACCCAGATCCAAACCAGGTCTAAACCAGGTCTAAACCAAGACTAAACCAGGACTAAACCAGGTCTAAACCAGGACAAAACCAGGTCTAAACTGTGTCTCAAACAGGATTTAACAGGACTAAATCATGCTGTGTGGACCGTGTCTCCTCGTCTTCTATCAATAATATTTTTAATTTGGTTCAGTAAAGTCTGGGCTTTTTATTGTCTTTTATCAGATAAAACATCTTATGTTACGATTTCCTCGTCTTTGCTTCTCTACAGCAAATCAAGTAACTCACTTTAAGTAACTTAATGGATCCCATTACAAACTACATTTTGGGTATGTAATCTGTAATCTGTAGGGGAATACATTTTAAAAGTAACCTTCTCAACACTGGTTATAACTTGGTAAAAAGCTTAAAAAAAAGTCACAGTTTTTCCGTGTACAGTTGTACAGATCCAATAAAGCGAACCTCTCCAGTTTCACAACATATTTCTTTAGATTAGAGTCAGAGAGTTTGATGCTGTTTGTACACGGTGACCAGACTTTATACCTTAGTTATGTACAATTTCATCTCATGTATATAAATATGCGTAGGTAGTTCATTTCGGCTGTCGTATAATGCTCAAACAGGGCTCTGAACTAAAGGTAGCACATATCGACAGGCCAATTTAGCCATTGAATAATGCTCCTACTGTAGAATCACGATTATTTACCCATTTATATGAATTTGGGTAGAGGTAGCTCATTTCGACAGGCCTATATCTTCTATCAAATAATGTTCCCACTATATAAGAGAAAGAAATGAGTAGAAACACTGAAATCTTGATATTAAATAAATATCATAGGCTGCAGTGTGAATTTCCTATTATAATATAGTGATCTTTTATTTATACGGCGCACATGGAAACAAAATAAAATACGATGTAATGAAAATGATAACGATAAAATAAAATATTAATTCCAAGGTAGGTATTCTGAAACAAATCCAACACACACACGTCGTTGCTTAACTGGTCAAAACATACAATAAAACCAAAACACTTTTACTCCACTTCTGCTTCGGTAGCTCAAATCGACAGGACTCCGGGTCTCTTACCACGTTGCGTTTGGTCGTGTCTTCAATGGTCTGGATCACCCTGAGTCTCTGTTTGAAACGCATCTGCTCAATCACATCAGCGCGGATTGATCCGAATTTCTGTCAAAACATAAATAATAATAACAACATTAGGAACATGTCGGTGTGTAACTTGGCCTGTGGTGGAACGTAACAAAGTAAAAGTAAAGTAAAGCACTATTTAAGTATACATTTTAGATGGCTGTACTTTATTTGAGTACATTTAAAGTGGATTAAACGTTTACTTTTACTTCTCTACATTTGAGAGCAGGTATCTGTACTTTCTACTCCACTACATTTTTGAACAGCACTGAAAAGTAAAAGTATTTTTTATTATTGTTTGGGAACTGCTGGAAAGGTTGAGGATTTATTTTGAACACATTTGTAGTTGGACCAAACAAAAATATACAAATAAAAACAGCTAGAAAAAAAGAATCTATTCAATTGTATCTGTTAAACAAAATTCTGCAAAATTTTTTTTTATCAAACTCAATATATTTGAAGCTTCATTAGACCTATAAAATACTTTTACTTTTTACTCTTTAAGTACATTTTTAAACATTTTTAAAGAAGTATGTTTACTGTAATACTTGAGGAGGGGTCTGTCACTTGTTTGTTCTCATCAAGATGTTAATACTTTGTCTAGAACGGGGTGAGAAACTCAAATTCACAGAGGGCAAAATTAAAAACTGAGACTAAGCCGTGTTTTCTCTACTTTCAAGATATGTAACGTTAAACCTTCTTATTAAAATAAATATTTAGTAATAGTTTTGCTTAAACATTGAGTCCAGAACAAGCATAATATAAAATAATAACAACATTTTAAATAAATAATGTCTCTGTAGTCTATCTGTAGCCGGCGGGCAGCTCTAATACATATTTGATAAGATCTCACGGGCCAAATATAATTATATTGCGGTCCAAATTTGTGTTTGACATGTCTGGTCTAGAATGTTCCACAGTATGACATTAAATGCATCTATTTTGCTTTTACTGAGATGTCGCTCAAAAATATGTTGAAAAAACATGCATTTACTGTGAGTGATGGGGCGGACTGGCAATCTGTGCGTTCGTACTAACAGCAGAGGGCAGTAATACGATAATAATACTACACGCCCATCGACCCCGGACCTGACTCATGGGGGAAAAGTCCAGGGCCGGTTTTTGATCCCAGTCCATCCCTGGTAAGTGAGGCTTTTCACAGAATTAACATTTCCTTCTGCGGCCAGTTGCTTGTGTCTACAGAGATAGATACGGCTAATGCCATACTGTGGAATATTCCTTGCAAGCAACAGCATTTCAGTGGAGACAAGCAGCTGATGGACCCTCCACCAAAAAGTTACATAGTGCACTTTTAAGTACTGTATTTTTCGGACTGTTAAGTCGCTCTGGAGTATAAGTCGCACCAGCTAAAAATGCGCAATGAAGAAGAAAAAAACATATATAAGTCTATTTGGGGAAACGTATTTTGTAAAATCAGAGACCAGAGATAAAGCATAGATCCATGATGTAAACAGTGCGCCTTTCCCTCTGCTGTGTAGCTGTCGTCAAACTCGGCATCCGCTCCAGTTAGAACTATTCCGCTCTTTCTGGATCCTGACAGGATGGTTTTGATTGTCATTTAAGTTCAGGCTTTGTCGATTCATCCAGTGACTTCCAGGAGAGTTGCATGGTGCATCCTCCCGGTTGCCGTGAAGCTGTGAAGTGTTCTCCATCCCCGCTTTCTGCCAGTCAATCACAAGTTTCTCTCTCACTCCAAACTTTCTTTCTGCTGCTCGATTACCATTTTTGGCTGAATATTTCACTATTTGCAGCGAGACAGCGGCTATTTCTACAGGAGACATGCTCAGTAGAGTGCGAAGTGACAGTGATACAGGAGTAACAGGAGCAGCAGATACAAACACACAAGCCTAGAGCCTCTCGCTGCTGTCAGTGTGAACATTTTAATATATAAGTTGCAGGAAACACCCAAACCATGAAAAAAAGTGCGACTTATAGTCCAAAAAACGGTAAATTTCTCATGTGATACTTCTATTTGAGTATTTCTGATATCTGTACTTTAACTTAAATAACCAACTTCTTCCACCACTGAACTTGTCTTATAAAACAGCTTTCCTCGTCGGTGTTCGTACCTCGTAGGAGCTGCGGACGAGTTTGAAGATGTCGACCTCTGGATGTGGCTTCTCCGTTGTCGGTGAGGAGCGAGTGCAGGTGAGGGATGGGGGGCAGGGTGCTGTCTTTGTTGGTCACACTGTCCAGATACCTACAGAAAAGATGAACGATTTTATAATAATTTATGATGGGAACTCTTAAAATAATCATAGAGATGTTTTAATACAACTAATTGTCCAAAGAAATAAAAGCAATCATATTAAAGAGGGGTTATTTTACTTCTATGGGGTATTAACTGCAAACACATAACATATTTAGATCACCTTTTATTGTTTTGAAAATGCAATATTTGCCAAAAAGAACATACTGACATGTTTTAAGTTTCCCTTTGCTCTTTGTGTTAAGTCACTCCCCTTCAGAGCGTCATCACAGCACAATCAGCTAATGAAACTACTGCACATCGCACCAGGTTTGTCAAGTTGCTCTGCACAGTTTTGTTTAATGTTTTTGTATAATTATGGATAATTGTCGTGCGGGAGCATGGGTGACGTAGGCTTGTGAGTTGAGCATTGCACAGAATCTTACAGCTAAACATAAGGAGAGCTCGAACAGGGCCCAGGGGAGATCACTAAATTGCTCAAACATGCATGGATGACATCTTACAACCCCTTCAGGCACTTTTTTGATGAGGGAACAAGGTTATAATATGGTAGAAAGCTTAAAAAAAATGATGATTTTGCATAATACCCCCTTTCATAGTAGTAAAATGTTTCATGTCATATGTTGGAGCCTCAACCCAATTTCATAATTTTTGTAATATTTTCATTACTGAGATAATTATTCCTATTTTGTTTGATTTAAACTTTGCTTAAAATGCATGATTTTTGGTAATTTTGGTATTTTTTTTTATGGTTAACATGATTATCAGTTGATTATTTGCTTAAAAATAATTTCATCTATTTACATTTTTCTTCCAGTTAATTATCGCAAATGTTAATCATAACTTTACCCAAGTAATGTTTATTTTTTGTATTATTTTTCAGTCTATGGCTCCTTATTTAAGACGCACCATGGGAGCCAAACAGTTTTTGGTTAAAGTTCCCCTTCTGCACGTTTTGTATGTCCTTAATTATATGTGAATACTCAGTAAAGAGTTTTTAAAGGCACTTGTATCGCTCTCTGTGGATTTATTTCACTTTTGAGGTTTTTAAAAAAAAAGTGGAACAAGGTGCATAAAGCGTCAATCATTTTTTTAAACTTTATTTTTATTAGAACATTTTAGTTTTGTATATCACCTACTGACATACACAAATTAGTAGTATTGTAGAACAGAATAAATCGTCAGACCAACCCAACCCAAAAATTATTTAAAATAAAATTAAAATAAAATAGGAGGCCATCAAGCAAGTGACATCTGCAAAGGTGTATAAAAAATTACATTAGTCTTTGTTTTGATTCTAAAATTTCCACTTTTTCCAATACAGTGTTTCAAGGAAAATGTTTCATAATTCGTTAGATAACCTGAATTTTGTTGATTATTTCAGCCCATTTTCAAATAGTAGGAGGTTTGTCCTGTAGCCATTTTCGTGTGATCGTATTATCTTTTTTATTTTATTTTTTTTCATGTAGTACAGACTTAAAGGTGCTCTACGTAATTTTCTGGTGAAGGGTCCGTCACCTTGTTGTCTCGATGGAGATGTTATTACTTTGCCTGTATGGTCCACAGAATGGCATTAAATGTACCTGTCACCATGGAGACAAGAAGTTACAGGTCAGATCTGTGGAGAGCTGACCCCGTTCACAGTAAAGGGCAAAACACTTGTAAGGAAGTAAATGAAAGATGGATATTTTTTAAGCAAAACTGTGGAAAATTCTAAAGCAGTAACATCTCCATGGACGTAAGCAGATGGCCACCTCCATTTAAAAAGTTACGCAGAGCAACTTTAAGCTTATTCGAAGTGATAACAAATCCCAAAACCCGTGTTCTCGTACCTGCCCAGCACCGTCATGGCCTCTCCGTCGTCCTTGCAGTCCAGCAGTTGGTCGATGTTGGCGTGGAGCACAGACAGAGCCAGCTGGAATATGACTTTGATGCCGTCGTAGAAGAAGCAGTCGACCACCACCACGGCGCTCTCAAACGGCATCACGGACAGGAACAGGGTGAGGAACCAGGACAGAGAGATGGTCGAGATCACCCCCAGGTCCTGCATGCAGTCGTACAGCTGCGGCACGTACTCTCGAGCCAGCTCCTCGAACACGCCCTGGTCCACTAAAGCGCCTGAGAAAATATATACAACATAAAGAGGTGAGTGTTTTTATGAGCTGAATGAAACCAAGGCAAACTTAAAGTGCCTATGACAGCTTAGATTACTAATTTTACTAAAACACAGTTAAGATCATAATTTTTAAGATTTTAGCAAAAATACTTGTACATACACTTGTTTTTTTAGCATTTTAAATTTTACTGCCTGGCTGGAAATCCTTAGCCTGATTCATCAGCCGGTTTCACTTCTTAGAAACGGTTTGACCTTGCAGCATTAGGATTCGTTCGCTCAACGGTAGGCAGGTGCTTTTTTTACTTAACCAAGCGCTGCTATTTGGTCGTGATGTATGTAATGTGCCGCTAACGGGGCTAACTGGTATATTAATCTTTTCCCAAATCCCATAGGAAGAAGGGCAACGTCTTTTCCCTTGATAAAATTCACAGAATATTCTCTTTGTTCCGGCTTTAAATCCTCGATCTTGGGAATCGTTGCCAACACAGAATATATGGCTCTTCGCTGATTGGCTGGTGCCCGAACTCGCACTTCCGTGGTATTCTTGCAAACCGTCTAGTGTATTCTGATTCCTGATCTAGTCGCTGAAGAGAACTGAAATTGAGTGGAGGCACTAGGTGGCGCCAGCAAAACTAAGAAATCGTGGCCTCACATTCTATAACTGTTTACCTAGATAAAAAAAAAAAAAAACCTCCTCTAATTCTTCGCATTGCTTCTTGATTGGTGTAAAACTATAATTTATATTTACAATAGTCATAATCCCTCCAAATTAAGTCAAATTTAGAGAATCATGAAAATCTGTCATATGCACTTTAATCTAAACAAGCTCTGTAAACAAGTGTAAATGTAAGTGTGATAAAAAAATAAAAAATAAAAATCTATATAGAGGAGATGAATTGTAAACAGACGGGCCTGACTTCCTTTAAACATTCCCTCTATCTCAGACATTTTTTGTCTTTACTTAAAACTCACTTTTTTGCACTGACACAATGTTCTGCTTTTTGCATTTTACCACCGTTTTGTACTATTTAGTAATTTTAATGTGTCTGTGTTTTAAACGTGCTTTATAAGTAAACTTTGACCTTGTCATAGCAGAATGTTTGAGGAATTGCACTGCTTTGCTAAATTATATATGTAGTGTGTAGAATGCATCATTATAGGTATAATACTCCCTACAACAGAAGACTGGGCTGCACTATCACAATTAGAGGTGTGCAAAACTATTGAAATATCAATATATCGTATCGTTTAATGTGAGGATACAGCATCGATGTCATAGGCTGCTGAATCGGTATATCTTCAAGAGCATTTTTTTGGTATATTTTACAAAATTATTTTGTTACAGAGCTGCAGTTTTGCTGCTTGTTTAGAGGAAGGAAACTCATTTATGTGACACATTTGACATTTTCACTGTTCTGATGAGTAAAATGTTTGTGTTTCATATGAACTTTGCACAAGAAGTGGTTTAACAAAGACTTTTAGTATCACAGCCATGATTTAGCTTTTATTTTTTATTGAACCTTATCAAATCCAATTGAAATATATCATATCGAATCATAAGCGCACTGTATTGAGATATGTATCGTATGGGCAACTTCTGAATGATACCCAGCCCTAATCACAATGTCTTGAGGGTTTACGTCTCCAGGCAAGTACAAAGAAATATAAAAATCATCATGGTATTGTAAACAGCATTATTATTTGGTATGTTATTTTGTAAATGTGTAAGTACTATGGGCGAGCTTTAAAAAAATGAGTACTTCAGTGAGTATGCTCCAACTTAGCTGTTAAGTACAATAAAAATACTGAAATAAGTACTGATCTAACTTATTGCAGTACAGTAATTCTTCCTTGTATTTTCATTAGGATGCAGCTTATCACGTGTCCATTAGCCTCAGAACAATGACCACAGTTTGTCACAAGACCTGCACTTAAGAAAACACAGGAGCAGACAGTCTCCCAGTCACCACAATGGAACGGATGCAGGACCATTGACCGTTTAAAGAAGTGGACTAAGTGAGCTGAGTTCCATATTAGGAAAAGAAACTAGAGATCAGAATGACGAGGCATTTGATCATTTTGCTGTGTAAAGTCAATTGGAGCCAGAGTCGATGAAGCCTGTGTGTAGACCATGTTCAGACTGACCTACGACCCTGGTGTTGTAATAGTCCGGCAGCATCCTCTCACACAGCGCCACCAGCAGCCAGAAGGCCTCCTCCTCTTTGGAGTACAGCAGCAGCACCGAGGTCACGATGTTCATGGCCTGTTGGAGCAGTTAGAAAAAGAGTTAGAAAAGTGAAGATGACACAACACACAGACGCTCACGTGACCTGCGTCCACTCACACGTCCCTAAAAGACCCACAAAGTCCTCCTCCTCTTTTCCTGGCCGCTGTTTTTGATGTAACATTACGAGAGATGATATTATTTTACAAGAAAAACGTCCCCCCGGAGGAGCTGGAGGACGTGTCTGGGGTGAAGGAAGTCTGGGAGTCCCGGCTTAGACTGCTGCCCCCGCGACCCGGCCTCGGATAAGTGGAAGAAAATGGATGGATTTAATATTAATTTACACGAAAAATGAGACCAACTCCTTTACCTAACTTCATACCTGTTGCTTTAAAATTAAGACACTTTTAGAATTATATCAGGGATTAAATGTACAATCTTTGAAGTGCTAATAAGTGAAAAATAAAAATGAGCTACTAATAAATTTTAATAGCGAATTAAAGCAAAAACTGCCTTAAAACTGCATGTCCTGTTTATCTGTTTCTTACATTTGTATTTGTGTCTGTCTTGATCTATGTGAAGTGTGTTTGAGTGTCATAAAAAGCAGTATACAAGTGCTATGTATTATAATTAGGGGTGTAACGGTTCATGTTCATTCATGCTGAACCGTTTCCGTACAGGACGTTCGGTTCGGTGCAGGGCTGTGCATGAGTGAGTTTGTGCAATCTGTGTATGTTTACATTCCGCCACTACACGTGCAGCTACACAGAAGACTCGGCTCTTTAATATTCACGGGGAAACTTGTCCATGATTGAGGTGGCAATGTTTCCCGCTGCGCTTTACAGTTAGGGCGGCTGCCTTGACAACAGTTGCCCCCCGCCTTAACTACGTCCCTCTGAACCACATGAATCCTTGAAAAACTACGGTCGCCGCGCTGCAGTCCTCACTTTCACGTTTCCCCGACACAGAATCTCCTCTCTCGCCATACCCGCAACCTCTGTCTCTCGCGAAAGGTAATTTTGAGACATTTGGATGTTCTAACTACCAGCAGATTTGCACTTTTATTTTATTATTATTTTTATTTATTTTATTTATTCATAAAGTATAAAAAGACATCGAGAGTGTCACAACATCAGACATACAAGAAATGAATGAAAACGAGCAGAAAGAAGAGAAATCTTATGTTATCTGCCCCCCTTTCCCTTTCAAGACAATACATCAACACCGATGGTTACTAAACATTTCAAATCAGTTCAGGCACAATTACGGATCAATTGCAAACACAACTTACTGCTGACAATGTGGACAAGTTGGTTTTTCTGGCCAAAAATATGAAGATTGTGTAAAACTTCATCCTGGAACTGTTAGTGGTGCGCTTTACTTTTTGCAAAGTTTTGTTTACTGTTTACAAGGAATTAATTTTTTTATATTTCATACATTTGTTGCTTATTTGAGAATATTTTGTTTAACTTATTAGTATTACCAAGTAGCACTTTACTTCATTTTCCTGTTTGTGTAATGTTAAAAGAAATTGTAGGCTTAATAAAAATGGTTTGGCATTTTGTTCCTATACTGTACTGAAAATGAACCAAACCATGACCTCAAAACAGAGTTAACTAATAAAACTGGTGAGGAACATCGTTGGAGGAGCATCCTGGAGGTCTGTGGGGGTAGGGCCAGACTCTCTTGATCAAAAGTGTATTTACCTGGCAGTATCCGATGTTGGGGTTTCTGAACGCGTAGGCAGTGAGCACCCGTCGTAAAGCGGCGATGCCCATCTCGTTCTGGAAGGCCGGGTGCTCGGGCAGAGAGCGGTGCAGGTCTCTCTCGATCTCCTCTGTGGCCAGGTTATATTTACCCATAGACTTCTCCACCAGGTCCTCGTAGTACCCGGGGTGAGTGGCCATTTCATTGATAGCACCTAAAAACAGACAGACAAGAGAGGTTCATTTACCGACAAATTAAAGACCATATATCACGCAAAATTAACGCTTGTGAGCTTTAATCCTGTATTATCATCACTACATCTCAAAATTCAACATTTTACCTTTTATTCTAGTGAGTTTAAAAACAAATTAAAACTTATTTTGTGTAAGAAAATGGGAAGTGTAGTATAATCATAATAGGTTTTTGGACGTGTTAGTTTTGGTATTGTTTTGATGTTTGTTTTCCGCTTAAAGGTGCACTGTGTAACTTTTCTGGTGGAGGGTCTGTTGTCTGCTTGCAAATATATGATCACATATTTATACAGCGTTTTTCCACCTTCAAGGAACTGGAAGCGCTTTATAACAAGGAACCACACACGCATTTACACACCAGTGTACGCAGACAATGGGTGTTTTGCCCAAGGACACAACGGCAGCATTCAACCTGTGGGTTAGTGGAGTGACAGCTCAACCAATGATGTTTTTTTTTTTTTATGTTGAGAGTAGGATTAAAACTGCCATTCTTCAGATCAGTTGACAAACGCTCTACCGACTGAGCTGCTGTTGCTCTAGTAGCTTGTATATCTTATATTTGTTAATTTTTTTATGTTAATTACAAGTGTTTTTATTTCTTAAAAGTCTGTAAAGACATGTATTCTTACAGCGAGTGGGTCCATTTCTCCTCTCATCTGAAATACCATACTGTAGAACAGACATGTCAGACTCACGCCTGGGGACAAATTTGGCCAGCAATATAATTATATATGTCTCGCGAGATCATATCAAATAAGATAGACAGGCTATAGAGACATTATTTATTTAAAATGTTGTTATTGTTTTATATTATACTTGTTTTGGATTCAATGTTTAAGCAAAACTGTTATTAAACATTTATATTAATAATAAAAAGTTTAACAGTACATATCTCGAAAGAAGAGAAAACATGCAGATGTTGAACATTTTCAATAAGTATTTAGTTTGGCCCATGACTTAGTCCCAGTTTTAAATTTTGGCCTCTGTGAATTTGACTTTGACAGAGCTGATGTAGAACATTGCAGGAAACAAACAACAACCATCTACATGCGACAGACCCTTTTCCAGTAAAGTTACATAGTGCACCTTTAAATAATGCCTGGAACAAAAGCTGAGTTTTTGAGTATAAATTTCAATCATAGGTTCCATCAGTAGGTTTCAAAACACAAATACAATTCTGTGTCTTAAATAAATATAAATAACATTGGTCTGGCAAGGACAGAATGACATGTGTCTGAACTGTTTTATACAGATTGATATCAGTCTGATCCCCACGCCCCAGAGTCAGGCCAAATTTGATTTGTTGAGCAGCATTTGTTTGGTCAAGCTGTGTTGTTTTAAAGTGCGTTATAAATAAAGTTGTGAAGCAATGTGTGTATCTGTACAGGCCCATGAACATTTGTGTGATATTGGTCACACATGAGAATGTCTGTGTTTACTAGCGTGTAATGAAAATGTAATTCTTCATGAGTTGTGTATATGTTCGTTCTGTGACTGTAGATCAGTGTGTTGTGTATCACCAGAAAAACAAGAAATAGGAAATTAATTTCATTCCAGTTAGAGTTTCAACGTCATACACTGAAAGAGAAAGGAACTGTTATTTAGTGATTATCTCGAAAACTATTAATATTTTACAATACCAATGCATAGAATTAAAAATAGATAATAATTTTTCTGAGATTTTGAGACCACTCCCATTGCTCGAGCTCGATCCTTCACAGAGTTATGACCAAAAACGCATATTTGACCTTGGTTACCTTGACCTTCAAGTGACCTTGACCCGTTTCAACCTGTAACATCCAGTGTACCCCGGTTATGTGTGTGCCAACTTGTGTGATGACTGGGTGAATATTTTAGCCCGCAGATGGTTCATAAATTGCCAAAATTGCCAATCCTTTATAATGGTGTGACCTTTCAATTGACCTGTGTTTCCTCAAATGACCTCGGATCGTCACCAAACTTTTTTTTTTTGTGGCATCCGGCACGGGGGCTTGACCCACGTACCAATTTTGGTGACAATCGATTCATAAATGACAGAATTATCGCGTGTGGACACAGACACACGGTGAATACAAAACCTGGTCAACCCTTCGGGGACCAGGTAAAGATGGAGCTCAATGATCACTAATAATTTACAATTTACAACACAATTTCATTTATTTTACTGCTTCGCTTGTTGATTCTACAGAAATCTACAATATTTTTCAGTCCATTTATCATATTTTTTCCCAAGTTTTTCCTCATAAGCTGCCGTATTTGTTTTGATACGGACAAACCACGCGTGCCCCTGATTGGCTACTCCACCTGTCAATCACGCCCACCTGAAAACGAGTAAATACACAGATGCCCAAACTAACCAAACTCACAGCTCCAGTGTGCGTATTCTGAATCCCAGGCAAACTTTAAATGATTGTGATTGACAGAACTGGAGTATATTTGTATTAACTGCTAGATGTGCACAGTGGCAGAGTGGTTAGCTTCTGTTTTGTGTTACGTAATATGAGTCAGTAGTACAAATACTCAAAGGAATCCAGTTAGGCAGAGATTGACGCCAAGCAGGTCTAAAAATGTAAATCTTAGTCATGTGTTTTCTTTTCCAAAACAAGTTCACGTGCTGTTTTGTTGATACTTTGCAGCTGATGTCATCCACATTTCCTGGGGGTGTGACGTTAGACTTTAATCTGAGCTTTATTTTACCTCGGTTTGACCATAAAGGAATGATTTAGCTGCAGCTACAAAAACGGAGATGATTTGTGCTGTTAAAAAAGTCTCTCACACATAACATTACAGTCACAAGTTAGTCAACGGTTTTTCAGTTTTTCCCTCACCTCAATGTTTCCTCATTTCTACGTTTTTTTTTTTGTTTTCTTTCCAAAATTAGGCCCTATGTTCCCACAATTCCTTTATCATCAATTTGCATCACTTTTTATCCCCACTTATCCCTATGTGGTCGTCAATTACACCCAAACTATTCTCCAGCAGCGGTCGACTACAGATGTAAAGTAGAGGTCGAGGTGCAAAAGATCCTAAGTTGAAATGACTCTGAATCATCTCTTTAAATGCGGCATAAAAATAAAAATGACTTGACTTAGAGTTTAATTTTGAGAAAAACTTTACAGATAAAAAAAAAAAGGGAACATAAGGGCTGAGGAAATAGAGGACTGTCCCCTTTCTGTTAGTCACTCCAACCATTTTGTTGAAAGTCAAACTCCTAAACAGAACCATGAACACTGATATTAATCACAGGCTCCTGGAAATATGTTGCTTAAATCAATTTTCCATTTTTCTTGAATTTTCAGACAATTATCATGGAAATTATTTATCCAAAGCCTTGTGATTTATGGAATAGAAAGCAGATTTATTCTTTGTTGCAACAGATATGGTCAGGACAGGACCTGGACCAAAGACCGCCAGCAAACAAGTCTCTCTGAGTGTTTTCTCTCTTCCTCCAAGTTTTCAGAACCTCGAAGCTCCCAGTATTTATACAAGACTGACAAAACCTCAAACATTACAAAGTGAATGGGCGGGTCACATGATGAGGTGTGACCAGGCAGCCCCTGATGACGTCATGAATTGATTTGGCCTCAAGATGAACATGTGGAATTAAAACAACAACAATACAAGGTGTGCTACATTTCAAGACAGAGAGATCTCAACAGGGTTCCCACAGTCATTGAACTCCTCAAAATGTCATTTTTCAGGCCTGGAAAAGTCATGGAATTTTGTAAATTCTATGAAAGTTTTGGAAAAGTCATGGAATTTTAGTATCTCTTTCAAACAACTACAGCGTTCTGTTAAGTTCTCATTGCACTATTATGATTATTTCTGAATGTCTGCAACTTTTGTTTAAAGGAGACAACTCTGAGGTCTGAGGGCCAACTCCAGCTCTCGGTGCCTAAGACGAGACTTAAAACCAGGGGGGACAGACCACCCCTGCACTCCCAGAACCAGTGCCCGGACCAGCCCCGCTCTACCAGAACCAGTACCCTGACCCATCCCCCGCCTCTGCTTGGCCCCAAACTCTGGAACGCTCTGCCCCTCCAAGTTCGAACAGTTCCCCACAGTGGAGTGTTTTAAGTCTCGTCTTAAGACCCACTTTTATTCTCTGTCTTTTAACACCGTGTGAGTTGTGTGGTCCTCTGTTTATTTATTTATTTTACTTATTTTTATTTATTTTTAATGTGTTTGTATTGGTTTTATTTTTTTATTACTATTCTATGATTTTGTTCTTATTTTATTTTACTGGTTTTATTATTTTAAGACTGGTATTATTTTAGTAGTTTATTTTTTTTAATCATATTATTATTGTTGTTAGTATATGTATTTGTGCAGCACTTTGGAAACTGTTTGTGTGAAATGTGCCATAGAAATTAAATTGGATTGGACAATAAATGCACTGACAGTATTTTGAATGTTAAAAAACTTTAAAACCAAACCATAAGGTGAGTGGAAAGGGTTAACATTTCATATTTATCCCTAAAAGTCTGATCAATTCTAGGTTGTAGGTGCTGTAAAGTCATGGAAAATTCACTTTAGGTTGTGAAAAAGTCATAGAAATTTTGTCATTGAAAAAGAGTGTGAACCCTGTCTCAAACAGAGTTGTTTGGTCTGATTGTTTTTCCTGTAAATACTGTAAATACATGAGGAGATTAACAAACAAGATGGATCAAAAAGGTGTTACTTTTTTTTAAGAAAGTCAATAAACCAAAATTATTCTTAAGATTAAATAAAGCCCAATATTTTATTTGCCATTACACAATCTTAAAGTGTTTTTGTCAGTGTTTGCTAATGTGTGCACGGTGTCTCCACTGTCTCCACGGTAACTGCTGAACATTCCACCATAGAGAACAATTTGATCACACACACCGTTGACCTAATTCACGGAGCTGTGCCAGGTGGGAATGTTGTCAGGCTGGTTTTTAACTCCTCGTGCTTTGGGGGGGAAAGAGTCTTACAGCCAAAAACTAAATATTAAGCACCAGTCCTCGCCCTGAGGAGCAGAGGAATGTTCCAGATGAGTGTTTCCGTGGCAACAGTGTGTGAAGTGTGTCAGTAGAGAAAAGGAGAGAGGCAGAGGGAGGGGCCTGGTCGGATCAGGTGGAGGTGACGAAGAGTATGACTTCTAAACAAGAAAGTCTGGCGTTATCTTACATAGAAATGATCATCGTCGTCATCTTTTGTTAACCTAACCAATCTATCCACATTGTTTGGGCACTGTGTGTTCTCTGTGCTCGTCAGGAGATTTCCATTTGCTGCCAGTACTTCCTATTGTTGTGTCAGTGTCATGTGAGTGTGAGTGTGTCTGGGCTGAAGTTGGTTTTAGAACACTACACTTTTTCCATTTTTTTACGGTTTACTGTCGACCAAAACATACCAAAACATATTCTAAACTTCTGATTCATGAAAGTGTCCACCTTTGGCAGATATAACAGCTGAACACACTCGTGGCTTGTTAATTTTACAATCGAAATCAAATATTCTTCAGAAAGTTCTTCCCAAGTCTGTTGCAGAAGTTCCCATAAATGTGTGGCACTTGCGGCACCAAAACCTGCTCGATGGGGTTTAAAGAGTTCGGAATTTTGGACATAGGACCTCATTTCCTAGTGAACCAGAGTGTTGGAGACGTGTGGAGACACTTTTTTAAATACTACATCCAGTCCTTGTATTTGTAGAAGTCGCTGGTGCTAGGCTTAGCCACTCCACAAAACACCCGAAGCAAAACTATTATTACACCAGATTGTCGATGTGAATGTCTGTGTTGATAGAATAATTTTAGAAGTAAAACCAACCTTTCATTTGAAGGATTTATGTCTGAGCAGCAACAGCGAGTTGTACTTCCTGATAGAAAGCTTGGCAACGGTGGACTGATGTATGAGAAAATACCGTATTTTCCGGGCTATTAGACGCGCTCTTAAGCCTCCAACCCCATCAAAAAACGACCGCACGCCCCACAAACCACAGCGCCCTATACACGAATCCACTCAGGTGTCCCAGCACGACTTCAGTAAACTACAAAGCCGCACCACCCGCAGCGCACGCAAACACACACGGAACAGACAGAGACCGTGCGGCGAAAAACACCCACAGACACACTCATCACTCCACGCCGACGAGGAACGGAACGGAGGAACGAACCGAAAAAGCGAGTGCAATGTGCCACTTCTAGCCACAAGTCACTGCGAACACGCCGACAATCCAGCGGTCCCAGACAGCACCCTCCCTACACGCCACAACTGAACAAAGCCCAGAGTCACCGTGAACGCGCCAAACAAAGTCCAACTGATCCATTGAACTCTTGTGTTTCGTTTAAAGTCCGGTGCGGTTTATTTGTGAAAAAAGTTTGAAAATAGACCATTTAATGACAGTGAGTCTTATAATCCAGAGCGCCTAATAGCCCAGAAAATACAATAGTCCCTCAACATGCGACGATTCATGCGATGCAAGGTTAGTTTTATTTCAAGCATTATTCTATCAACACAGACATTCACATTGACTGTCTGGTGTAGTAATAGATTTACTTTGGGTGTTTTGTGCAGTGGGTAAGACTGTTTTAGTGGCAGGATAACTATGGCCATTGACATGCACTAGCCCAGCACCAGCGACCTCTGCAAATACAAGGACTGGATGGAATATTTTAAAAAGTGTCTCCAACACTCTGACTCACTAGAAAATGAGGCCCTATATCCAAAATTCTGAACTGTCTCTTTAAGTCTGGAGTCTGTGCTGGACACTCCATGTTTTCAAGTTCAGCATCTTGTTCTTTTTTTGCTGAGGTAGTTTTGGCAGAGCTTCGACTTGTGTTTTGTTCTTTTATCTTTTTTTTTTTAACCTCTGGCTGTTCAGTTCTTACCTTTGTACCATTTCAAGCTCTTCATTGGACTTAAAAGACTTGAATTGCAATAAATAACTGGAAAAAATGTGGGTGTTCTAAAACTTTTGACCTATAGTGTACGTGTGTGTGTGTAAAAAGTGCTGAATGTTTGACTTGAGTGTCTCACCAGAGAACAGCAGCCACAGCTCCCCCCTCATGTTCTCCGGGATGCCCTTGAGCACCAGGTCTTTGGTCTTCTCCGTGCGGTACATACACACGCCCTGGCCGTACTCGGTGAAGTGGTTTTTCCAGGCCTGCTCCTTCAAGAACTCCTTCGCCTGGGGTCAAAGGATGAGTTCAGTTACTTCAAAAATAATCACCTTACTTTTATTATCATTAAAGAGTTCATGTGGTGCTTGTGTCTGCTGAATAACTAGAATCTGTGACACCCGTGGATCATTAGAAAACTGTGGTGCCCAGTGGGAGCTGACACTGCTGAAAACATCATCATAACAAAGACTCGTGTAACTTTCCAATGGAGATCTGCATGTCACACTAGGGAGTAGTGCAGCCATGTCCAAACTATGGCCTGTGGATCAAATGCGGCCCTCAGACAAATTTTTCTTGGCCCTCAGGCTTTCAGGTGAATTGCATCAATTAAAAATGAACATTTTGCTGCAAGTTTTTTGAAAATCTACCTTAATAAAGCTAATATTTAATATTTAGTGTGTGGTTTTAAGGATCTTAGCATGAATAAAGTTGGATCATTCTTATGTGTTAAACATGCACATATTTCAATTATTCACTGTATTGAGCCCTCGACCAGTCCTCTGTGTCGTCTGTGTTTAGATATGTGGCCCTTGATAAAAAAAACGTTTGGACACCCCTGGAGTAGTGCAATTTTTTTTTTCATAATGTAGTGATTTTGATATCCTACGTATATCCTACGTATATCACTGTTTAAGAAAATACATTTGGACAACAAAGGCAAAGGAGAAATTAAATTTTATCAACTGGACCAAAGTTTTTTGATCAAATACGTTTTGCAGCTCATCTAAGGTTCTTCTTCTTCTTCTTTGGAGAGCAAAGTATATAAAAGAAGTAGACTAAGCGAGTGTGACGTTACCCGTAGCGTTCAGCGCCGTTCAAATGAGGCTCACGATACTAACGCTTACAAGAACGAATCTGAAGCCAGGCTCTGTGTTATGATGAATAGGATTTTTTTGACAAAAAAAAAAAAAAAAATTCAGGATCATGTAGAGCGGGTTAATCCAAACATTTTAAGACCAAAATGACGAGGCTCCCTGCAGCAGTTACAGAGAGAGGGGCGACAAGATTCTAATGTAAGTCAACTGGAGCCAGGGTCAGGTTTGTGAATTTGTGAAATGTGGTGCAGTACTTCAGATTAAAGCATAAAAGATTGGAGATAGAGCACACAGGAAGTAGAGTCAGTATAACTAATCTGCAGCTTTACCCCTATCTGTGCGCTGTGTGGCTGTAAACAAACACACGTAAGGAACTACTCCCACCTTTTTACTTTTAAAGAACACCTCAAACTGGATTAATAGCGCTGTTTAGTGGAGAAAAAATTCTATGGATAAAATGGATGAGATGCTGCACTGTAAATGTACAACTTTAGGAGAGGTGAGTAATTAAGTCTTCTCATTATTTTTGCTATTTCCTTTGTGTCCGTCACTCCGTCCATTCCTGACACTCTGTTTTATTGTCTGTTATCGTAGCATTGTTGATGTTTAGCAGTGGCTTCAAAATCGCACACGAAGACACAAAGTCAGGTCACGCCTCCTTGAACTCGGGAAGAAGCAAATCTGAGCCAAAATCGGATAAATTCTCCTGTAATGTCTGGCGGCTTTAAGTAACTTCAGGTAGGTTCATGTTTTGTTTAATGCAAAATAAAAATAAATAGGCCTAAATGCTCACGTATATCGTTATAATGGCATAACATTGTTCACCTCTTCAGGCTGTTTCCTAATTCACTTCAGAACAAAAGACATTACTGTACAAAACATGTTTAATATTTGATGCTTTTATTACTAGTGATGACTGGGTGCATTGCAAAGACGTTAAATGAGGACAGCTTTGTTGGCTTTGTTTCAACAATGTGAAACTAGAGACACTTATCAGCATGACTTTATTTGCATTTCACCACAGCGCTGTGTGAAATGCAAATCAGAGAATAACGGTCTGGAAATGTTAATGAAAGACGAGCTGGTCGTTTAAAGAAGACCATCAGAGAAATTATTTGCATGTTATGAATTATACTGATGATACTGATTGGAAAAACAAATGTGACTTTTTAGTGCTAGTGCTTTTTTCAATTCGTATCATTTACTTTTCTATTGAATACTTAAGAAAAACAAAAACTATATTCACAGCAATAGACTTGATATGAATGGACATAGTAAAACCTGTTAGCTCAGATCTGGGGATAGTCCAGGTCTGGGGCCACATACCCGGGGCCCTTTTTTGACTCTGACCGGCCCATTTAAGATCATTTGGAATTACAAAAATAAACATATTTTATCATTTTACCTCAGGCGTGGACTAAAGCTGCATTACTTTTGTTATTAATTTATTTAAGAGGTGTTTTTTTTATTATATTTTTTGAAAGAACTAAACCAGAACTAAACCAGGTCTAAACGTGGACCAAACCAGGTCTAAACTAGGTCTAAACCAGGTCTAAATGAAGTCTAAACCATAACTAAACCAGATCTAAACTGGGTCTAAACCAGGACTAAACATGAACTAAGCCAGGTCTAAACCAGAACTAAACCAGGTCTAAACCAGGTCTAAACCAGGTCTAAACCTGGACTAACCAGAACTAAACCAGGTCTAAACCAGGTCTAAACCTGGACTAACAAGAACTAAACCAGGTCTAAACCAGAACTAAACCAGGTCTAAACCAGAACTAAACCAGGTCTAAACCAGGACTAAACCAAAATTAAACCAGGTCTAAACAGGGTCTAAACCAAAACTAAACCAGAAGTAAACCAGTTCTAAACCAAGGTCCTAAACCAGGTGTAAACTAAGACTAAACAGATTTAGTGGTTTACTGCTTTTTATAACAAAATACAGTTAATATTATGAACTGAGTTCAGTATTTTGGACTCCACAGTATTTTCTGTTTCTCATGTGGCCCTTTACCTGCTGGACTGAGCCTCGTCACTTTGGTCTTAAAATTGAGCTGTTTTGTCCCTAAATAAATTCCAGAATAAATTCCTATGTCTAACATGAAACTGGCTCAAAATCTGGACCTGAATGCCTTTTAGTCCACACTGTGTACTAAAAAACACTACATCTGCTGGTCTTATGCTCTGGTGTCCTTCATGTCACTGACCAGTTTGGGGTTGAACTCCTCGGGCGAGCGTCGGCGGTACATGGTCATGAGGGCCTGTGAGGCGGTGGGCACGCTGCTGTCGTTCAGGTTAAAGCTCCTCTCGCAGTCTGAGCCCAGGCTGGTCTGAGGGCTGCTGGACAGGTTAGAGCTGTGAGAGTAGACCTGCAGAGGACAGAGGAAAACACAACAGTCCAAATGAGGCTCAATCCTCATCATAGTAACACATTTTCAAGTGTTGATGAAGAAACTCTAGACGCTAAATGATAATACTGATATGATCTTTTATCAGAATATATCACGCTTCAAAATATTCAAATCTGATCATAGTACAGAAAAAAAAAAAAAAAAAGCTACTCTGACCTCCAAAATATTCATTCCGTCTATCAGGTATTGAACGATAATTTGACATTGGCCACGTTTACATGATGTTTTTTAATTCCGAATTAATTGCTCTGAATGAAATAGTTCGGAATTAGAATATTCTCCTTCGAGTTTACATGGAAAACACGTTAAATTGCTTTTATTTAATTTCGTTCAACGTCTGAGAAGTTGGGAAGGGTTCTGATTGGACAGAGATACGAATGTTTTTACGTCGAGCGGAAGAAAACGCACGCTTCAGCTGCTACCGGATTTTTTGTCATCTCAGTTTGTCGTTACGCCACGGACACAAACACGATCCAAACTTTTTCCGCAGTCGATTCGATGATAACGAAGCAGCAACTGGAGAATTCTCTCATCGCACTTTACGTCTGTCGGCAGAGGAGGAGAAGGGAAGAGTGTCCAAGAAGAGAGGAAGAAGACAAACTGAGTCAAAGGCTGCTCTACCTCAGCCCACTCCCGCATCCCGCTCGCAAATCCAAAGAGCAGTGGATCAAAGTCCGAAGCCAGGACTGGTGGAGCCAAAGGGCAACCCAACAAGCATGCACTGAACGACCAAAATTATTTTTAAGAAGAATAAACATTTACACGATCATGGAATAAATTAAATCGGCTTTAAATTAGAAAAAAAACAAAAACAAAAAAACACCCACTTAATTCGGAATTAAACTTAAATAATCATTTTCATTAGGAATTAAGTGTTTACATGGTCTTTTTAAAGCAGAATTAATTATTATTCAGAATTAAATTATTTTTATTCGCAATTAAAGCTCTCATGTAAACGTGGCAACTGATGCTTTGCAGTGACGTTGCGCTGGGGGTGTTCAACATGTATCTCTATAGCGGAATGTTCAGTAGTTATCATAGTTACACATTAGCAATCACTGAAAAAAAAATGTTTTAAAGTACTCTGAAAACTCCAGAAAAATACAAAATGAATAAAAAAAAACACATTTTCAGGAGCTTGTGATCAATACAAACATTCATGGTTCTGTTTAGGAGTTTGCTTTTCAACAAAAATGAGAGGGACTTGTCAACTAAGTCAGTTCTTTCTGGTCAGACTGTGAAACTCTTTGATTAAAGTCTAACAAAGCCTCAGACAGAGCAGTGCCTACAGTTAGCACCACACCCCCAGAGAATATCGACGACATCAGCTGCAAAGTATCAACAGTATTTACGGACACGGGCCCTGGTGGTACCTCGTCGTCTGAGCTGTTGAGGCTGCTGGTCAGCTCCTTCTCCAGGTAGATCTTGGAGGTGGTCTGCTGCAGGAAGTCCGAGATCCTCTGGACCAGGAAGTCTCTGTCCTTCAGGTTGGCGAAGAGAAACGTCATACGGTTCTTGGTGCTGATGGAGAGCGGACTGGGCAGAACATTGGAGCTGTCGGCCTTCTCCACAATGGTCACCTGTCACGAGATATTATCATGTGTTTATTGTCAACAGAGTCCCAGAGAAGTGATGAACTTCAGTAGAGCTGTAGTCCTTCAGTCATTTAGTCTGTTAATAAGTAAAGCAGAAGACTCCTACACTGAAAATACTGAGAAAATAAAGGGGTCCCATAAAACAGGGGCATTTCTAGGGAGCAACCAGAGAGAACAGGTCACCCCTCAAATCTGACTGGTCACCCCACTCCAAGGGGCTGAGGCAGTATAATGGGGGGTAAATAATAGGGGTGTAACGGTACATGTATTCGTGCTGAACTGTTTCTGTACGGGACGTTCAGCTCTTTAATATTCATGCCGGAACTCGTCCACAATTGAGGTGGCAGTGTTTCCCGCAGAGCTTTATAGCTAGGGCGTTCACCTTGACGACAAGTGACCCCCGTCTTGACTACATCCTAGCCTGATTCATGATGTATGTAATGCACCACTAACAGGGCAAACTGGTATTTTAAGCTTTTCCCAAATCTCGTAGGAAGAAGGACAATAACGTCTTTCCCCTGATGAAATTCACCAAACATTCTCTTTGTTCCGGCTTTAAATCCTCGATCTCGGGAATCGTTACCAACACAGAATGTATGGCTCTTCGCTGATTGGCTGGTGCCCGGACTCGCACTTCTTTTTTGTTTTTGTGAACCCTCTAGTGTATCCCGATGTCTAACCTAGTAGTGGGAGAGAAATGAAATGGAGCGTAGGGAATAGGTGGCGCTAGCCTGGCTATAACTTTCCAGCCATTAAAGACAGAAACATACTTTTTTTTCTTTCAAAAGCTGAGACTTGTGGCTTTCCGATTTTCTGCACGCTGTGGTGATTACACTTTTTAATAAATAGCATTTTTGTAGCTAAAGCCCTAAATTAAACATCTTTTATGTCCAAAAGGTTGTTTATAAATGTTTGCTGTGTGTTTTGTATGAAAGAGTGTTTTAAGAGTAATTTTATTTTCAGTTTTTTTTTCTTTCATTTGTATTTATGATCCTATAGCTTTTATTACAGCTTTTTGACACAACTACAGTGTGCAGATTGTGAAATAACAGATTGTACTGAAAAAAAGGATGTATGACACTCTGGAAAGGTTAATGTATGTGAACTAAATAAAACACAACTCCAGGTATGTTTGTGATGAAGAAACAACATTATAGTACAGATTAGACTAAAAACAGTGTAATATAGACCCTTTAAAATTATTTATTGGTACTGCCCTTGGGCCAACCCAGTGAAAAAGGTCTGGATACGCTGCTGCTGTAGTAGAAAAGTCGTACCTCTCTGAGTGGGATGATGAGGCTGCACAGACTCTCCTCTTTGCTCATGAAGCAGATGTAGTTGGTGGACACAAACATCTGTCCCAGGATGTGCATCTTGTTGAACGGGGTCCACAGGGTGCAGTCTGTGTGCCCGTCCAGCTTCTCATCTTTGGGCAAACGGAAAAGGGCCCGGTACCTCTCACTCTTGGCTCTGGCATCCAGGTCCCTAAAACAACATCAACATGACAATCATTTATTTATTTTTAGGCTAGAGATCGACCGATACAGACTAGATCTTGTGCCACAAGAAATGAGGAAATGATCTCGTGACACATTTTTCCTCATGTTTTTACATTTCCTTTGAATGAAAAGGTTACCGCAACTTTGTTGAGTAACTCGTCTTAAGAAGCAGTAATACAAAAAGCAATGCTACAAAAACCACAAATCCATCAAATTAAATAAATACAACAATTGAGAAGCCAAAATTGTAAACTGAATGACACAATTTATAAATTTAAGGCCAATAGCTGATATGATAAAAAGAAAATATTTGTTGTCTTCTCACACCGTTTCATTCATTGTTCTTTCTACATTTTATAAACATACAGAAGACATCAAATCAAAATATATAGGTAATTATGCAATAAAGAAACCATTTAACTCTACTAAATATATATTTACTATAATTATATCATTTTAATTTATTTTCAAATCCTCAAAGTATCCACCCTTTGTTTTGTTAACAGTGCTGCAAACTTTATGTGTTATTTATTTATTTGTAAAGGGACAGCACATATTAATGAACATTTAAAAAGTAAATTTGTAAAGATTATAGTCAGCGTGGCTAATTTCCATCTTCAGTCCCTCGGCAAATTGATGTAAAATCATCTACAAGACAAGGAAAAGTACAGCAACAATCACCACTATCACATCAAACTTTTGAACTTGTCTCAATGAACTTCAGGGTGAAGTCTCCTGAAATGGTTTTCACTTCACAGCTGTTCTATGTTAGGGTCAAGAAATGCCAAAAGTGTAAACCAGGGTTCAAAGCAAAGAGTGGATTTTTTTTTTTTATATCTAAAAAGTTATTTCAACCTTATTTTTTGTTTGCTACACTCCATATGTGTCCATTCATAATTTTGATTCCTTCTATCTACAATCTACAATGAAAATAAACATGGAAATAAAAATTTAACATTAACTTGTATGCAAATAGTCATTTTTTTCTTGGAAAATCCTGCACTCGGCTCCACTTTTCTCATTTTTGACATTTTGTTGATGAGGGTGTCATGGTCAACAGTCAAAACGATCGTCCTTTAAGAGCGTTTGGAAAGAGACAAGTCTTCATTTGTGCTGCTCTGGTGGGAGGGGCCACGTACAGAGACGCTGGAGACGCTGCTATGCTAAACGACGCAGAAAATTACCAATATTTTAATAGAAAATATAATTAAATATTTTAGTAGGACCAGATTAAAGGTCTTGGAGGGCCAGGCCTTATGTTTGACACCGTGTGCTAGATGGTGATGTATGTGATGTAAACGTGTACATGACGTGAGCAGATCTGACCAGAGTTTTGCATCCTGGGGAGTGTAAACAGAAACGCTAAGGCAGAGCGTATAAAACTTTTCCTCTCTGGAGGGTGGTCGAAACGAAAATATTTGCTGTCTTCTCTCACCATTTCATTCATTGTTTTTTTTTGCATTTTATAAACATATGGAAGACAGGAATTATGTAACAAAGAAAACAAGTTAATTATATGTTAAAGAGTTTTTCAGATGCTGTATAGATGATTCTTTGTCTTATTTTATCAAAGGGTATTTCTCAAAGTGTATTTCTCACGGGAAAACCAACTTCTCATTAACTGTTATCTTCCGCAAGGACAGTCCTCCCTACGCACATCCCTCCCTACACCTCAGCAGCTGGCACACACACACACACACACACACACACACACACACACACACACACACACACACACACACACACACACACACACACACACACACACACACACACACACACACACACACACACACACACACACACACACACACACACCTTTATTCTCTGTGTTTTTTACTGTGATAGAAAAATATAACCGCCCATTCATTCTTGACGGTGGTTCTTCGGCAGTTAACCCTCTCAGGCTCAAATTAATTTTTAGTATCAGGAAAAATCTGATATTTGGGGAAAATTATAATATGGGGTAGTAATATACAATCCTGACTTTTTTATCCTTTGTAAACAAAAAAAGTATTTTGCACTTCTGGCAGGCCGCATCGTCCACGTTTATCAGCATGGATGGGAGAAAAGGCTCCTGATTAAAAAAAAGCTCATAAAATATGGATGTGGAGTAAGTAGGTAATTGGAATTTAGCTGTTGCAAATCTGCAACGCCTGCCTGGAGAGGGTTAAGAGCTGTAGCAGCGCCTCTGTCCCTGGGTGCGAGTAAAAACCCTGAATTCTGCCTTCTGAGTTTCTTTGTGTTAATATCTCTGTTATTTTCTGACATTATATAATTTCAATTTATTTCCAAATCCTCAAAGTATCCACCCTTTGATTTGTTGACAGCGCTGCAAACCTTTGAACTTCTCTCAGTGAACTTCAGGATGTAGTCTCCTGAAATGGTTTTCACTTCACAGCTGTTCTATGTCAGGGTCAAGAAATGCCAAAAGTGTAAACCAGGTTCAAAGCAAAGAGTGGATTTTTTATATATATATATATCTAAAAAGTTATTTCAACCTTATTTTTTGTTTGCCACACTCCATATGTGTCCTTTCATAATTTTGATTCCTTCAGTGAGAATCTACAATGAAAATAACCATGTAAATAAAGAAGAAAACGTGTCCAAACTTTTGACCAGGATCTGTATGTATGAGGTCTCAGGTCAGGCTCATGTGGCCTCCAGACACAAGTCAATATAATGACCCATAAATTTCAAAATATGATGATAAAAATGAATCATTGATCATCTGAATCATTACATAAGGAAAGACCGTAGGTTATATTTCAACATGGGAAACTCTGCACTCTTTATTTATTTAGGCATTTTTCTTGAGAACAGAGACTATTTCTGTCTTTTGTTCTTTGAAGGGATATAATAAAACATTATTAGGAAAGAGCTCATGGCAAAAACCAAAGTAAACACAGATAAAAAGTCCAAATATCGGTCTAATATATCAGCCTATCTCTATTCCATGCAGTAAGTAAAAACATTATTATGTAACCGTATTTGCAAATCATTTGAATACATTTAAATCCAGATTGTGAACACAGAACAAGTGAGATTACACTCGAATATTAATCTGCACACAATGAAATACTTGTGTGGATTTATTAGCCCAGAGCAGGGATCAGGCCTCCCTCACAGGCTCCACAAGATCAGGCACAAAAACACGTTTGCATAACAGTTGTCCTCAAACACAAGGTCAGTGTTGAGGAGGATGTTAAAGGGATAGTGAAAAAAAATGAAATCTAACTCTAATTTAACTATTTAACTACTAACTCTTTCATTTTTATAAGTCAACATTATGGACCTGAGCCAAAGCACAACATTAATTATTAAACCATTGTGTACAATCCGTGTATCATTCATTTAGACGTAGGCCTGGTTTAGACCTGATTAAGTCCTGGTTCAGTCCTGGTTCAGTCCTGGTTTAGTCCTGGTTCAGTCCTCGGTTCAGTCCCGGTTTAGTCCCGGTTTAGTCCTGGTTCAGTCCTCGGTTCAGTCCTGGTTCAGTCCTCGGTTCAGTCCTGGTTCAGTCCTCGGTTCAGTCCCGGTTTAGTCCCGGTTTAGTCCTGGTTCAGTCCTCGGTTCAGTCCCGGTTTAGTCCTGGTTCAGTCCTCGGTTCAGTCCTGGTTCAGTCCTGGTTTAGTCCTGTTTCAGTCCTCGGTTCAGTCCTGGTTCAGTCCTGGTTCAGTCCTCGGTTCAGTCCTCGGTTCAGTCCTGGTTCAGTCCTGGTTTAGTCCTGTTTCAGTCCTCGGTTCAGTCCTGGTTTAGTCCTGTTTCAGTCCTCAGTTCAGTCCTGGTTCAGTCCTCGGTTCAGTCCTGATTCAGTCCTTGGTTCAGTCCTGGTTCAGTCCTCGGTTCAGTCCCGGTTTAGTCCTGGTTCAGTCCTCGGTTCAGTCTTGGTTTAGTCCTGGTTCAGTCCTCGGTTCAGTCCCGGTTTAGTCCTGGTTCAGTCCTTGGTTCAGTCCCGGTTTAGTCCTGGTTCAGTCCTCGCTTCAGTCCTGTTTCAGTCCTCGGTTCAGTCCTGGTTCAGTCCTCGGTTCAGTCCCGGTTTAGTCCTGGTTCAGTCCTCGGTTCAGTCCTGGTTTAGTCCTGGTTCAGTCCTCGGTTCAGTCCTGGTTCAGTCCTCGGTTGAGTCCTGGTTTAGTCCTGTTTGAGTCCTCGGTTTAGTCCTGGTTCAGTCCTCGGTTCAGTCCTGGTTTAGTCCTGGTTTAGACCTGGTTCAATTCTAGTTTAGTCCTGGTTTAGTCCTGGTTCAGTCCTGGTTCAGTCCATATATGGCGCAAAAGTTCGGCATCTTTATTTTGGTGAGAGTAACAACTAATCATAAAAAAGGTTCAAATAGAGCCAGGGAGAGACATCTAAATCCTCTTCAGGCATGTTTTTAATCAAGGAAAAAAGTTCTTACATAATAGAAAGCAAAAAAAAAAAAAAAAAAAAAGCAACCCCTGTCTTTAAAACTTTGCTTTGTTCCTACCTCTTCAGGGCTGACACTTTCTTGGGAGACTTCTTCTTGAGTTTGGGCAGGGAGCGGTCCTCTTCGAAGCCTTTGTTGTCCAGCAGCTGCCTCATGGCGATGTTAGCCAGCTGCTCCGCCAGCTTAAACGTCTCATTGATGTTGATGAACACAGAGAAGAGGTGCTCACTGCAGCGGGTGCTCACTCGGATCACGTCCGGCAGCAGCAGGGTGGCGCTCTTCTCCAACTGTGTGATGTCCGCCCAACGCACCACCAGTTTGGCTGAGAAAGAAGAGACAGTCTGTACGTATGATAATGCACACTTATTACGCTTTATTTGACACCAGTCTCCACTTATTAAGGCATTTTTATTACCATTTTTATATTTTTTTACTCTTTGTTATTGTATAATGTGATGTGTGAGCTACTGTGTCCAAGTAATTTCCCTTGTGGATCTGAGGATACGTTTATATGATGACAGTCTGAACTAGGGATGGGCATTCGATGAAATTTTCTTAATCGATCGTCGGAAGAATTAACGATCGATTATCGATTAATCATTAACGTTTTTATATTAAAATGATCATCATTATTATTACTATCTGCACTACTAATGTGCATAAATAAATTCAACTTTACGACATATAAACCGTAACGACTCTAGAGCCACATCAGCCCGTTTGACATTATAATGCGTTTAATTCAGTTTTGCGCAACTCTCACAGAAACAAAACTTGAAACCGCATCGCTAATTTGCATAAACTAAACGAAGATAAAACTACAGCTCTTGTGCGCTGATGCGGTCAATTTCTGTCAGATTAAAAGACATGACTCAGGTGAATACAGGTTAGTGTGAACATATTTGCGTTTGTCAAAACCAGGACACCGTACGGGGGGAGGGAGGTGGGGACTCGTCATCGACATTGCGCGACTCTCACCTGGCAAAGCTTTATCCCACTGAACACTGAAACACTGTGCACATGGCCTCCCGCTTGTCCCGAACGGAACGGAAAGCGTGGAATTTCTTGTACAAATCATCGTTAAATACGCATTTGTGCTTCGGTACGTTGCAGACTGACCGACTGTTTGTGTTTGCTCGCTCCTTCTGAGTGCAGAGAGACACATGTACAGACCCCTGTTTGGTCACGCTACACACAGCAACCTACATTCGGTTTGTCGATTAAAATTAACGTAATCGATGAACTTCTTAATGATCAATTATCGATTAATCGATTAATCATGCCCATCCCTAGTCTGAACAGAAGATGCAAAAGTGGCATCACATCTTTTCTTATTCCGGGTTTAGAGTTTTCGGGAGGAAATCTGCTTGCATATGGTGTTGCAAGAGTGTGTGGAATTCACTTGGGGATGCATGCAAGTGGCTATGAGGTGATGCTAAGTGGTGATGTATGCAACGTAAACACGTACGCGACGTGAGCAGATCTGACCAGAGTTTTGCGTGTTGGGCAGTGAAGACGGAAACACTACAGTGGAGCATATTAACTTGTCAACTCTGGAGGGTGGTTTCAGATTTGTGCATTTTTAAGCCCTGAAAACGCAGACACCGTCTAAACCAGGGGTGTCCAAACTTTTTTCATCAAGGGCCACATATCTAAACACAGGCCATAGACTGATGCTCAATACAGTGAATAACTGAAATTTAACACGTTAGAATGAGCCATAAGTCTTTATTTATGCTAAGATCCTTAAAACCATACACTAGATATTAAATATAATTGATAATATAAATATTATCAAGGTAGATTTTCAAAAACTTACAGTTTTAAAAGTTTTAATTGATGCAAGTTAATTTGGGTCAATTCACCTGGAAGGCTGGGGGCCAAGAAAAATTTGTCTGAGGGCTGCATTTGGCCCACGGAACATAGTTTGGACATGCCTGGTCTAAACGAAAGGCACTTCAGATAAAATATTTTGTCATTTTTGTCCGCAAGCGTTCTCGTGTGAACAGGCCCTACATAGTACGTGCAAACTGCAGCCTGAAGTGACCCAAATCCTATTTGTTTTGCCCCTGTGTGACCTGTATCTGATCTTTTAATGACAGTCTGAACAACACAGATCCCATCTTTTCAAATGCGACCCAGGCCACTTGGATATGTGCTCCTTAAATACATATCCGAGCTTATGAGACTTCAGTCTGAACGGTCAGGTCACATTCATCCCACCTACACGTCATCAACAAGCGACAAATGTCACTATTCAGCGCTGAAGTAGGCGGAAACTAGAAGAAAGCCACAACCATGGCGGATGATGGCGGATGACAATGCAAGAAAATTTTCAGGCTTTGAAGGCTCAGAGTCGAGTCAATGAGGTTAGCGAGTGAATTAATATTTGAGAGTATCACTGTATTCAGGCCAAACTGGAGGAGTCTTGGAAGGAACTGGGTGGTTTTTGAAATGATTGCCAAAGAAATGTCCAAGCGTGGCTACAGGCGGTCCTGGCTCCAATGTTAACAAAAATAAAGAGGCTGTGAGCCAAATACAAAGAGGCTAAAGGCTCAAACAACGTGTAACCTGTCCATTTTACAAAGAACTGTCTCGTATTTTGGGGGACAAGCCCAGCGTTGAGCCGATATAACTGCTCCAAAGACGCTTTTGGGGCGTTTAAAGTTCACACTGGAGATCACATACAAGTCGCATTTAATTGGAAATGTGAACCACCTTGCAAAAAAAAATCTGATTTCACAAAAAAATCAGAACTGAGCATTAAGCCCTGCAGTACAAAACATCAGACTTACAGTATATAGGACATTTTTAGACACAAATATCAACTTTTTGTTCAATATACACAGTCAAAACTTTGTACACACCATCTCATTCAATGTTTTTTTTTTCTTTATGTTTACTATTTTCTACATTATGACTTGATGTGATAAGGCAGAGGTCTCAGGCCAGCAGACACAAGTCAATATAATGACCCATAACTTTCAAAATAAAACAATAAAACATGAATCATTGATCATCTGAATCGTTACATAAGGGAAGACCATAGGTTATATTTCAGCATGGGGAAGTCTGCACTCTTTATTTAGACATTTTTCTTGAGAACAGAGAATATTTCTGTTTTTTTTTCTTTAAGGGAGAATAACAAAACGTTATTAGGAAAGAGCTCGTGGCAAAAACCAAAATAAACAGAGATAAAAATACGGACACTCCCACACCACGCCATCTGGGAATCAAAGTCTGGTGAGATGTTAGATTAGATTATCAAGAGTAACGCCTTTAAGAAAAATCTATATAAACATGTATTAAAGGGATAATTCTGCAGTTTTGGGATTAATTTTACAGTTTATTCACATTTGTGTCAATTTTCAATCTCAAACAAGGCACATTTCTGAAGGACTTTAAAAAGAAATACCTGATAATCCACAAAATCTATACTTTTTTTCAGCAGATATCATCAACTTTCCCTGGGGATGTGATGATATCTGTAGGCACTGCTCTGTCTGCTTTGTTAGACTTTAATCTAAGCATTTTTTAACATAATTTGACCACAAACAGCTCTCACCTTTTTGTTGAAAATTAAACTCCTAAACTAGACCACAAACCCTCAAACCCTCATGCTTAAGCTCCTGCATCCGTGTATCATTCATTCATTTGTTTTTCAAAATAAAATCAAAAATAAGAAAACGAGAAAACAATTTCTTCATTATTTGTCTCCAAACCCAAAATGAAAAAACTGATAACGATTAGCTTTTTCAGTTTTTGATTTTGTGTTTAAATGAATAATGGAAAAAATGGATAACGACCGTTTCCTGTTTCCGTGATTTTAGTCTTAAGTCTTAAACTGCGATGCAGGACTTCTGCCCCGCATACGGACTAAACCAGGTCTAAACCAGGACTGAACCAGGACTGAACCAGGACTGAACCAGGACTGAGTGCTGGGACGGGCGTGGAGATGCGCCCACATACCCTGTTGGGTGATCAGGACTGAGACCGGGACCAGACTGGGACTGAGACCGGGACCAGACCTGGGCCAGACCAGGACTGACACCAGGACCAGACCAGGACTGAGACCAGGACTGAGACCAGGACTGAGACCAGGACTGAGACCAGGACTGAGACCAGGACTGAGACCAGGACTGAGACCAGTTTAGTCCTGTTTTAGTCCTGTTTTAGATCTGTTTTAGTCCTGTTTTAGTCCTGTTTTAGACCTGTTTTAGTCCTGGTTTAGTCCTGTTTTAGACCAGTTGTTAGTCCTGTTTTAGTCCTGTTTTAGACCTTTTTTAGTCCTGTTTTAGACCAGTTTTAGTCCTGTTTTAGTCCTGTTTTAGTCCTGTTTTAGTCCTGGTTTAGTCCTGTTTTAGTCCTGTTTTAGTCCTGTTTTAGTCCTGTTTTAGTCCTGTTTTAGTCTGTTTTTAGTCCTGGTTTTAGTCCTGTTTTAGACCTGTTTTAGTCCTGTTTAGTTTTTTTAGTCCTGTTTTAGTCCTGTTTTAGACCTGTTTTAGTCCTGTTTTAGACCTGTTTTAGTCCTGTTTTAGTCCTGTTTTAGTCCTGTTTAGTCCTGTTTTAGTCCTGTTTAGTCCTGTTTTAGTCCTGTTTTAGTCCTGTTTTAGACCTGTTTTAGTCCTGGTTTAGTCCTGTTTTGGTCCTGTTTAGTCCTGTTTAGTCCTGTTTTGTTCTGTTTTAGTCCTGTTTTAGACCTGTTTTAGTCCTGTTTTAGTCCTGTTTTAGACCTGTTTTAGTCCTGTTTAGTCCTGTTTTAGACCTGTTTTAGTCCTGGTTTAGTCCTGTTTTAGTCCTGGTTTAGTCCTGGTTCAGTCCTGGTTCAGTCCTGGAGGGACTTGTAGGTGGTGAGTAGGATCTTGTATTGGATGCTGTATTGTAAAGGGAGCCAGTGGAGTTGCCTTCCTGATTTGCTGGGTTTGTGTCATGTGACGCTATTGCAGAAAACAATTATAAACAACAGAAACGACATGTCTGGACGCAAATTGTTTCCGATACAGTGATACGTTGATTAGTTTCAGTGTAAATGTAACCCTAGTGATGGTGTACAGAGTTTAAAACACAGTGGAGCACTTCCTGTATCACCAGTTTCGAAGTTAAACATGTGTGACTGCAACAAAACACAACTCCAGGTATGTTTATAATGAGGAAACAACATTATAACATAGATCATAAAGTAGTGTAATATGGGCCCTAATTCTGTGATAGACTCTGACCTTCTTTGCCGAGCAGGTATGAGTAGAAGCAGAGGTGGTTGATGCTGAGGTAGAGCCAGCCCTGACGGGGGACTTTGCCTTTCCAGTAGCTGCACGAGTAGTAGTTGACCAGCTTCTCCTCCTCGGGCATCCCAAACAGCTTCCGAAACTTGGCGCTGGCCTCTTTAAACTTATCCGTGTCGTCGTCTTCTTTGACGTCGTGGTTCTTGTTGTACTCTGCGATGATGCCCTGTCAGAGAAGAAAATTGGAAATGTAATGTTACACTCTGCTATAATGTTGTTACCTCCTTAAAAACATACCCAGAGTTATGTTTTGTGTTTTTGTTTCATTCACACGTTTGAGTAACACTTTCTCATTAGTCTGTCTGCATTTCCAAACCTCAAAATGCTCTGCTCCACCTTGTGATGTCATGAAGCTGTAGTTTTCAGCTACCTTTAACCTTTTGTTTCGCAGAGATTGGCAATTTCCAGGACTGAAATCATCCAAATGATTCTAGTGAAGGTGTATGGAGTTTAAAAACACAGTGGAGCTTTTCCTGTATTACCACATGACATCATAAAGGTGGAGCAGAGTGTTTTCTGTTTGAGAGAAGAACTCTGAAGCCTAACAATGCAGGATGTGTGTGTTAAACATGTGTGAATGAAACAAAACACAACTCCAGGTTTGTTTGTGATGAGTAGGGGTGTGCAAAAATATCAAAATATCGATATATCGTATTGTTTAATGTGATGATACAGTATCGATATATCACCAAGACTATCTTTTGGTATATTTTAGTAAATTATTTTGTTACAGCGCTACAGTTTTGTTGCTTGTTCAGTGAAAAGAAACTTGTTTATGCAACACTTTTGATATTTTCACAGTTTTGGTGATTAAAACGTTTGTGTTTCATATGAACTTTGAACAAGAAGTGATTTAACAAAGACTTTTACTATCAATCAGCCTTGATTTAGCCTTTATTTTTTATTGAACCATATCGAATCAATTTGAAAGATCGTATTAATATGTATATGTATTGTATCGTGGCCTGTGTATGGAGGTATGTATCGTATCGGCAACTTTTTAATGATACCCAGCCCTAGTGATAAGGAAACAACATTATAACATAGATCATATAATTACTATATCAACAGTGTACTTTTTCTTTGCAATAATTGTTATTTTAGTTGTAATACCATAAGATTTAAGCTGTAGAGGGTTGAATAAGGCTACGTTCAGACTGCAGCCTGAAGTGACCCAAATCTGATTTTTTCGCCCCTATGTGACCTGTATCTGATCTTTTAATGACAGTCTGAATGACACAGATCAGATTTTTTCATATGAGACCCAGGCCACTTGGATATGTGCTCCTAAAACCATTACATATCAGATCTTTTGACATGTGAAGAATCCATCAGTCGTTCAGGTAGAATCCATGAGGAGAAAATTCAGTTTGTCGACTGGACAAAAGTTAGTTTGGTTGAAGACGTTTCACAGCTCATCCAAGCTGCTTCTTCAGTTCTGAACTGAAGTGAAATGTCCGAGTGCGGCTACAGACAGTCCTGGCTCCAATGTCAACAAAAAACAAAGAGCCTGCGAGTCAAATACAAGGAGGCTAAAGACCCAAACAAACGAAGCGGCCGTGGATGTGTAACCTGTCCATTTTACGAAGAACTGGACCCAGCGTTTAGTCAACATCCATAAACACTGAGCATGTGGAACACTTTTGGGGCATTTAAAGTTCACACTGGAGATCGCATACAAGTCGCATTTAATTGGAAATGTGAACGACCTCGCAAAAAAATAATCGAATTTCACAAAAAAATCTGAATTGAGCATAAAGCCCTGCAGTCTGAACGTAGCCCAAGTTATTTCTATGGCTAACTACTGCTTCATTTCACTATTTAAAGGTCCGTCACCTGTTTGTTTCTATGAATATGTCATTGCTCTGCCTCGAATGTTCCACAGTATGACATTAAACAGCTCAACCTTACATTAAATCAATTACATGTGGTTTTAGAGCTCAAAAAATACATAGAAAAACACATATTTTGACTGTGAGCGGGGTTGCCTCTCCACAGATCTGACCTGTAACTTGTTCTGGTTTGGTCTCCATGAAGATAGAAAGATTTAATGCCATACCGTGAAACATTCCAGACAAAGCAATAACATTTCCATGCAGAAAGGTTACACAGTGCATCTTTAATTGTTGTAACTCAAGCCTTTAAATGATACTGTCTATAAAAATGGTTCACTGTGATTATCCTGCTTTATTGTTCTTGTGTCAGTGGCTTAAAGTAGTTTCATTGTTTATCGTTAAATTTCTGTTACTGTGACAGGCCTAATGGAGATTTAATCCAAAACAGATTTTAATTATTGTTATTAGCAAAGGCTGCAGTCGGAGATGCAGCTGTTCGAACGCTATAAAGCCTGTTAGCCATAAACGTAAGAAGATCTACAAACATTTTGTAAAGATCTATTCGCACGGGACAAATACAACCTGGGGACATCTGGTAATCTGCAAATTATTATATTTACACCTCTGTGTTACTTGCAGCGCATTCACACGGGATAAACAAAGTCTGTAAACTCTATTTTACTAACATTTCCTGAGACTGAAAGAGAAAAGAACACGGAAAGAAAAGGAGATAGAAAAGATGCGCAATTACAACCACAAACACTGAGATGCAGATTCACGTGTGACTAGTATTATCACCGGACATCTGTGTTTGGAGAAATATAGTAGGTATAGTAAGTAAAATGTAATTTTTACTTTACAAATTACAGATTCGGTACATTCGTATGGAATCAATTTTGAGTCAAATAGTTCAAAGAACACTTTAAATACATCAAGCAAAAAAGTATAAATATAAACACCAAATAAAAACAATCTAACAAAAAAATTATAAAATATTTAAGATTGCATTCAAATTATTTGTGTAATTGTGTAAAATATCCGTCTTTGCCTCTTTTATTTATCTCAGTTTTGTTGGATGCAGTTTTTTTTGGTTACGATTCTGATTATTTAGCCGTAATGCTGCAATTGGTGTGGCTTTGTAGTTTACTAAAGTCGTACTAAGACACCTGAATAAATTCATATATGAGGCGCTCTGGATTATAAGGTGCGCAGTCATTTTTTGATGAAATTAAAGGCTTTTAAGTGTCGAAAATACGGTACCCACATTCTGAATGGAGCCTGAGGGTCTATATGGCTGTAATAGCTCGCAGCAAAATGTTCAGAGGCTTCGGACGTCATCATTTTTGACTCCTCCCCCAAATGAAGCAAGCCTGGATACACGCTTCATGGAAACACCCCCTTTATCTCATAACATCACTAATTAAAATACATACAGCTGGCTTTTCCAACATTTCCAGATGTCAGAGTAACATTGAGTGTCACTTTCCTCATTTCTTGATTAATTTAACCTGCACATAAATTTATACATGAGGTTCCTCATTAGAGCCTGGAACGTGGGAATATCTGCAGTCATAAACAAAGCATTGGCACTTTCTCACCTTGGAGTCTTTAGCAAAATTCTGAGAGCATCATTTTATGCCACCTTCATCTTATTTATCTTTGTTTTGCTGTAATTACACCATACATGAGCTGTATTCAGTGGAGTAGAGTATGATCGAAAAAGAGTCGTTTTGATATTATTTGTACACTTATGGAATTTTTGCATATCTGCTCGTGAATACAATTTGCAACACTGACGCTGGATGTCATCATCATCATCATCATCATCATCATCATCACAGGAGTCATTTCTAATAATATGGCCCGAGTATTTTGTTTTTGTTACTTTAGTCAGCTGATTATCATTTAAATAAAAATAAACACTGTTCAACTTTTCTGTCACATTATTTGTTATTTCTTTGTCTGGAATGTTTCACAGTATGGCATTAAACCTTTTTATCTTCATGGAGACCAAACCAGACCAAGTTACAGGTCAGATCTGTGGAGTGGCATCCCCGTTCAGTCAGAATGCCTGTTTTTTTTTTTTTTTTTTAGGTATTTTTGAGCTATAAAACCACCTGTAATTGAATAAATGTAAAGTAGAGGTGTTTAATATCACACGGTGGAACATTCCAGGCAGAGCAATGACAAATCCAACCAACCAAAACGTTACACAGTGCACCTTTAAATAATCTAAAACGTCCAGAAATCAGATTATAATCAGATTTTGGTGCGTGTGTGAACATAGACAGTAGGACGTGTACCTGGACTTTTCCTTTGACAAACGTGGTGATGTCGTTTTCGTTCTCAAATATGGACAGAGTCTGCAGCAGGTTGTGTTCCAGCCACTCCCAGTGCTCGGTGATCTCTTTACGTGAGGTTCCTGCAAAAAACAAAACAAAAAAAAACAAAAAAATAACTCCACAGGGCTGAAGTTTAAAGGCGCGTTGTGTAATTTTTCTTCTAGGCTGAACCCATGTGCCCTTCCTGTGTCAAACCTCACCTCGCACCGTTCACCCAAAGATGTTAAGACCAATGAGGCAAAAGCTTTTTCATGAATCTGGCACCTACCTGCCCACCCTCCGTCGTCTCCCATTGTTGTGGGTGACATGGGTGCACGTCTGTTCGCTGTGGTTAGACTGTGAACTCCTGCCCGCTGTTTAAACCTTGTGATTTCTATTGTTAAAAAACTCGTTCACACTTCCCTGTTTGTTTCCCCACACAGTAAATACAACGTGTTAAAGATTCACTGTGGAGCTTTTCTGGTTTTCTCCATGGAGATGTTATTGCTTTGTTGGAAATGTTTCACAGTATGGCATTAACTTTTCTATCTTCTATCATGCCAGTTTTTCTAGGTATTTTTGAGCTATAAAACCACCAGTCATTCAAAATGTATGGTAGAAATGTTTATTGTCATGTTTAATGTGGAACATTCCAGGCAGAGCAATGACATAGTATCCATAGAAACAAGCAGGTAACGGACATTTTTTTGTAGATATGCTTAAAAATGATTCATTCTGATCATAATATTTCAATGACAGCAGTTTCATGCACACTCAAAATCAGATTATTATCAGACTTTTGAATTATAAGACTATTAAAGATGCATTGTGCAACTTTTCTGTCAAATTATTAGTTATTTCTTTGTCTGGAATGTTTCACAGTATGGCACAGTATAACCTTTCTATCAGCATGGAGACCAAACCAGACCAAGTTACAAGTCAAATCTGTGGAAAGGCGACCCCGCGCACAGTCAGAATGTCTGTTTTTCCAAGTATTTTTGAGCTATAAAATCACCTGTAATTTAATAAATGCAAGGTAGAGCTGTTTAATGTCATACTGTGGAACATTCCTAGCCAGGCTGGAGCCACCTAGTGCCTCAATTTTATTTCTCTCCAGCGAACTAGGTCAGGAATCAGAATACACTAGACGGTTGCAAAAACCCCGGGCACCAGCTAATCAGCGAAGAGTCATACATTCTGTGTTGGCATCGATTACCAAGATCGAGGATTTAAAGCCAGAACAAAGAGAATGTTTGGTGAATTTTATCAAGGGGAAAGATGTTATTGCCCTTCTTCCAACGGCATTTGGGAAAAGCTTAATGTACCATTTAGACCCATTAGCAGCGCATTACATACCTCACAACCAAATAGAGATTGGTTAAATGAAAAAAAGAACCTGCCTACCGTCGAGCGAACAAATTCTAATCCTCCGAGGTCAGACGGTTTCTACGAAGTGAAACCGGCTGATGAATCAGGCTAGAACATTCCTGGCAGAGCAATGACATCGATCTATTAATTCAAGGAACGTCTGTCTGTGAGCTCCACGCGTAACACTCGAACCGCTTACCCGACCGATCTCAAATTCGATCACATGACAGGGATGCAGCTGGGGAACGAGGCTACACTTGAATTCGTAAACGACTTCTAAAGTTATCACTGGCTGCGCTTGGAATCCAAAAGTCTTCTACGGGCTGTGCACTAGTATCCATAGAAACAAGCAGGCGATGAACCCTCCTCCAGAAAAGTTACACAGTGCACCAGCAAATCTATTATTACGCCAGACTGTCGATGTGAATGTCTGTGTTGATAGAATAATTTTAAAAGTAAAACCAGCCTTGCATTTGAAGGATTTATGTCTGAGCAGCAACAGTGAGTTGTACTTCCTGATAGAAAGATTGGCAGCTGTGGCCTGATATATGAGAAAATAGTCCCTCAACATGCAACGATTCATGCGATGTTAGGTTAATTTTATTTCAAACATTATTCTATCAACACAGACATTTACATCAACAGTCTGGCGTAATAATAGTTTTGCTTCGGGTGTTCTGTGGCGTGGGTAACAGTTTTTTGTGGCAGAATAACTGTGGCCATTGACATGCACTAGTCTAGCACCAGCGACCTCTGCAAATACAAGGACTGGATGGAATATTTCAAAAAGTGTCTTCACACGTCTCCAACACTCTGGATCACTACAGAATGAGGCCCTAAATTCTGGACTGTCCCTTTAAAGCATTCCTATTCTGCAAAATTTACTTTTCAGAGCTTTTAAACTTGTTATAGTTGTTTCCCCTTCTCATTTACCCTTTGGAAATTGTATTGGGAGTGATTCGTGCACGTTTGACATTTTCAACACTTCATTTTGACCTGGTTTCACCTCCACACTCCCTAATGTGATCTGCAGCTATCCATCGGAGCTGCTAACAACATCTCCTTGTTATGATGACGTTCACGCCAAAATCGGCTCCTGATGGGGACCGGAGTTTTCAAACACAGAAGTCAGCAGTTTTGTTTCTTTTATTAAGTCATTTTAGATGAATATTACGATTGAAAATGTCCAAATTATAACATAACGATCCACTAGTGTCATCGATTATAGTTATACCGCAGAAACGAGCACAATAGGCCGTCTTCGTTTTACTACTGAGCAGTTCTGAGGACACAAACAATTCTCGCGGCTCCAAAACATGATGATTGCTGTAATGGTTTTCCACAGTGCAGACTGAGTGCATGATGAGTGCATTAGGCCTCTCAGAGCAGCAGAAGACTACTGCCCTGGGGGAGAGGGGTCAGGGGGGGAGGGGAGGGAGGGGCATGGCCTGGCTTCTGTTTGTCTCCAGTCAAATTGCCCAAAACCAAACAGTCTAATTGCATAACAACAGTGAAGACTTAGCCTGTCTCTCTTTAGATCTAGTATCGCCTTATACCAAAAAAAAAAGAACCAAACAGATCTGGTATGGCAAAAATTATGCTTTTAAATTAAGTAATAATACAATTTATGGTGACAAATTGAAGAAACTTATAAAAATACTTGCTACTTCCACTGTTAGAGATACTTCCATGCTTACACTTATACTTTATTATACTTCACTGTGCTGCATTCATATCTATGTTTTTTTATTTTTTATTTTTATTTTTTTTTACTTTCTGCAGGGCTGAGTAATATGGCCACAAAATAAAATAAAGATTTCTTTTGCACACACTGGACAGTTTTGATTTTCATAGATTTTTATCTAAGTCAGAGCAGAGAGCTGGTCTCAAACAAGAAAAACACTTTACACTTTTATGCTTACCATATCCTAAGAAAGTAAAACTACTAGGGATCTTGTGCTACAAGATCTCGTGACACAAAATCGCCTCAAGACTGTGCACACATGAGGAAAATTATCTTGTAAGATTTTTTTCATATTTTGACATTGGGTAAAAAATGGGGTTAACTTTGCTGAGTAAAAGCCGCCACACACTACAGGAGTTCGAGGAGGTGTGACCCAACTTTGTGTCTTCGCGTGTGATTTTTTTGTGTGTGACTTTTTTACAATGTCAGGAGCAAACTTATTTCATAATAATTCAATTATTTTACAATTTAGTAATTTTTTGATTATTAAAAACAAAAAAATAAAAACTAATTAATTTGAAAAACTGCCCAGTTCTGCTTTCTGTTGGTTAAATCAACAGTTTTGTGTAACCCAAAGCTGTGACAGCTTTTGTGCTTTTAGGCTCTATAAAAATAGATCAAACTTAATTAAAACTGAATAGTATGAGTCAAACACAATTATACAAATACCGTATTTTCCACACTATTGGGTGCTCTAGATTATAAACCGCACTGTCATTGAATGGTCTATTTTCGAACTTTTTTCACATATAAACCGCACCAGACTATAAGGCGCATTAAAGGAAACACAACAGTTAATTAAATAAGTCAGTCAAACCTTATTTCACAATAACTCTCAACTTTGTTCAAGACGTAAAAAATACTGTCTGAGATGCTAAATTGTTCGTGTATTCACAATAACTCATAATTGTTCAAACAGTTGGGTGATTCCGGCGTCCAGCACGTCCATATCCCTCTCGTCATTATCAGAGTCAGTGTGGTTACTGTTACCTGGCAGTTCAGTGATGATTCGGGTCTTGGTGAAAGCTCGGACCACAGGTGATATTGATCCTTAGCCCAGGTGTCTACGATCCACTGGCAGATCGTGGTTTAAGTCGCTCGGCGCTGTCTCTCTGTCTTGGTGAATGTGTGTTCTCCTTCTCTCATCCACTGCTTCCACGCAGCTCACACTTTCACTTTATAACAGCCTTGAGTTTAAAGTGGGCGTTGTGAGTGTGTCTCTTGTCAGGTAATATTAAAAGGAATCACAGTATTACTCCTCGATGCTCCTGACTACGGGAGCCGTAATGCTGCAAGTGGTGCGGCTTTGTAGTTTACTAAAGTTGTATTAAGACACCCCAATAAATTAATATATAAGACGCTCTGGATTATAAGGCGCGCAGTCATTTTTTGATGAAATTAAAGGCTTTTAAGTGCACCCTATAGTGCGGAAAATACGGTAATAGTCTGAGGAAGAGAAACCAAAATTACATAAGCTTAATTTTATCAAGTGAGAACAATCAGCTGTTTTCATACAACTGTTCAAAAAACTTAACTCTACTCCACATCTAAACACTTTATGAGAACAAAATAATAACACAGTTGAAGCCAGATTAGTTAAAGCTCATTATGATGGGCTGTCCTTTCTAATCATGACGCAGTATTGATTTGGGGCCCTCTTTCAGTAATCCTCCCCTTTGAATCCACCGGGGCATGAGGTAATGCTCTCATTTAAACTGCTAACATGGGAAAAGCACGACATTAGAGCATGGGAAGAGGTAACTCTACTCCTCTGACCTCATCACACATCATAAGACAGCACGTTATATAATTTAGCCAAGAATTATGGGAGATTTTGAGTGCAGAGGTGAGAGGAGCGTACCGTGAGCGATGATCCAGTAGCTTAAAGAGTCTGGAGTCTGGTACAGGATTCTGTAAGGGGCCATTCGGGCGCTCGAGTCCAGCACCACATCCAAGGTCCCCACCAGTAAACCTGCAAAAAGAACAGAGAAGGAGAGTTAGAGTTCCACCGTTTATCTCAGAGTATTAAATGGTTGAAGGCATGTGGAAATGTGTACTGTATTTTTCGGACTATAAGTTGCACTTTTTTTCATGGTTTGGGTGGTCCTGCGATTTATACTCCGGTGTGACTTATATATTAAAATTTTCACACTGACAGTCTTGAGAGGCTCTAGTCTTGTGTGTCAGTATCTGCTGCTCCTGTTCCTCCTGTTTTTTACAATTTAAACAAACTGATAGAGATGACTGAGAAGACTGAAAACAAATGCCCCCAAAAAGAAAATCATATTTTTCAGATTACAAGCTGCAAGATGCGAAATATGCAGCCGAAAGTGGTAATCGAGCAGCAGATAGAAAGTTTGGAGTGAACGAGAAACTTGGGGACAACTGAGAGTCCTGGTTTAGTCCTGACTTAGTCCTGGTTTAGTCCTGATTTAGTTTAGTTAACCCAGCATGTGCAGTTGAGAGTGAACCACAGTCTATATAAAAGCGCTATATCGATACAACAGCCCACGATATCGTATTCACTTTAAACGATACGATATACTGATATTTCCATATTTTTGCACAGTCCAATTCCTAACGAGCATTACGATTTGTGGTTTATGTTTTAATAATAACATTCTGTTCAAAGAAATATGATCTGGAATTTCAGAAGATGTTTGTAGATCCAAACTCCAGGGAAAGCAGTCAAGACACTTCAGACTAAAACACAGAAGATTTTGTATTTGTGCAGACCTATTATGCAAAATCGACTTCTCAGCACTTTTATATTGTTGTTTGTGGAGAGATTTGTGCATGTTTGAGCAATCTTTAATCACTTATTTTCAAGTCGTTTTAAATGAATATTGCGTTTTGAAGTAAATTTGATTTTTCTTTCCTAAAATATATTGTAAAAGCTGCACACTGTTAACCTACATCTGTTATCATTCACTCATTTTTCAAAATAAACCCAATAAACCCAAAACTAAGAAAATGAAAATCAGGGGAAACCTCCAACCTGCCACGGACACAAGAACCACCACAGCGTGCAGTGACCCTTGTCATTTTGGTTTTAAAGAGGCTCTATGTAGGATTTTGGAATTTATAACAGATTCTAACCACAACACTTGTCTCTAGGGAAGCCACACTCCTGCGCGTCCTGATCCGCACGCTTGTACGAGTACAAGTAAATCAAGACATAGTTTTTGAGACAAGAGGAAAGATCATTTACATTTATTAAAAATATACAACGTTTTGTCAGCGCATTTTAGAGTAAAATAAGATAGATTTGATGAGGTTTTAAATCTGACCCCCAATTCACACCAACGCGCAACGGCGCGTAAGCGCAGCAACACAGCGCACGAGCAGCAGACGCGCTGCTTTAGAACTCCATTTTAACCGGTCTGACAGTGACACCGACAGCGTCATACGCGCGTCCAACGAGCGTCTGACGCTGACGCGCTGCTCCAGAGGTTGGAGTTCTAATTTTGCAGCGTCAACGGCGCGTCTCCAAAGTTTTTAGCAGGGGAAAGACAGGAAATAAACACGCGGTGTCAAAATAAACTTCCGATACCCTTTCAAAATAATTTAACCAAAGTCAAGACAGCGATGTAAACAACGCGCACGTGATTTGCGATGTCAGACACCAATTCTACAAGGACTCAGGACTAACCCAGGACTAAACCAGAACTAAACCAGGACTAAACCAGGACTAAACCAGGACTAAACCAGGACTCACTGTCGAAATGTGCTCGGGGTCCTTCCGTGTAGCCCCGAGTGTCCGCGGGCGAAAGGACCGGTGCAGAGCTTGGAGAAGAAGTACGTGCAGTCGCGCTTTTCGGACACCTGCTTCGCGGGGCTCAGGGTTCGCTCTCTCTCTCTCTCTCCAAGATTAGACCTGGTTTAGACCTGAAATTAGTCCTGACCCGCCCTTAAAATTCCAGAACGTTAAAAGTCGCCCGTTTCAGCGACTATTTTCCCTTAACCATCGGTGCAGGACTCTGTATCAACATATACACGTATCGGCCTTATTACCTGGACGGACAGAAGATTTTAATCACACTCATAATGTATGTTAATTATACGTGATTTTACCTTATTAAGGGGGAAAAAACTGAGGTGTTTAATGTGCGTGCTAATAGATTTAAACCTCATTAAACGCAAATACGTTGCAGTTGTACACTTAATTCATAATACACTTAATACGCATTCTAACTTAATACACTTTAACATAAAATAAATGATAAAAAGCAAGTACAAAATGTGATGTCTGAAAACAGTGAGAAGATGTGCAGGATGCGTCTCTGACTCTGGTGTGAATTGAAACTGAAATTGACGCGTACGCGCAGCTCCGCCTACGTTAAGCGCTGCCGCAGCTCCTGGTGTGAATTCGGGGTTATGATCCTCCCAGAGCTAAACATTGACTCTTGCAGATAAGTTTTGCTTACAGAGCTAACACACATTTAGCATTAGCGGTTGGTACGAGCTAACACTCACTGGATTATGACTACAGGAAAAAGTTGCGTTGAGTTGTTAAGCAGACGATGGCATCAGCACTTGAATGTCTGTGGTGTTGCTCATGTCCCTCTGGACAAGCATTTATGCAGCTTCTCTCAGAAAATGTCTTATTTTTAATGTACACATACAGAAGCTTAGGCTACGTTCAGACTGCAGGGCTTAATGCTTAATTCCAATTTTTTTTGTGAAATCCAATGTTTTTGCGAGGTCGTTCACATTTCCAATTAAATGTAACTTGTATTTGATTTCCAGTGTGAACAGTAAACGGCTCGAAAGTGTCCCGCATGTGCACTGGAGACACGATGACGTCAACCGCAGCGAGCGTGCTCTGTGTTTATGGAAGTTGTCCAAACATGGACACGAGCATTGAGCACCTGGAGATTTTAAAGTTCCTCTTGGTGCAAAACCTCTACATGATTGATTGATTGATTGCATTTGTATAGCGCCTTTCAAGATACCCAAAGTGCTTTACAGTTCATTATTCAGTCACTCCACACTCAGTGGTGGTAAACTACTACTGTAGACACAGCTGCCCTGGGGCAGACTGACGGAAGCGAGGCTGCCAATCTGCGCCATCGGTCCCCTCCGACCACCACCATCACTCACACTCAAACCACTTTCAAACTAGGCAATGTGGGTGAAGTGTCTTGCCTAAGGACACAACGACAGTTTTTTGCCACTGACACCCCATATGCTTAACCAGTGTACCAAGTAAAAATACACAAAAGTAATTTTTTTTATATCTGTACTTCAAATATATATATTTTATTTTTATTTCACTACATTTATTTTTCTTGTGATGTCATTAAATTACCGCTTCATGACATCACAAGGTGGAACAGAGCATTTTGAGCTTTGGAGATGTAGACAGACTAATAATAAAGAGTTACTCAAATGTGTGTGAATGAAACAAAACACAACTCCAGATATATTTTTGAGGAGGTAACAACATTATAACATGACTTAAAGCTCGCTAGAGTCAATTTTGCGTAATATAGGAGCTTAAATACTGTCTTACGTGAGTAGTAGTTTCCCCAAATACTTTTTTTGTCAGTACAGTCCAAAAATGAACTGCAATGTTCCAATCTAAGAAACTATAAATTTCAAATAAGACCACTTTAAAGGTGCATTGTGTAACTTTTCTAGTGGAGGGTCAGTCAAATGTTTTCCTTCCAACTTTCTATCTTCACAGAGACAAAACCAGACCAAGTTACGGGTCAGATCTGTGGAGAGGTGACCCCACTCATAGTCAGAATACCTGTTTTTCTCGGTATTTTTGAGCTATAAACACACCTGTAACTGAATCAATGTACAGAGCTGTTTAATGTCACACTGTGGAATATTCCAAGCAGAGCAATGACATACGGAAGCCGAGAGGGGTCACAACAAATGCAAACACCACAACAAATACGAATGCGACAACACAACAAAAAGCAACAACACACCAAAAAAAGCCACAACGGAAATGACCGCGGGACTCCAATTTTAATGCAACAAATACAAACGCCACAACACAAATGTAAAAGCCACAACATATTAAAAAGCCACAACACATCAAAAAGCCACAACAGAAGTGACCGCGAGGAAGAAGAAGAACTACAACGTGAAAAGTAAAGGAACGGAGAAGTTGCATTATTCGTTTCACGTTGTAGTTCTTCTTCACTCGGAAAATAGAGTCCCGCGGTCACTTCCGTTGTGGCTTTTTGTTGTTGTGTTGTGGCTTTTTGTTGTGTTGTCGCATTTGTATTTGTTGCGCCGTTTGCGTTTGTTGTGACCCCTCTCGGCTTCCGTAATAACGTAAACATAGAAGCAAGAAAGTGACGGTCCCTCAACCAAAAAGTTACACAGTGCACCTTTAAATACACTTTCAGGCTGTAATAAGATTTTAAAATGAATTCTCCTCGTGAGGTGAAAGTGGAAAACAATCAGATCAGCTCTCACAGCAGATCAAACACCTCTGCGGTGAAGCTGGCTGTGTTCACACCTCTGTGTTTTCAGTTTCTTTTCTCTGATGTGTGGGTGCTCCCAACACACTCAGGGTGAGGACAGACGCAGGGCCTTTGGGTGCTTTCTGCTCACAATACATCTCTTTTCACCTCCTTTGTGCATAAACAAACAACAGCAGTGGGTGGATGTGGCTGTGGGAACTGTTTGCACTTAACACATACAAATCTCTATTAAATTATTGATAGATTCTCTCGGGGTGTGAAGCTAACTGAGGGCACTGCTCTGTCTGACGCTCTGTTGCTCAAGTTAGAATTGATCTGAGCTTTATTTTAACACAATCTGACCTGAAAGAGCTGACTAAAGGCCGCCACACGCTGCAGGATTTTTCAGTCTTAAATGATTTTTATTTATTCATTTATTTATTTATTTATTAATCCTCTTACAGTTTACGTCACGCTGATCAGATATTTTTTGTTGTCCCAGGAGTCAAAAAACAAATAGGAAGACACTAAAAGCTCCTTCTGATTGGAATAATCTTCCTTCATCGATTTGTGCATTAACTTGAGCCCCTTCATTTAAAAATGCTTTGGTTCAATATTTACAGAACCCATGTAATTGTTTTTGATCATTTTGTTGAATTTTTGTTGTTCATCTTGTTGTGATTATCTTTGAACTCTGTTTTGTTTTTTTGTTTTTGTTTTCCTCAAACTTGTTTTATTATATGTCAAACAGTCAAGTGTGTGTGTGTTTGTGGTTGTGTTGATTTAGTTGTTTTGATGCTTTTTTTAATGTATGTATCCTACTGTCTGCCCTACTGTATCTGTCTTTTACTGTTGTATTTATAAGGGCCAACTCGAAAATGACATCTCAAAGGTCTTATCCTCCAAATAAATAAATAAAACTATTCATTGGCCATACCGGCTTGTCAAATCCTGATCCTGTCAGATCTCAGAAGCTAAGCAAGGCCGGGCCTGGTTAGTACTTGGATGGGAGACTCCTGGGAAAATTAGGTGCCACAGGGGGGCGCCAGTCACAAAAACTGTTGTTGTGTCCTTAGGCAAGACACTTCACCCACATTGCCTAGTATGAAAGTGGTGTGTGGATGAGTGATGGTGGTGGTCGGAGGGATCGATGGCGCTGATTGGCATGGCAGCCGCACTTCTGTCAGTATGCCCCAGGGCAGCTGTGGCTACAATAGTAGCTTAACATCACCGGGTGAGGAGAGAAAGAATAATGAATCTATAAATGCTCTATAAAGCGTCTTTGTGACATATGTCTGTGAAAAACGTTATATAAATAAAAACTTACTTTATTTATTTATTAGGGACAGTGCATATTAATGAAAATTTACAACACTGCAGTTTAAATATGTCAGATTACAGCAAGAATGATCATTTTCATCTGTCGTCCCTCAGCAGGTAACACCACAAATTTAACAAAGAAAAAAACAATAACAAGTGACCGTTCTAAACTAAAAGTGTCTGGTTTTCCTTTAGCCGCTGTTTCAAGTGGGATTTGAAAGTGGCCAGTGTTGGAGTTTCTCTTATTGATAATGAGAGACTGTTTTTAGTGAGTCTGACTGAGAAACACTTTGTCCGAATGTGGAGCTCACAGTTCCCCCGGGCTGTGGCCCTAGTTCCCGTCTGTCTGGCAGTTTTTACTTTAATAAAATCCTGTAACAGAGGGGGGCAGGTCCATACAAAACTTTATATATAAATCATCCATATTTAAAATCAACAAAATTATTAAAATTAAACAAATTGTACTTATCTAAAGTAGTGCAGTGGTGAAATGAGAGTGATTTCTTGTCCAGTATTTTTAGGGCTTTTTGTGATGCCGGACTTTAGAGCCACATACGGACTGAACCAGGACTAAACCAGAAGTGAACCAGGAGGACTAAACCAGGACTAAACTATGTCTAAGCCAGGTCTAAACCAGGACTAAACAGGACTAAACTAGGTCTAAACCAGGACTAAACTGGAACAGTGTGTCTGGTAGGCGCGATCGGGCGTCAGCTGTGGTTCGCCCCATGGAGCACGGAGTTTTGCACCGGTCCTTTCGCCTGCGGTCACCCGACGGTCTACGCGGGCACATCTCCGGCATTTCACCACCACACCACTGGATTGAAGCCCACCACTTCAGTCCAGGTTAAAAATGCATTTTAAAGCGCGTTCCTGACATTTGTACCGAGTAAAAAAATATTATTTTTTCCCCTCTAATGCCATAACATTACTGCTTTACAGCAAAAGGCAACGCATTACAGTAATTTGTTACTTTTATAACACGTTACTCAAAACACTGTCTGTTTGTGATGAGGAAACATTCTAACATAGATCAGAAAATAGGGCAACACGGGCCCTTTGAACCGAGAAAGTACTGTAGATATTATAGGACATGTTCAGACTCATGCTTACAGAGTTACACAATAACAACTCAACGTATTGAGAAATGTAATGATTAAACTCTGTGTTGCGCAAGATGATAACATAAAAATAAATACAACAGTTTGTTCCTTTTTTAGATTTCGCTTTCAACATAAACAGGACTTTTTTTTACATTCTGCCCAAAGCTGTGACCGGGGAATTCTGTAGATTCAAAGACATTTGATTTTCTATTAAAATATTACGTCATTTTCTGAAGATATAATGTTGTTTCCTTATCAAAAAACATACCCAGAGTTGTGTTTTCATGTTTAAAGGCGCACTGTGTAACTTTTCTGGTAGAGGGTCAACAACTCACCCTTATGTAACAGATAATACTCCCTACAACTGTACAACAACTCACCCTTATGTAACAGATAATACTCCCTACAACTGTACAACAACTCACCCTTATGTAACAGATAATACTCCCTACAACTGTACAACAACTCACCTTATGTAACAGATAATACTCCCTACAACTGTACAACAACTCACCCTTATGTAACAGATAATACTCCCTACAACTGTACAACAACTCACTCTTATGTAACAGATAATACTCCCTACAACTGTACAACAACTCACCCTTATGTAACAGATAATACTCCCTACAACTGTACAACAACTCACTCTTATGTAACAGATAATACTCCCTACAACTGTACAACAACTCACCTTATGTAACAGATAATACTCCCTACAACTGTACAACAACTCACCCTTATGTAACAGATAATACTCCCTACAAACTGTACAACAACTCACCCTTATGTAACAGATAATACTCCCTACAACTGTACAACAACTCACCCTTATGTAACAGATAATACTCCCTACAACTGTACAACAACTCACCCTTATGTAACAGATAATACTCCCTACAACTGTACAACAACTCGGCGTTATGTAACAGATAATACTCCCTACAACTGTACAACAACTCTGCGTTATGTAACAGGTAATACTCCCTACAACTGTACAACAACTCGCCCTTATGTAACAGATAATACTCCCTACAACTATACAACAATTCACCCTTCTGCTTGTCTCCATGGAGATTTTATTGCTTACTGCCTCCATAGAGATACATAAGTTTAATGCTATACTGTGGAACATTCCAGGCAACACCTCCATGGACAGAAGCTGGTGACGGACCCTCTACCAGAAAAGTTACACGGTGCGCCTTTAACACACAAACCCTGCATGTGTTTACGCGAAAACACTGAAAACACTCTGGTCCACCTTGTGATGTCATTTTGTAAAACAGGAAGTGCTCCACTGTTTCAAAACTCCACACACCTTCACTGGAATCATGTGGGTAATTTCAGCCCTGGGATTTCCAGTCTCTATGAAACTGAACCGAACTGGACGAAAAAGGTAAAGCCGTTAACTTGAAAACTACCACTTCGTGACATCACAAGGAGGACCAGAGCATTTTGAGCTTTGGAGATGTACAGACTAATAATGCAGGGTTACTCAAACATGTGGGAATGAAACAAAACACACCTCCAGGTCTGTTTTTGATGAGGTAACAACATTATAACATGACTAAAAGCTCACAAAAGTAATTTCTATGCAATATAACATTTTTAAAGATTTTATTACTTTTAACAACCAATAAACAATAAACATAAAATACAAGACTAAAACTGCTATTTCTACTTTAAGGTGTGAAAAGTAACGCAAAACGTGTGTAACTAGTTTGACCCCATTTGCATTTGGTATAAGATAAAAACTACACTGAACTACACTATAGAGGGACAGCTCATTCTCCAGCAAGCCCCAACAGATAATACTCCCTACAACTGTACAACAACTCGCCCTTATGTAACAGATAATACTCCCTACAACTGCGCAACAACTCGCCCTTATGTAACAGATAATACTCCCTACAACTGTAGAACAACTCACTCTTATGTAACAGATAATACTCCCTACAACTGCGCAACAACTCACCCTCATGTAACAGATAATACTCCCTACAACTGCGCAACAACTCGCCCTTATGTAACAGATAATACTCCCTACAACTGTAGAACAACTCACTCTTATGTAACAGATAATACTCCCTACAACTGCGCAACAACTCGCCCTTATGTAACAGATAATACTCCCTACAACTGTACAACAACTCGCCCTTATGTAACAGATAATACTCCCTACAACTGCGCAACAACTCGCCCTTATGTAACAGATAATACTCCCTACAACTGTAGAACAACTCACTCTTATGTAACAGATAATACTCCCTACAACTGCACAACAACTCACCCTCATGTAACAGATAATACTCCCTACAACTGTACAACTCAGCCTTATGTGACAGATAATAATCCCTACAACTGTACAATAACTTACCTTTATGTAACAGATAATACTCCCTACAACTGTACAACAACTCACCCTTATGTAACAGATAATACTCCCTACAACTGCACAACAACTCACCCTTATGTAACAGATAAAGCTGTGTCCTGTCAATCATCATATCATTTTTGCACTGTTTTTCTTACAAAACTGAGAAATATTTGTTATTATATTTCAATATTTGTGCATATACATTTATTATACTCTCATTTTGAATTTACTGTTATCATTTATATATTTTTTTACCCTTTGTTTTTATATTACATTGTGACGTGTGAGCGACTGTGTCCGAGTAATTTCCCTAGTGGATCATTAAAAGTTTGTCAAAGTCTAAATGTAAAAAAAACCTTCTGGAAAAGTGCAGAAGGAGCCATGTTGGAAAGGGCTCTGGATCAGCCTGTCAGTGTTGTCACGAAGCCGGTGTGAGAGCCAGCTGGCACTCTGCACACCGCCCCGAGCTCCCATCTATGACATCACCTCCCAGCAAGACTTCACGCGCTTTGATTCAGAAGTGATATTATTATCTTCAGTAAAAACACACGCCGTCGAATGTTGGCTGCGACCGTTTTGAATAGACGCATCAAGAATCTCGGACTTCCGGTCATCGCACAATGCATACTGGGAAGGATTTTCTGAAAAAAGTGAGCATCAAACTGCCATGTTTGTTTTCCCAGTGAGATTGGTCTATTGTCAAACCTGATCTTTTCTAGTCTTTTGAACCATATCGCTGCTGATATTGTCATATTTTAGTTTTGGGATTCGGACATCGTTAATTGTGTGGTTGTTGGATCCTAACAGCGGAAAATGGCTCGAGAAATTTGTTTACAAACTCCATAAATGCAAAATGGAATCAGATGTGTGTGACTGCAAACCTCCGTTCAAACTGTTTCCCTTCCCAACGGAATTGAAAAATAGTGAAAAGTGAAGGCGATGGGCAGGATTGATACACAGGAAGGACGAAAAAGGTAAACTCTGACTGCCTAAATCATCCCGAGTTTGCAGAGAACATTTTGTATGTGGAGCGCCAACAAAGCGGGATCTCATCTGGTAAGCGAGAAGTGCAGAAGACAAACAGACTGAGCTCGCACTTTCGTGTTCTTGTGGCTTTACAGCAACATTAAGTCTTGGTCGCGTTGCAGTGGAAGTTGTTTCTTAGCAAACAGCTGGTGCCTTTTGCTTTGACGTTGACTTTTTAAATTCGTAACCAAGGTTGAGTGAGGGATCGTGATTTTGCTTAAATATCGTACCGTGACAATATCGTATTGTGAGATTTGGATATCGTTACACCCCTAGCTGTGATTGGTCATCTCTACCACCACTCTACATACATTTCTTGTCCTCCACTTTCCTTTCTTTCAATATACTTTGAGTAATAATGTGTTTAATGCAGCTTTACGCATATTTGTTTACATTTTACAGGAATGAAACTTGAAACCACATGGCTAATTTGCATAAAATATAAGCACTGAAAAAACAGCTCGCTCCTTGTGCGCTGATGCAGTTCAGCTTCTGTTGGACTAAACAACATGACACAGTGGAATATGAGTGTTCCTTCTGTGACAGAGGGGTGTTCTGCTGATGGTGAGTCTGTTCTGTGCTTCTGTCGCGTTGGAGATGCTTCATGTTAAACTTTTCAGAGATATATGAATGGACATATATTCAAGCCTCTTAGCGTTTTGGCGGTGAATTACTTTGCGGCGCATAGACCTTCATCAGCGTATCAGCGTTTTCAGGTGTCCACACAGTGCTGGATCAGATCTGTACTCAGATCAGAAAACGATTTGAATACGTACTAGTGTGGACGGAGCCTAAAGGACACGACGCAGTGGAATATGAGTGTGCTGCTGATGGTGAGTCTGTTCTGTGCTTCTATCACGTTGGAGATGGTTCATGTTAAACTTTACACAAACGCCAGGTTTAAATCCTTGCCTCCTCACATTGTGGCGGTGAATTACTTCGTGGTGCATAGACTTCGACATAAATCCATAAATTGGGCTTCAGGAGCACTACAAAAAAAATGTGGCTTTGATGATCCCAAAATCGTTTTGTCTGAGATTGCGATTTTCAGTCCAAAACGACAGATTGTTCAGCCCTATTACAGAGTACTGAAGTGTGTATTCTGGATTCAACTAAACAAAATAATCACTAACTAACTTTATGATCCTTGCACCATCCTTGAGCTGTGCGAGGAACCAGGTCAGATCATAAAACCACTGACAGACAGGTGGAAAAAGGACCAAACCATGCGGAACAGTGACCCTTCACCCGTCCCCCCTGCTCCTGTCTGACCCATTTTCACAGTGCGAAGAGGAGGCAGAGGAGGAAGAGGAGGAGGAGGAGGAGGAAGAGGAGAAGAAGAGAGGCATGATTCAGCACAAGCAAACACACTCCAGCAACTCCATGGTGGTTAAATAAAGGGACCCTTGTTGAGAAACTGACTCTGGGGCCAAAGAATAAGAACAATTGTACTATAACCAATGATGGGAAGAATACTGAATAACTGCAGTAAAACGTATTTACTAAAGTATTCTGATACATGGTCCATTCAGAGTACTGTGTTCTGAATACCTAAAGTGCTTTTATATGGAACTGAATTTTAAATTATAGCATAAAAACTCAACATAAGAATAAAACAGCACCATAAAAACTGTTTTGTGTTTGTTTCTTCTTGCTTTACAAGTATTAATTTACCAACAATGGATATAACTATGCTTGGTTAAACATAAAACCTGTCAATTTATAAAGAAAAGTGTAAAAAAAATTTAATGCATTATCAGGTAAGAAGCAAGTACATAGTAATAAATAGTCTATGTAACTTTTTTTTTTTTTTATCAGGTATCAAGACACCTACTGCGGTCTTTGTTATATTTATTTTATTTAACATAATAAACGCGTTGGGATTGGAACTCTTCTTTTTTTTGAGGTTGTGTTAACTACAGATCAAAAGTTTCATGTAAAACAGACCTGAGTGTGTGGCTGGAGCTACAGGAGTTGATTAGTCCACACCAGTATCACACATCCAGGGGAAAGAGACCTGCCGTAACCGAGAGGTCACGTGACCCTCCCCGCGTGTGTTTCTTCTGTTATAATAATTAGCCTGATAGATTTCCAAAAAGCTTTGGTGGTGTAAGTGATATGAGTCCAGAGCACTCACCCGCGAGCCCCCCGCCTCCATCTCCGTGGCCCTTGCGCTTCTGGAGGATGAAATACGGATTGGCTCGTTCGGTGATCCACAAGGCGCCCGCCAGTAACACGTCCTCGGGACTGACCCACATCGTGCCGCGGTCTTCAGGGTCTCATTGAGAGGCACACGAGGCGAGATGGTCCAAACAGTAAGAGTAGGATTGCTATCACGGCCGAACACTGATGGAGGCCTGCCGACACTCTGAATATGGTCGGATGCCCTGGAGGAGCACAGACAGTTTGTGCTATATTTAACCGTGTCCGCAGAGCCAGGCCCGTGGCGGTCCACACCTCACTTCACTGTAAACTCTGCCTCACTGTTATTTAAGAGCACACAGTCCCACTGTCCCGGAGTCCCGAGCCCAGCTCCGCCTCTGTCTTTGTTTTCGTGCTCGCCCCGCGGCAGGTGCCGCTCACAAACGTCGCGCTGCTCCGCGTGGCGCCGCGCACGGACCTCAGTGCTACAACAGAGTGCGTCGGTGCAGCTGATCAGCTGTTTCACATCGCTCTGAAACACAAAGGCGATAGTTGTACAGTAAAAACAGAGACGCTGCGGTCCTCTCCTCCTTCTCCTCCTCCGCTGCCGCACGCACGCTCTGCGCACCGCGTCACGTAGCGCAGCGTCAGCTGGAGAGGTGGAGGCACGGGAAGAACTGGAGAAACACACACACAAATACACACAAACACACACAAATACACACAAACACACACAAATACACACAAACACACACAAATACACACAAACACACCCCCACGCACAAACACACCCCCACACACAAACACACGTGCACAAACACAGAAACACACACAGAATATATAATGGAACTTTGACATAAGTTTATGTAACCGTGTTCTTCTGAGGCCAAACACAGTCCCCTGATTATAATAGGCCGGGCTTCTTATATTGGCTGTACTGAGGTCATTTAGTGCAGTTATTTGACTATGACATAAACACCTTACAAGACTTGTACAAAGCAAGAGCTTTTAATTTAATGTGTGGTATAGACAGTAGAGTTTTGTTTTATATACTGTAGAGTTTTGTTACATACAGTTTTATAGTTTTATTACTTAGGCCTATATAGTTTTGTTTGTCTTGGCTGCTCCAAAACAGGATGTGGGAGAGTTGGGGACTGCATGAGTTCAGAATGACTCAGACAACAGAAACATGGCCTTATGGGACAGATATTTACAAACTTTCCCCTGGGGTGAAACCATGACCAAAAACCAAGCACACCTCCACATTTAACCTATTTGAATAAGAAATCTTTACAAATAACAAACCTCAGAAGTCCACATAATCTTGTGACAGCAGATAGGAAACACCAGACTGTGCTGGAGGTGGGTGGGGGATAGAACGACATTTTTATGGGTAAATAATGGCATTAAAGAACTGATTTAATATTGCACAACACTTAAAGACTTAAAGGTTCTATATTACACAAAATTGACTCTTGTGAACTTTCAGTCATGTTAGAATATTTGTAAATCCCCATTGTTTGATGAGTAAAACACTGAGTAACTATTATTAGTCTGTCTCTGTCTTGAAAGCTCAACACGCTCTGCTCCAACTTGTGATGTGTGGTTTTTTTTGTTGTTGTTTTTTTACGGTTTCGGGGACATGAAGCAGGTCCCAGCTCCTTGTTCCGTGTCCCAGCTCACATCCTCATTTTACTTTTCACTTCCCTCTTCCAATAAGACCATACATGTTTTTGTTTCCTTTGTTTTTGTTGTTGTTTCCCGACACTCATGACAAATTCAAAACTGAAATCTAAAACTTCTGGGGTTAGAATTTTTTTTTTTTTTACACCGAAATAAGATAATTTAGTGAGAACCAAAACTTATTTTACTCGAAGTGTTTAATGAGTAAGTTCTTATAGAGTCACTGATAAGTTTTAAAGGTTTTACAGTCGCTGCTCACAAACCCAGAAATACTGAGTAATACCAAAGTCCTTAGAGATAAAGAAAATATACTTATTTGTGGCCCAGTTCAGTTGGTCGAGTGTTTGTCCACCGATCCAAAGGTTGGCGGAGCGATTCCAGTTCCCACAGATGAATGCTGTCATTGTGTCGTTTTGCAAGACACTTAACTCACCTCGCTCCCAGCGTCAGCGTACACTGGTGTATGAATGTGTGTGAATGTGTGAGTGGTTCCTTGATGTAAAACGCTTTGAGCCTTAAAGGTGGAAAAGCGTTGCATAAAAATCTGACTATTTACCATTTATTATACATCAGTAAATGCAATTAAATATGACCTTTTTTAATATATATATTTTTGCATAACTATGACTTCTAACTTTAAAAAATTTTTTGTAAGAGTTAACTCCTCAAGTGAAGGAGTTCAAGTATCTCGGGGTTTTATTCACGAGTGAGGGGAGGATGGAGCGTGAGATTGACAGGTGGATCGGTGCAGCGTCTGCAGTGATGCGGTTGCTGTATCGGACTGTTGTGGTGAAAAGAGAGCTGAGCCGAAAGACAAAGCTCTCAATTTACCGGTCAACCTACATTCCTCCCCTCACCTACGGTCATGAGCTCTGGGTAGTGACCGAAAGGACGAGATCACAGATACAAGCTGCCGAAATGAGTTTCCTCCGCAGGGTGGCTGGGCGCTCCCTTAGAGATAGGGTGAGGAACTCAGTCACACGGGAGGAGCTCGGAGTAGAGCCGCTGCTCCTCCACGTCGAGAGGAGCCAGTTGAGGTGGCTCGGGCTTCTGTTCCGGATGCCTCCTGGGCGCCTCCCTCGGGAGGTGTTCCAGGCATGTCCCACCTGAAGGAGCCCCCAGGGAAGACGCAGGACACGCTGGAGGGACTGTGGCTGCGTTCAGACTGCAGCTTGAAGTGACCCAAATCCGATTGTTTGGCCCCTATGTGACCTGTATCTGATCTTTTAATGACTGAACGACACAGATCAGATTTTTTCAAATGCGACCCAGGCCACTTCGAAATGTGCTCCTGAAACCGATAAATTCATGACTGTTAATCGTGGTGGTAAGTGTGAGGATTTTTTTTTCTAGTTTTTAAGGTGTTTTATAGCTCAAAACACCTTAACCTTTCTCCACTTGTGATTACCAAGTTTATACACAGAAAAAAAAAAAAAATAAATTTAGGTAAGTAAAAATGACTTAAACTATGAACATTTTACTTTATTTCAATCGATTCAACATGACAAGTTAAACTATCTACCAATGGAATAAGTGTTTTATTTAATTCAAGAAACATTTGTTGTTGTTGTTTTTGTTATTTTAAATGTAGCAAGATGCATTTTCATATTTTAAGTACAAAAAGTCTTGTTCCACTGGCAGATAATTTTACTTGTCAAGTGAAATTGATTCAAATTATTCAAGTCATTTTAACTTGACTAGATTTAGTTTTTTGCAGTGTGTGGAAATAAACTGTGGAACAATCAAGGCAAAACAGTGAGATCTCCATGGAGACAAGCAGGTGGCAGACCCCACACCAGGAAAGTTACACAGTGCACCTTTAAGGAAAATATGAGCATAACTGCAAATTTCTCTGATCTGGCCAAGATTTTAAAACTAATATCAGGTTATTCATCTTGTTTTCAGATTTATTATCGACTTTCGAGTTCTGAGACTGATTATTTCTAGTCTAGAGGTTGTTTATTTTAAGATAATTTGTCAAGTAAAATGATCTGACTATACAGCAAGATAATTTCTACTACTACTCTACTACTTTTAAGTCATTTTCTGATTGATTTAAGGGTTTATATTTAAGCTTTTTGCAGTTTATATTCATGGGTTTCAGGCTATGGCGACTGTCCTCCGTCGTCATAGCGATTAAGCAATTATAAAATATTATATCTTATCTTGAGAATGGGGAAGGGTTCTCGAAAAATCCTTCAAATCAGAAAGGAGGTTTTGTCTGAAATCTAAGGACAGTAGCACAAGTGTCAGAAAGCAAAGTCAAGATGTAATTTTTAGTGGAGTAAAGCGTTAAATATTTTTTGTTAATCAGCAAAACATGAACCACATGACCTTTTGTCAAATCTGAAAAGGGGAAGTAGATTTATGTAACTCTGACTCTGAATCTTCACTGGACTTGTACTGTGTTATTACACGTGGTGTGTCTTTACATCCTCTGTGCCACGTTCACAGAAGCAAAACACAACTCCAGGTTTGTTTGCGATGAAGAAAACATTATAACCCAGATCAGAAAACAGAGTAATGTTCCACAGTGTGACATTAAACAGCTCTACTTTATGTTTATTTAATTACAGGTGGTTTTACAGCTCAAAAATACCTAGAAAAACATGTATTCTGACTGTGAGCAGGGTCGCCTCTCCGAAGATCTGACCTGTAACTTGGTCTGGTTTAGTCTCCTTGATGGTAGAAAGTTTTAAAGTCATACTGTTAACAGTGTTGGGAAGTTACTTTTAAAATGTATTCCTCTACAGATTACAGATTACACTCACCAAAATGTAGTTTGTAACATAATCCATTAAATTACTTAAAGTGAGTAATGTAATCTGAATACTTTGGATTACTTGATTTGCTGCCAAGACTAGGATATTGTAACATAAGATATTTTATCTGATAGAAGAAAATAAAAAGCCCAGACTTTACTGAACCAAATTAAAAATATTATTGATAGAAGACGAGGAGACACGGTCCATGCAGCATGATTTAGTCCTGTTAAATCCTGTTAAATCTGGTCTTAGTCCTGGTTTTAGACTTGGTTTTAGACCTGGTTTAGATCTAGTTGAGATCTAGTTTAGACCTGGTTTTAGTCCTGGTTTTAATCCTGTTTTAGACCTGGTTTTAGACCTGTTTTAGACCTGGTTTAGATCTAGTTTAGACCTGGTTTAGTCCTGGTTTAGACCTGGTTTTAGACCTGGTTTAGATCTAGTTTAGACCTGTTTTTAGTCCTGGTTTTAATCTTGTTTTAGTCCTGGTTTAGACCTGTTTTAGACCTGGTTTAGATCTAGTTTAGACCTGGTTTAGTCCTGGTTTAGACCTGGTTTAGACCTGGTTTTAGACCTGTTTTAGATCTAGTTTAGACCTGTTTAGTCCTGGTTTAGACCTGGTTTAGACCTGTTTTAGACCTTTAGATCTAGACCTGGTTTAGTCCTGGTTTAGTCCTGGTTTAGACCTGGTTTTAGACCTGTTTTAGACCCGGTTTAGATCTAGTTTAGACCTGGTTTAGTCCTGGTTTAGACCTGGTTTTATTCCTGGTTTTATTCATGTTTTAGTCCTCTTTTAGTCCTGGTTTAGATCTGGTTAAGATCTCGTTTAGATCTGGTTTAGTTTCCAGCAATGAGTGGAATTACTAAAAAAAAAAAAAAAAAAAATAGCCCAAAATGTGAAAACAGGAAAATACCGCCGTGTAATCCATTTATTTCAACAAAGTAACTGTAATCTAATTACCACTCACTGAAACAGTAACTGTAACTGAATACAGTTACTCATAATTTGTACTCTGATTACATAACGCCGGTACATGTAATCTGTTACTCCCCAACACTGACTGTGAGACTTTCCAGATAAAACAATAACGTCTCCATGGAGAAAAGCGTTTGATCCTGAGCCTCCACACTGTAAAAAAAAAACAAAATCTAGCCCAGTTAAAATGACTTGAATTAAGAAAGTTTTATCATAATTTTTAATCAATTTCACTTGACAAGTAAAATTATCTTTCATGGAATGAGACTTTTTGTACTTAAGATTATGAAAATACATCTTACTACACTTAAAGTAAGAAAAACAACAACTTTTTACACTTACAATAAGAAACAAAATCTATTCCACTGGTAGATAATTTTACTTGTCAAGTTGAATCTTCTCAAATTAAGTAAAATGTTCTTAATTTAAATCATTGTAATTTAGCTATACATTGTTTTTGTTTGTTACACCTTTAACAATTCACGCCATTCCCTATGTTAAAGTTTGATTATTAGTAGAAAGTATTTGATTTTGATATTTTGATTTTATGCTTCTCTTACCGTTTTTTTTTTTTTTTTTTGCAATGACGCCCTCTGCTGGACACTGTTACAAACTACAGCGCTGCAAACTAATTTTATTTTTACTCCATTGTGAAAAGTGATTGAAGAAGTACAGTTTTGTTACATTTTTGTAGAAACAGAAGTAAAAAAAAAAAAAAAAAAAAAAAAAAAACTCAAGTAGAATATCAAGTATCAAGTAAATGTTCTTAAGTCATTTTAATTATATATATATATATATATATATATATATATATATATATATATATATATATATATATATATATATATATATATATATATATATATATTTTTATTTTTTTTTTTTCAGTGTACCATAAAAGTTACACAATGCACTTTTAACAATTCACGCCATTCCCTGTCTTAAAGTTTGATTATTAGAAGAAAGTATTTGGCATTTTTATTTATGCTTCTCCTACCGCTCTTTTTTTGCAATTACGCCCTCTGCTGGACACCGTTACACACTACAGCTCTGCGCACCAGTTTTTTTTTGTAGATAGAGGAGCAAAAAATACTCAAGTAAAAGTACCACATAAAAATCCTGACTGTGAGCGGGGTCGCCTCTCCACAGATCTGGCCTGTAACTTGGTCTGGTGTGGTCTCCATGACGATAGAAAGGTTTAAAATCATACTGTGAAACATTACAAACAAAGCAATAATGTCTCATAGAGAATTTAACTCTTGGTGCCACCGTCGACTTGTTGTTGACAAGTTGACAAGATGCCGCTCTGAATAAAATAATCGATTTTGCAAAATAGGGTGTCGAATTTCATACAAGCTAAACCAGGACTGAACCAGGTCTAAACAAGGTCTAAACCAGGTCTAAACCAGGTCTAAACCAGGTCTGAACCAGGATGAAAACAGGACTAAACTAGGATTAATCCAGGTGTAAACCAGGTCTGAACCAGGACTGAACCAGATCTAAACCAGGCCTAAACCAGGACTGAACCAGGTCTAAACCAGGTCTAAACCAGAACTGAACCAGGTCTAAATCAAGACTGAACCAGGTCTAAACCATTTCTAAACCAGGACCGAATCAGGTCTAAAACAAAACTGAACCAGGTCTAAACCAGGTCTAAACCAGGTCCAAACCAGGTCTGAACCAGGATGAAAACAGGACTAAACTAGGATTAATCCAGGTGTAAACCAGGTCTGAACAGGACTGAACCAGATCTAAACCAGGCCTAAACCAGGACAAAACCAGGACTAAACCAGGTCTAAACCAGGAAACCAGGTCTAAACCAGGACTGAACCAGGTCTAAACCAGGACTAAACCAGGTCTGAACCAGGTCTGAACCAGGTCTAAACCAGAACTGAACCAGGTCTAAATCAAGACTGAACCAGGTCTAAACCAGGACTAAACCAGGACTGAACTAGGTCTAAACCAGGACCGAAAAAGGTCTAAACCAGGTCTAAGCCAGGACTAAACCAGATCTAAACCAGGTTCGAACCAGGTCTGAATCCGTGTGTAATTACTACCCACCCGTAATATGCGGTTAAAAAAAAAAAAAAAAAGCATCCCTACAGAGGAGCGCTTCATGTATCACCACTCAATGACATCACAAGGTGGAACTGTGTGTTTTCTGTTTAAGAGAAGAACTTAAACATGTGTGAATGAAACAAAACACAACAATACGTCTTGAATCGTGAATTTCTAAATGTTGCGTCTCGACCGAACTCGAGATATCGCTGAAAATAAAGTAAAAATGGAATCAAAACACATTTATCAAACTTGGAAAAAACATTTTATGAGTAACAAACACGTGCAAACACAGCTCATACACTTATGCGATACAAAAGAGCAAAGCTGTCGACGCCACTGAGGCACCTCCCCCCGTTCCATGTATGTACAACTATATTCAGAGCCCACCCATCTCCTCCTCCGATCACACAGGAATAAAGTGCAAGACAAAGGGTTTAAAGGTCTTATATTACGCAAAACTGACTCTTGGGAGCTTTAAGTCGTCATATAAAGCTTTTACTTCATCAAAAACAGAGCTGAAGTTGTGTTTTGTTTCATTCGCATGTTTGAGTAAAACTTTATGATTCATCTTTCTTCATCTCCAAAGCTCAAAAATGCTCTGTTCTACCTTGTGATGTCACGAAGCCGTAGTATTCAGGTTAAATGTGCACTACTAGTACACAACGTTTTGGTTAGTGCTCCATCACCTGCTTGTTTCTATGGATATGTCATTGCTCCACCTGGAATGTTCCACAGTATGACATTAAACGAGGGGTGGGCAAACTATGGCCATATGCGGCCCTTTAATCTTTTCAATCCGGCCCACCAAACTTGAGTAATAATAATTTTCAGTGTTTTAAACGTCATTTCAATAAATAGTAAATACCATGAGACTTGAAAGACAGATATTTTGTTGTAATTCTTTGTAATGATTTTCAGTTATGGGGTATTTTTTCTCTTAGGAGGTGGATTACAAAAAAACCTCCATCCATCTGCTCCTGGTTTGGCCCTTCCGTCAAATTTTAGAACCCTTTGTGGCCCACGTGTCAAAAAGTTTGCCCACCCCTACATTAAATTTTACTTTGATCTATACTTCTCCAGCGTCACCTAAACTACCGCTCTTCTCCTGCAATGACGCCCTCTGCTGGACACTATTACACCCTACAGCTCTGCAAACTAATTTTATAGACACTCCACTGTGAATAGTGAAGGAAGAAGCCACCTCGTGCCTCCGCTCAATTTCATTTCTCTCCAGCGACTAGGTCGTGAATCGGAATACCGTATTTTCCGGGCTGTTAGACGCTCTGGATTATAAGACGCACTGTCATTAAATGGTCTATTTTCAAACTTTTTTCACAAATAAACCACACCGGACTTGAACAAAACACAACAGTTAGATGGGTCAGTGGGACTTTGTTTGGCGCGTTCACGGTGACTCTGGGCTTTGTTCAGTTGTGGCGTGTAGGGGGGGTGCTGTCTGGATTGTCGGCGTGTTCGCAGTGACTCAGTTGTTCAGTTGTGTCTAGAAGTGGCACATTGAACTCAGTTTTTCGGTTCGTTCCTTCGTTCCGTTCCTCGTCCGCATGGAGTGATGAGTGTGTCTGTGGGTGTTTTTCGCTGTACGGCCGCTGTCTGCTCCGTGTGTGTTTGCGTGCTGCAGGTGGTGCGGCTTTGTAGTTTACTGAAGTCGTGCTGGGACACCCGAGTGGATTCGTGTATGGGGCGCTCTGGATTGCGGGGCGCACAGCCACTGTTTGATGCGGTTAGAGGCTTAAGAGCGCGTCTAATAACCCGGAAAATACGGTATACTAGACGGTTCGCAAAAACCCTGGAAGTGCGAGTTCGGGCACCAACCAATCAGCGAAGAGTCAGACATTCTGTGTTGGCAACGATTCCCGAGATCGAGGATTTAAAGCCGGAACAAAGAGAATGTTTGGTGAATTTTATCAAGGGGAAAGATGTTATTGCCCTTCTTCCTACAGGATTTGGGAAAAGCTTAATATACCAGTTTGCCCCGTTAGCGGCACATTACATACATCATGACCAAATAGTGGCGATTGGTTAAATAAAAAAACTACCCGTCTACTGTCGAGCGAACGAATTCTAACACTGTGAGTTCAGACGGTTTCTACAAAGTGAAACCGGTTGATGAATCAGGCTAGAAGAAGTACACAGTTTTGTTAAATTTTTGTATATATCGGAGCAAAAAATACTTATGTAAAAGTATCACATGAGAACCCACTTAAATACTTAAAGGTGCACTCTGTAACTTTTCAATTGGGGGTCCGTCACCTGCTTGTTTCTATGGAGATGTCATTGCTCTGCCTGGAATCTCCCACAATATGACATTAAACAGCTTTACTTTACATTTATTCAATTACAGGTGGTTTTATAGCTCAAAAAAACAGATATTCTGAGTGAACGTGGTCGCCTCTCCGCAGATCTGACCTGCAACTTGGACTAGTTTGGTCTAGAAAGGTTTAATGCCACACTGTGAAACATTCCAAAGCAAAAACATGCCCACGAGGAAAAGTAGAGAGCAGAGATTGGCGATTACAGAGCTGAAATTACCCTAATGATTCTAGTGAAGGTGTTTGGGAGCAGTTCCTGTATCACCACGTGACATCACAAGGTGGAAAAGAGTTTTTTGTGTGTTAAACATGCGTGAATGAAACAAAACACAACTCCAGGTTTGTTTTTGAAGAGGAAACATCATAACACAGATCAGAAAACGGCGTAATACAGACTTTTTAAACTATAAAGAAATGTCATTCTTTACAAAATCCTTGGACAGTAACACGGACAAATTTTACACCGGGAGATTGTGCAAACACTACAAGAATATCTCTCTATGAATTTGGTATTTGCAGCAGAATTACAATATTGTGCAAAATGGCGGCTACATTCATCGAAAAGGGTTAAGAAGGTTTTTCATCGGAACAGTCAAGGAAAACATACAACAAACGCTAATTACAATACTCTCGGTTTGAAACGAAAACGATGAAAGATGTGGATTTGGGACGGCGACTGCAGCATTGTGTGTGGTTCAGTTTTATGCTGTGAAGATCTTCCTTATTTGTAATCAACGGTGGATGAAGTACTCAGTTTTGTTACTTAAGTAAAAGTACAGATACAGGAGCAAAAAAAAAAAATTCTCAAGTAAAAGTCAAAACATCACATGAACAAATCTGCTTAAGTAAAAGGTATTTTGATACAGATTTTGAAACATTTCTGCGTAATTTTGTTCAACAGAAACAGTTTTTTCTGGCTGTTTTTATTTGTATATGTTTGTTTGAAAAAAATAAACCCTCAGCCTTTTCAACAGGTCTCAAATGATAATTAAAATACTTTTACTTTACAGTCCTGTTCAAAAATGTAGTGGAGCAGAAAGTGCAAATACCTGCTCTCAAATGTAATGAAGTAAAAGTAAAAAATATCCACTTTAAAACCTAATTAAGTGAAGTTTGGATACTACGGAAGCCGAGAGGGGTCACAACAAATGCAAATGCCGCAACAAATACAAATGCGACAACACAACAAAAAGCCACACCACAACAAAAAAAGCCACAATGGAAATGACCGTGGGACTCTATTTTAATGCAAACACTGCAACAAATACAAACGCCACAACACAAACGCCGCAACATATTAAAAAGCCACAACACATCAAAAAGCCGCAACAGAAGTGACCGCCGGACTCTATTTTCCGACGGACCGACCAAGCAGCAAGTGAAGAAGAAGAACTACAACATGTGAAAAGTACAGGAACGGAGAAGTTGGAAACGTAAGTAAAAGTAATTTATTGTTTTATCATTATTCGTTTCATGTTGTAGTTCTTCTTCTTCACTTGCTGCTTGATCGGTCCGTTGGAAAATAGAGTCCCGCCATCACTTCCGTTGTGGCTTTTTGATGTGTTGTGGCTTTTTAATGTGTTGTGGCTTTTTTGGTTTGTTGTGGCTTTTTTAAATGTGTTGGGGCATTTGCGTTTGTGTTGTGGCGTTTGTTGCGGCATTTCCATTAAAATAGAGTATCGCGGTCATTTCCGTTGTGGCTTTTTTTGGTGTGTTGTGGCTTTTTTTGGTTTGTTGTGGCTTTTTAATGTGTTGTGGCTTTTTAATGTGTTGCGGCATTTGCGTTTGTGTTGTGGCATTTGTATTTGTTGCGGCGTTTGCATTAAAATAGAGTCCCGCGGTCATTTCCGTTGTGGCTTTTTTTGGTGTCTTGTGGCTTTTTGTTGTGTTGTCGCATTTGTATTTGTTGCGGCGTTTGCGTTTGTTGTGACCCCTCTCGGCTTCCGTAGGATACCTATAATTTATACTTAAGTACAGTACTTTACTACTTTTACTTTGTTATGTTCCACCACTGTTTGTAATAGATAAACCTGCTGATTTGAGTTTGTGTTAGAAATTGTGAAGCAAAATTTCAGACAAATACAAACTGGTCAACAGAAAATAGACAACAAAAAAATCATAAAAGTTAAATCCAATAATGTTTTTAGTTTGGTTAAAAATGTAGTGGAGTAGAAAGTACAAATATCTGCTCTGAAATGTCTTGAAATAAAAATAAAAAATAAAAAAATGTACTTTTGTGTACTTTTACGTGGTACACTGGTTAAGAATATTGTTACTTTCACAAGTCAGAGGTTTCATGCATTCAAGAATTCAAAATTTCACATCAATATTTCTGGATGGTCAACAATTTTTAAATGACATAAACAGAAAATGCTCAAAAATAAAACCTGATATTTTTACTATTAAAGGTCCCATATTACACAAAATTGACTCATGTCAGTAGGGCTGGTATCATTCAGAAGCTGCTGATACGATACATACCTCGATACAGTGAGCTTTCGATTCGATTCGATACAATATATTTCAAATCAATTCGGTGTGGTTCAATAAAAAATAAAGGCTAAATCATGGCCATGATACCAATAGTCTTTATTAAACCACTTCTTGTGCAAAGTTTATATGAAACACAAACATTTTAATCATCAAAACAATGAAAATGTCAAATGTGTCGCATAAACTTCCTATGAACAAGCGACAAAACTGTAGCTAGTCTGTTGCCACCTAGTGCCTTCACTCAATTTTATTTCTCTCTAGCAACTAGGTCAGGAATGGGAACACACTAGACGGTTTGTAAAAACCCTGGAAGTTGTAGACCACACACCGACCAATCAGTGAAAAGCTGTAAAGCCATGACGTCAAACTCAAGCGCCTGTCTGGGTCCCTTTTGTGGTACAGCACAACAGTAAACAAACCAAACTCTTCTTCTGCAATGACGCCCTCTGCTGGCCACTATGACACACTACAGCCCTGCAAACCAATTTTACAGATACTCCATTGTGAATAGTGATGGAAGAAGTATAGCCAGGCTGGTGTCACCTAGTGTATCCGCTCAATTTCATTCTCTCCAGCGACTAGATCAGGAATCAGAATACACTAGAAGGTTCGCAAAAAACCTGGAAGTGCGAGTTCGGGCACCATCCAATCATTGAAGAGCCATATATTCAGTGTTGGCGATGATTCCCGAGATCGAGGATTTAAAGCCGGAACAAAGAGAATGTTTGGTGAATTTTATCAACGGGAAAGACGTTATTGCCCTTCTTCCTACGGGATTTAGTGCATTACATACGTGAAGACCAAATAGCAGCGATTGGTTAGATAAAAAAAGTACCAACCTACTGTCGAGCGAACGATTCCTAACGCTGCGAGCTCAGACTGATGAATCAGGCTAACAAAACTGTAGCATTTTAACAAAATAATTTAGTAAAAATTCTCTTAGCGATGTATCGATACAGCAGCCCACGGTATCAATACTGTATCATCACATTAAACAATACGATATATCGATATTTCAATATTTTTGCACACCCCTACTTATAAGCTTTTAGCCATGTTATAGTGTTTCCTCATCAAAACATACCTGGAATTGTGTGTTGTTTCATTTACAAGCGTTTGAGTAACTCTTTATTATTAGTCTGTCTACATCTCCAAACCTCAAAATGCTCTGTTCCACCTTGTGATGTCATGAAGCAGTAATTTTAATGTTAACAGCTCCTTTTTACCTTTAGTTCAGTAGAGATCGGCAAATCCAGGGCTGAAATTATCCAAATTATTCTAGTGAAGTTGTGTGGAGTTTAAAGACACACTGGAGCACTTCCTGTATCGCCAAATGAAACAAAACACAACTCCAGGTCTGTTTGTGACGAGGAAACAACATTAAAACACAGATCAGAAAACAGTGTAATATGGGCCCTTTAATTGTGATTCCTGGTTTAACTCAATACTGCTGTCTGCTTAGAACTGCGCAGGTAAATAATGTCACACTTTCTCCATTTTGAGACTAATAAAGAAAAAAAAACAAAACATATATTGTGTACAGACTGAAGAAATGTTGTAATTCTGTACTGTTTTTTTTTTTTTTTTTTTAAATCACCGAAATATTCCCAACCAGGTCAGTTTCATCTCAGGACAACCTTTCGGATTATTGTAAACCTGTAACAATACAAAGTTTTCAAAATTCTGTGCTTGTCTTATGTTGTTTGTGTTAATTATGTAATGAATATATGTGAGATTTCCTTTTGTTTAAACCCACGGGTGCAGTATGTACCAGAGCAGCTCTAAGTGCCCTGGTGATCTCATGGAAACAGTGAATGGCACCGGCACCTCTGGCTCTGAGCTGTTGGAATGAGACACACACCAGACCCTCCAGACCACACACAACGGAACACAAAAAAACACAAAGAAACACAAAGAAACACAAAGAAACACAGGGCTCGTATACAAAGGGAAAAGAATATTATAAAGAAAGTACTAAATGGTTTTGTACACATTTTTAGACTTTAACTTTCGAAATTTGGTTATGGCCAATGAAGAAATTCCTAAAATAAAAATGAAATGTGTTAAACTTGTAAACAACATTTGGAAAATATATTGTGTTTTCTCGTTTTATGCACTGTTTTGGCATTAAAAACCATTTCGTTGCATATATTTTTTGCTACCGACGAGATAAAAATAAGGGGCTAGAGAGCAGAGGTGGGGACTTGGACTCGAGTCAGACTTGAGTCACTATTTTTAGGACTTGAGACTTGACTTGATAAAATGGACTAAGACTTCGGACTCGACTTGGATTTGAAGGTCAGTGACTTGAGAAGCACTTTTAAATCTGAATTCTTTCTGTTCTGACCATAATGATTCACACTAAGATCTTGTCAGGACATTTAAAAAGGAAAAAATAACAACAACTTTTATATAAATACTCACGATTTTTTACACTATGATTTTTTTTAAGTACAATTTAGCTTAAAACTAATATAAATTGCGAAAAACCCAAGCTAAATTTGGTTTAAAGACTTGAAATGACTTGAAGCTCAAAGCAGATGACTTGGGACTTGACTCGGACTTGGGGCCTGTGACTTGAGAAGCACTTTTAAATCTGAATTATTTCTGTTCTGACCATAATGATTCACACTAACATCTTGTCAAAACATTTAAAAAGGAAAAAAATAACTAAATTAATTTCTACAACTTTTTTATAAATACTCATGATTTTTTTCTTTATGATTTTTTAAGTACAATTTAGCTTAAAACTTATATAAATTGCTAAAAACCTAAGCTAAATTTGGTATAAAGACTTGAAATGACTTGAAGCTCAAAGCACTTGGACTTGACTTGGACTTACGGGCCAGTGACTCGAGACTCGACTTGGACTTGGCTGCATTTGACTTGGGACTTGACTCGGACTTGAGGTCAAAGACTTGAAGCTTGCAAAACAAACAAAGACTCGGTCCCACCTCTGCTATAGAGAGACCGTCGCCATGGTAACCTATAGTAAATAATGGAGAATTTTACTCGACAAACTAAGTGATACTTTGCAGTGGCATCGTGCTGGGGGTGTTCTACGTGTACCTCTATGGAAAAATTAGAAAACACTGACAAATTTTTTAGATCGAGGGTCATCAAACTAAGGCCCGTGGGCCAACTCCGGCCCTCCACGCCCCTTTGACCGGCCCCCCACCACTTGAACTGGCCCTATGAAGCAATCCTCAAAACTTGTCATGGCGTTTTTTATTACTTTTTGACAAATAATAACACATCTGCATCTTGTATTTTGTAGATTTTTTCCAATTAAAACATTATATTTAAATGAAGTATTTATATTTAGATAATTATATGACATATTTACATTAGAATTTTCGTCACCTGACAAGCTTGAGACCAGTGACAGTCGACGCACGCGCAGACTTCTGTAGTGCAGTTAAAGTCAGCAGATGTTTGAAATATTGTGACAGCTCTTGATAGTATCTTTCTCACCATAATTGTGCTAAAATCGAGCTCAGATTAAAGTCTAATAGATCTTCAGACAGAGCAGCGCAGTGAAAATATCATATCGAAGGATTTGGATATCATTACATCCAAAGTATCGAAAGGTAAATCTGGCCCTTGCCGCCAATTCTCATGTTGGAGAGTCTGAAAACCACCAATTTATTTCACGCTACAATATTTACTGCGGTATGTAAGAGAGGATAACAGAATTGTAGTTTTTAAAATACCTTGACATGACATTGGTGCGAATCATTACTGTCATTATCCCAAGAATTAAAGCAATAAAAACATATTTTTTCAACTTGTCTGCACTGAAATGAATCATGGTTGTGTAGTTTCACATATTTTTTGGCTGTTGCTACTATAAAACTTGCCAAACATGTGAAACTCAGGCCCAGGGGTCAAATTTGACCCACGATATAATTATATTTGGCCCTTGAGATGATATCAAATATATATTAGAGCTGGACCACTGGCTACAGATAGACTGTAGAGAGATTATTTATTTAAAATGTTGTTATTATTTTATATTTTGCTTGTTCTGGATTCAAGCAAAAAGTATTATTAAACATTTATTTGTTAAGAAAAGGTTTAACATTTCATATCTCGAAAGAAGAGGAAATATGCAGATGTTGTTGAAATTTGTCAATAAATATTTAGTCTGGCCCATGAATTTGTCCCAGTTTTTAATTTTGGCCTGTGTGAATTTGTGAGTTTGACGCCCCCGATTTAAGCAAAGGAACTTGTACTTCGACATATTGTGACAGCTCTTGATATTATTTTAAGACTTTCGACGATACAATATCACAATATTTCGGTTATTGTTACATCCGTGGTTCTACATGTACCTCTATGGTGTAATGTTCAGTAGTGACCTGTTGTAGTCCGAGCTACGTCCGCTCTTTCTCGTGATAATTGTGCTAAAATTGAGCTCAAATTAAAGTCTAACAGATCTTCAGACAGCAGTGCAGTGAAAATATGACATCGAGGGATTTGAGTATCGTTACATCCCAAGTATCGATAGGGAAATTTGAGAATCTGAAAACTACCAATTTATTTCTACGATATTTATTGCGATATTTTGGAGAGGCTAAAAGAATTGTAGTTAGGATAGTTTTCGCTTTTAAAATACCTTGACAAAACACTGATGTGAATCATTACTGTCATTATTCCAAGAATTAAAGCAATAAAAACATTTTTTCATGTTGTCTGCAATGAAATGAATGATGGGATATGTAGTTCCCCATGTTTTTTAGCTGTTACTACTACAGTATAATACTATGCATTTAAGCAACATTTAACTTGTAATTTGACATATTGTGACAGCTCTTGATATTATTTTGCGACTTTCGACGATACGATATCACGATATTTCGATTATTGTTACATCCATGGTTCTACATGTATCTCTATGGTGGAATGTTCAGTAGTGACCTGTTGTAGTCTGAGCTACGTCCGCTCTTTCTTGTCATAATTGTGCTAAAATTGAGCTCAAATTAAAGTCTAACAGATCTTCAGACAGCAGTGCAGTGAAAATATGACATCAAGGGATTTGAATATCGTTACATCCCAAGTATCGAAAGGGAAATTTCCGATTCTTAAATTCTCACATTTGAGAATCTGAAAACTACCAATTTATTTCTACGATATTCATTGCAATATTTCGGAGAGGCTAAAAGAATTGTAAATAGGATAGTTTTTGCTTTTAAAATACTTGACAAGACACTGAATTAGACAAGAATAAAAGCAATAAAAAAACATATTTTTTCATGTTGTCTGCAATGAAATGAATCATGGGATATGTAGTTCCCCATGTTTTTTAGCTGTTACTACTATAATACTAAGCATTTAACCAAAGAAACTTGTAATTCGACATATTGTGACAGCTCTTGATATTATTTTAAGACTTTCGACGATACAATATCACAATATTTCGGTTATTGTTACATCCGTGGTTCTACATGTACCTCTATGGTGGAATGTTCAGTAGTGACCTGTTGTAGTCCGAGCTACGTCCGCTCTTTCTCGTAATAATTGTGCTAAAATTGAGCTCAAAATAAAGTCTAACACATCTTCAGACAGAGCAGTGCCTACAGTTAGTCTCACACCCCCAGAAAATGTTTTTTTTTTATGTAGAACAACAACACCACCAACAACTACAGAACCCCCCTTCTCTCTAGCCCTTATTATTTATCCCTGGTTGCAACTTCTGGATCTGGGTCAATTTACGAAATCGAAATTTGGGTTAAATCTTTCTCTTACATAATTTCCTCGACACCAGTTTCGATCTCATGCCGTTGTAAAGTCAACAAACTAAACTCCCATTTGAGTAATACAGACGCATGCTCAAACATGACACTGGCATGGCAACAAGAAGGTACATCGTCACTCCGGTTAAGTTTGTCTATTAATCATGGAGGGTTTGTGTAAATAGAATACGGAGTACATTTGTTTTGCATGCTCTACTGGACAGCCACAACTTCCACTTATGACCAAGAGGTGGCAGTGATGCGTCATAGCTAGTGCCAAATAACTACCAGACAAGAGGGCTGCTTAAATTCTGCTCCAACCTGAACATTGTAAACATATTTCTTTCTAAAAAATATTCCACGCCCTCAAAAATTCCCTTAAAGCATTGTGTCCCCCTTTGAAAAGCCGTCTGAAGTGAAGTTTTTGTGCTGTAAAGTCTAGGCAGTCCGTACACTGTTTAATTAAGTCGTAACGCGCTTCTCTCTTCTCGATAATATTTAGACTGGCTGGCCTTTAAGAACAGTGCGTTGCTCAAGGGAACAAACAAGAGCAGTCTTAGCAACAGTGTCCACGCATCTGGTTTGTGTAGCGCCGCAGAAGGACGACGACCGGAGAAGGGTTGGCGGGGGGGGGGGGGGGCTGTTACTAAAAGAGCAGCTTCGGTAGGGCAGTGGGCGACATCACTTCGAATCTGATTGTCAACAATGAGGGGACGGGGCAAAAAGTCAAACTCGGAAGAGAGCGTAAAATGTCTTCTTGTGATGTGAAATGCCAAAACGAAAATGCTTAAAAATGCTTCGAGAAAACCGCTGGTGGCAGTTCGCGCGCAAACACGAGGTTGTATTCATGCTGTGATGTTGTCTCCGCCGCGTTTTCGTTGTTATGGAAATGATCTGAACTTTCCGGTTTAAGTTTCAGCTGGTGGAAAGGCGAGGAGCTCCGAAAACATTCTCCAAAACGTTGAGAGCGATGGAGGATGGGTAACCGAATTGTTGCGACATGTCCACAAATGACAGACCTGCATGTTTTGAGTTAGTAACAGGGATTCTTGTGCTCCTTTTTTTTCAGTCTTCCTTCGTAAAGTCCACAGGAGCACCGTTGCGTTTGGTTGGCTCAGGTTTTGACCCCTTCGCACTCCTGCTCGGTCAGGTCCACGTCAGACATGTCAACTCCCACCATCAGAGACGAGTCGGACCCGCTGCTCAGGGCTGGCTGGTGCTCACCTGAGAGACAGAAAGACACAAAAAGACGCCGTTTTAATACTTTGACATCAACTCGACGGAACTTTATCTCTTTAGAGCACTTTAAAAACAACACGGTCGACCAAAGTGCTATACACAAATTAGATCAGTGGCAAATAAAATGACAGATAAATACTGCCCGTTAAAAGCAAAAGACCTGAACCCGAGTGTGAAGCTGAGAAAAAGGACTTCAAAATGTCTGTTTTGTCCAGACGAAAGTATAAAATTTGACAACCAGCTGCTATAATGAAAAAATATTGAGCTCAAAATTGACTCTTATTTGTCAGTTCCTGTTCTCTACTTTTGTATCATGACGCAAAAATAAATAGTCGTGCAAAGGCAAAAGGTAGAAACTCTAACATTATCATTATTTGCTTGATTTTCACCAGACTTCCATCCATTATAAAAACACCTCACCAAGGTCGAGTCATCATGGAGTTTGAAATGATATAGAAGATCCAAACTTTGTAAGTTGTCCATTAAGACATGCCGGAAATTAATAAAGGCATGTTATTTTAACCAGTGAGTACCTTGGGTTTTTTGCATTTTTTACTGACTTCCCTTCCCAAAGAGAACCACTGAGTTGGATCTACTGCGTATTATCGTCTGGAGGTCCAGGAAGCGCTTATTTTGAAACCTTTTTGATATAGAAGATCTTTGGGTTATCTGTTTTGTGCTGATCAGGATCATGCGGCGACATTTACACAGTTAAACAGTTTGACAGACGAGTGACTTTGCAGTAAAGTGTGTACAGTATGAATAAATATACAAAATATTTTTACATTAAAGATAACTTAAGTATAACTGATTACAAAGGTTTATTTATTTAATGTGTTCAGACTCTGTGCCAAGGCCGCAACAAAACATACACTGTTACTGCCTTTAGGCTTTTGGCTTTTGCCTTTGCACGACTCATTATTTTTGGCTCATGATACAAAGGTAGAGAACAGGAACTGACAAATCAGTCTCAAAGGTCAATTTTGAGCTCAATATTTTTCGCATACAAATATTTCTTTCATTATAGCAGCTGGTTGTCAAATTTTATACTGTTGTCTGGGCAAAACAGAAACTTTGAAGTCATTTTTCTCAGTTTCACACTCTGGTGAGTTCAGGTCTTTTGCCTTTGTAGGGCAGTATTTATCTGTCACTTTATTTCAATGAAGTCGATTCTGAGCTCAATATTTTTCATGATATTTATTCACATGATAAACGAGAGTCTCAAATACCCCCAAAATGACATGAACTCATTTTTGACATGATGTTATGGCTTCTGCTTTTGTAGGGCAGAATAGCCAACCATCAAAATGAGTTAAAAGCCAAGGAGAAAAAAGTGAGTGTTTAGGAGGGACTTAAAAACAGGCAGTGAGTCAGTCAGAACGAAAAGACAAGAATTAAAGCAATTAACATGATCAATACGAGGCGAGGTGTTTGATTTTCAACAAAAAAGGTGAAAAACAAAAAAATGTCGTGTGTGAGCCTTGTTTAACAGCACAAACCATCTCACCTGTTGTAGTTCTTTCCGGTGAGATTGTGTTAAAATAAAATTCAGATTAAAGTCTAAAAAGATGGAGCAATGCTTAAGTTAGCATCACATCCCCAGGGAATAGATGAAATCAGCTGCAAAGTATCAATAGGTTATAGATCCTCAAACACACTCCCAGCTTCACAACGAAAGAATTTATTACCTGGTCCCCGAAGGGTTGACCAGGTTTTGTATTCACCCTGTGTGTGTCTGTGTGTCTGTCCACCCGCGATAATTCTGCCATTTGTGGATTGATTGTCACCAAATTTGGTAGGTGGGTCAAGCCCCCGTGCCTGATGCCGCAAAAAAAGTTTGGTGACGATCCGAGGTCATTTGAGGTCACATGGGTCAATTGAAAGAATAGGCAATTTCCGGCAATTTCTGAACCATCTGTGGGCTAAAATATTCACCCAATCATCGCACATGTTGGCACACACATAACTGGGGTACACTGGATTTTACAGGTTGAAATTGGTCAAGGTCACTTGAAGGTCAAGGTAATCAAGGTCAAATATGCATTTTTGGTCATAACTCATAAGGATCGAGCTCGGGCAACAGGAGTCTCTCAAAATCTCAGAAAAATTATTATCTATTTATAATTCTATGCATTTCTATCAAAGTCAAATATTAATAGTTTTCGAGATAATCACTAATTATAACAGTTCCTTTCTCTTTCAGTGCATATTTGAACTGGAATGAAAATAATTTCCATTTCTTCTTTTTGTGGTGATACACAACTCATGAAAAAAAAATTACATTTTGGTTCCACACTAGTGAACACAGACATTCTCCTGTGTGACTAATATCACACAAATGTTCATGGGCCTGTACAGATACACACATTACATTGTGGATATAACAATCATGTAATATGGGCTGAGCTCCTCATAAGCTGCTTCTGTGATGATGAACTGACCCCACCGATGCCTCATGGGGACCAGTTGATATCTCTGATTGCGCTTGTTAGTGTTTTTTTGTGTTTCAAAGTAGATTTTGGTACTAAAGGGGCTGTTACACCTTGACGATTTAGCCGTGGTCGTTTAGTAAGTCAGATAATTTGTAGGAAAGTTTTGTGTAAGTTATGAACACGCTGAAACGTGGGATTGTTTTTAATCACAGTAAAGCACTCTGTGTTACATTTTTGTATGAAAAGCGCTTTATAAATAAAGTTTGATTTGATTTATATCAAACTTACCTCCAACGCATTGACGTATGCTGGCGTATTTGACATGTTCCGACGACCACAAAATGTACTGAACGTGTTTCTAACTTATAGCTACTGTATAATGGCGTATTGGCAGCATGTAGGGGAATAGGTACGTAAGAATGGGGAAACCGTCAGTGCTCCTCCAGACTTGATGGTTCGGAGTTGTCTTTGGCATGACACTGATTAATGTTGCTACTGCGATGTCAAGTGCAGTTATGAATCATCGAGCGGCAGCCTTTTTATAGGCGACGACGCAAGATCATTGGCGATACGCTGCCGTGCGCTGTGCATACGTTAGACTGTCATTGAGCATAAGTTGGGGACGCTGGCAACACGCTAAGCATTATTTGGTATAAGTTATATATAAGTTATCAAAACGTCCTGTATAAGTTACTAATACATTATCAAACTCATTACAAATACAGTACATATACGCCCATAATGAAATAAAAAACATTGATAGTTCAGTGTATGCCAGCGTTTTAGGGAAATTCTGGTACGTCGGCAAATGCTGGCTAAATCGTCAAGGTGTGACAGGGCCATAAGGAATAGACTCGATGCCCAATACCGATAGTGATATCAAAATGACAATAGAATTTTCATTTTCAGCATTAAATAATAGTACTTTCTTTTATATTCCCATGTGTACATTAGTCGATGCACTGTTATATTTGTTCTGATTCAGCTCAAGATCAAGATTTCATTATTATCGGAGTGATCTGAACTACCTGTTTTAAGTTTCAGCTGGTGGAAAGGAGATGAGTTCCAAAAAAATTTTCTCGGAAATGTTGAGTGAAAGATGACGCAGCGAAGGATTTGGTAACTGAATTGTTGCGACATGTCCATAAATGTGTCACAGACCTGCATGTTTTGAGTTAGGAGCAGAGATTCTCGTGCTCTTTTTTCAGTCTCCCTTTGTAAAGTCCACAGGAGCAGTTGTGTTTAGTTGTCTCAGGTTTTGAGCCCATTCTAAAGCTATTCTGTATTATTAATAGCACAGAGAAGTGCAGTAAACAGCATCTTTGTAAGTAGAAGACAGTGTAGTCCATATAAATACTTTTAATCTTAACCAAATAAGTAAACAACAAAAGATCAGCTAAGACGTAACAAACAAATTAAATGACTAAAGGATTACAGGAAGATCAGCCAGCCTCAGTGTCAGTGACCTGCGTGAAGTTGGCCTCTCATCAAACGCACACCTACACACAAACTATGTCATTTGTGCTTCATTTGTGCTGCAAAAAATGTTGTTTGTGCTGCTTCAGTTTTGGAGATATTAACGATTCTTTTATAGGTCAAATTGGAGTCAGCCAGCACCAGGAAATGCTCTAAAATGCTCTAAAACGGCCCAAAATTGTGTCATTCGTTTGTGCTTTGTTTGTGCTGCAAAAAGTTTTGTTTGTGCGATTACGGTTCTTAAGATATTAGCAGTGTTGCCATAGTTACTTTGAAATAGTAATCTGACTACTGACTACTGATTACTTCTTTAAAAAGCAGCGGCTGATCACTTTGTCACCAGCCTGTCACTTTGTCGCCAGCACAGAGTGAACAACGAACCTTTATGTCGCCATCCTTAGCTGAAATAAAATCAAAATAATGTTTATATTTCCAGCTGCAAATGTCGTACTTCTCTCCCTCCATTGTTTACATCTGACTCGTGAGGAAACGCAGGAAACGTGTCACCAGAGACGATTTAAACGATCTTTGGGGTCACATAACCCACGTCGCCACAAAATAAAAATAAATAAATAACCTACTTCGCCCTGAAATGCAAAAATAGTACATTGATATTAGATAAGTAACTTACATCTGACTACTGGTTTGGAAATAGCACTGCGTTAGACGACTCGTTACTGAAAAAAGTAGTCAGACTACAGTAACGTGTTAGTGGCATTAGTGGATATTAGCACTTTTATTTTGATGCCATCAAGCCCCTCAAAATGTTAAATAGCGCTCAGAACAGGCAGAAAATTATACAAAACTTTGTATTTCGTTTGTGCTGTTACAATTTTCATTTGGCTAGTATATTTCTAAAATTACTAATTATTATTTTTGTGGAAATTATATCACGTAATTTCCGCTCTGATGACGGCAGCGGCTTTAGCAAAACTCTGCAAAACTAGTGAAAATAAACAATCTCAGGCTGTGGAAAAATCTGTATTGTTATATAAAATATGAATCAAAAGCAAGTTAATAAAGACTGATACATATTTTGCCACAACCTGAGATCGTTTATCACAAACAAAATACAAACATTTCGTATAATTCTGCCTGTTTCGAAGCTATTTAACATTTTGAGAGACTGGATGACGGCTGAAAATAAAAGTTCTAACATCTTAAGAACCGTAAAAGCACAAATGAAACTTTTTGCAGCACAAACAAAGCACAAACAACTGACACAATTTTGGATTTTTTAGAGCATTTTTAAGCTTCCTGGGGGCTGGCTGACCCCAATTCGACCTATGAAAGAATCGTTAATATCTTAAAAACTAAAGCTGCACAAACTAAACTTTTTGCAGCACAAATAGAGCACAAACAATACATAGTTTTTGTTTTTGATGAGGTTTTGCTTTTGATGAGGGGCCAAGTTCACACAGCTCTGTCAATGATTTACCAACTATCGAGTCAAAGTAAAGCGCAAAGTTGAGAAACCTGGAAGAGCTTCCCTTTTTCCTTCGCGTGGGTGTGACTGTCGAATAGTTTCCCTAATATAACCCCACAGTGCTCTTGACCTTTGACCTGTCAATATTGTATTTTGCCCATTCTTGTGTTCTTGTCAGCATCTGTAACACATGTGTAGTCTGAACACACTGCACTTGCCGAATATTTTGTAAAAAAAAAAAAAAATGAAAAGGATAAAATGGAAATGCTAATTGTAACTGATAACATGTAGGACAGGTTTTTTTTTTTTTTTTTTACGTTGCCAGGTGCACAATCAACCTGTCACATTATCACGATTAATGTACGCAGTGTGGGGAAGCAACACTGAACTGGCCACCCTTTGGTTTATGGGCTAAACATCAATCTAGCTGCGAGAGAAATTCCATGTCTGTGCTATCAGAAGTATAATACTCCCTACAACAGAAGCAAAGCCAGACCATAGACTGTATAAAGAAGTGGACTAAGGCACTAGAGTGACCACACGTCTCAAAAAATTCAGGACTGTCTTGAAATCTAAGATGTTGTCGCAAATCCTGAATCCCAAATCCGGCCCTAAATGTCCCAAAAACTACACTTGAACAGAACACTGAGTAGTTATTTTCTGATAAATATTAAAAACGGTTCGTCGAGAGCCCCTGACGGCTTCTAGACACTCTGTTTGCAAGATGTACATTCGTCTCCAGGGAAGAGCGAATGACTGAAGGCGCGGACAGACAGGACGCAGCAGCCGCCGTGTTAAAGCCGAGTTTACCACGACACATAAAATCTGTGTGTCATTCGTTCATTTGTTTTTCAAAATAAAACTAAAAGTAAGAAAATGAAAAAACAACTATTTTCTTCATTATTTGTCTCTAAATGAAAAAAAACAAAAAACGTTAATGATTCATTTTTTCAGTTTTTGATTTTGTGTTTAAATGAAAAATGGAAAAAACGGATAATGGACATTTCCTGTTTCTGTGACTTAAACTGCGATGCTGGACTTTTGCGCCGCATATGGACTGAACCAGGACTAAACCAGAACAGAACCAGAACTAAACCAGGACTAAACCAGGTCTAAACTGGTCTCAGTCCCAGTCTCAGTCCCAGTCTCAGTCCTAGTCTCATTCCTAATCTTGTCCCGATCTGGTCCCGGTCTAAGTCCTGATCACCTGACAGTCTATGCGGGCACAATTCTGGGCCCATCCTGACACTCCTGGTTCAGTCCTGGTTCAGTAGACCTGGTTTAGTCCTGGTTTAGACCTGGTTTAGACCTGGTTTAGACCTGGTTTAGTCCTGGTTTAGACCTGGTTTAGTCCTGGTTTAGACCTGGTTTAGACCTGCTTTAGTCCCATTTTAGTCCTGGTTCAGTTCTGGTTTAGTCCGGCATAGCAGTTTAAGTCACAGAAACAGGAAAGGGCCATTATCCATTTTTTCATTTTGGTTTGGAGACAAATAACGAAGAAAATAGTTGTTTTTTTCATTTTCTTATTTTTGGTTTTATATTGAAAAACGAATAAACAAATGATACACAGATACAATGTTTTGTTTACCACGACACACACAAACACACACACAAATGCACATGCACACACACAATTCCACGAAGAAGAACGAAAAAAAAAACACACACCCACTGCTCCTTCTCCTTAGCTATGGTCCTAAGGGAGAATGATGTTTCCAATAGTGTGTGTACAGCAGCGCTCATTACTCAGGCTAAAGACACACACAACACGAACCCCCCTCCACACACACAGAGGACACAGCGCTAGGCCAATGCTCACCTCTGTCTGCGTCAAAGTCTCTGTGACTCATTAGCTCTTGGCATTCAACGGATCACCTCTGATTTACGCCTTAATTAGACGTCAGACATCTCGTTGCTTGTGACGGTGGAGGCCTCGAGTTTCAGAGTCACTCAAGAAAATGGAGGTATTTGTAATGACGGTGGCAGACAGTGAAGAGACGGACAAAAATGTGCTGCGTAACTTTTCGGGTGAGGGTCCGTCACCTGCTTGTCTCCATGGAAATGTTACCGCTTTGCCTATAGAATGTTCCATGTTATGACGTTAAACACATGAATTTTGCATGTTTTCATTATGGGTGTTTCTATTACTCAAAAGTACAATAATTTTCTCTGTGAACAGGGTTACCTTTTCCACAGATCTGACCTGTAATGTAGCCCATATATAGGTTTAATCTCTACTATGGAATATTCTAGACCAGACATTGGCATTTTACAGCTGCAGGGTAACATATGGCCCTTTGGTTGACTCTGACCAGCCCGTAATTTTCGGACTATAAGTTGCACTTTTTTTCATGGCTTGGGTGTTTCCTGCCACTTATATATAAAAATTTTGCCTCGAGACGGCGCTCTAGTCTTGTGTGTCAGTATCTGCTGCTCCTTTTATTCCTGTACCACTGTCACTTCACTCTACTGCGCATGTCTCCTGCAGAAAGAGCCTCTGTCCTGTCTGTATCATGTCAGTCGATCGCACCATTACTTCTGTACCACTGAAAATGTAACATTTAAGTGACTTCAGTGACACCGAAACCATCCTCTTGGGATTCAGAAAGGCCAGAATAATTCTAACTGGAACTGATGCTGATTCTGAAGAGGAAGCGGCGCTCTGTTTACCTCGGGAGGTCGCGGAGTTGCTCAGAAGTGACACCGAGGATGAAGAATTAAATGTATTTTGTGATTTGGAGTGAGATGGAGAGTTTGGTAAACTTGTTCTGTTCTGTTGTTTATGCTATAGTTATCTGAAGAACTGTTATATGTGACGTTAACAGTCTGTTGTTCTCTGTTCTACGGAAGCCGAGAGGGGTCACAACAAATACAAATGCGACAACACAACAAAAAGCCACAACACAGCAAAAAAAAGCCACAACGGAAGTGACTGCGGGACTCTATTTTCCGATGGACCAATCAAGCGGCAAGTGAAGAAGAAGAACTACAACGTGAAAAGTAAAGGAACGAAGAAGTTGGAAACGTAAGTAAAAGTAATTTATTGTTTTATCATTATTCATTTCACGTTGTAGTTCTTCGTCGGAAAATAGAGTCCCGCGGTCACTTCCATTGTGGCTTTTTAATGTGTTGCGGGATTTGCGTTTGTGTTGTGGCGTTTGTATTTGTTGCGGCATTTGCATTAAAATGGGGAGTCTCGCGGTCATTTCCGTTGTGGCTTTTTTTGGTTTGTTGTGGCTTTTTGTTGTGTTGTCACATTTGTATTTGTTGCAGCGTTTGCGTTTGTTGTGACCCCTCTCGGCTTCCGTACTCTTCTATTGTTAATATAACTTGCCTTTCAAGATAAAATGTCATTTCCTGGTCTCTGATTTTATATAAATAAATTTCCCCCCAAAAAGTGCAACTTATATATATTTTTTTCTTCTTCATTAGGCATTTTTGGCTGGTGCGACTTATACTTCGGAGCGACTTGTAGTCCGAAAAATATGGTACAAAATAAAACCATTTTATAATTTTAGCTCATGCATGGATTAAAGCTGCCATGCTTTTATTTTAGAGGTGTTTTTTAATTACATTTCTGTAAGACAGCCTCACTTTTTCATTGCTTAGTCATAACATAAACTCTTACCAGTCTTACCAGCTCATTAAAACAATGATATTTACAGCTTTTTTTAAAATAAAGAAATACAATTAATATTATGCAGAATTGAGTTAAGCATTTTGGCCCTCCACAATATTTTCTGGAAAAAATTATTGCCCATCCCTGTCCTGGACAAGGCAATAACATTTCCATGGATGCAAGCAGATGGCGGAGGCTCCACTAGAAAAGTTGCGCAGTGCACCTAAGTGGAGTTAATATGATAGATTGAGATTGAAGCGCTGGACCTCAACGCCTCAAATTCCCCCTGCTCCTCTCCAGCCAAACACAAAACACAGAACACAAAACTCAAAAACACAAACACCATCATTTCATCCATGTGCAGCCACAATCTGTATAAAACAAATGTAAATATGGCGGATTAAAGCTACCAAGATCATTTACATCTGCAGTTTCTACACAGACCACAATACAACATACAAATAGAGCGTCAGTACAACACAAGAAAATGTTAAAAAGATAAAAATAAAGATAACAAAGCTAAAAAAAAATGATAGGTGTTTTATCTTCTTATCATGTTACGTTTGCTTGTTTGTTTAATGCGGGAAAATGTAAAAAAAAAAAAAAAAAAAAAAGCAAACACAAACCCACACCAGGCTTTGTGTGCTCAAGTCTGACACAGATCTGTCCTCACTTGACCCTGCTGGCACCACCTGCTCGTAGCCACGGAGACAGTTAAGATTAATGTCATACCGCGGAACCCTCCGGGCAAAACAATAACGCGTCGTGCACAGACTGAAGCAGGTGGTGGAGTTACGTACTGTGGCTTTAAGTACGCAGGGCGCTTTTATAGAACTCTAATAAAATGTGAGCATGGATTTTATTTTTAGTTTTGTACGTAACGACAGACGAACGACTACTGCTACTGCTACTACTACTGCTACTACTACTGCTACTACTACTGCTACTGCTACTACTACTACTGCTACTGCTACTGCTACTGCTACTGCTACTACTACTACTGCTACTGCTACTACTGCTACTGCTACTGCTACTACTGCTACTGCTACTGCTACTGCTACTACTACTGCTACTACTACTGCTGCTACTGCTACTACTGCTACTACTACTACTACTGCTACTGCTACTACTACTACTGCTACTACTACTACTGCTACTGCTACTACTACTGCTACTACTGCTACTACTGCTACTGCTACTACTACTGCTACTACTACTACTGTTACTAGTACTGCTACTACTACTGCTACTACTGCTACTACTAGCTACTACTGCTACTACTACTACTGCTACTACTGCTACTACTACTAGCTACTGCTACTACTACTACTACTACTACTACTACTACTACTACTACTACTACTACTACTACTACTAGTACTACTGCTACTGCTACTACTGCTACTACGACTGTTACTGCTACGACTGCTACTGCTACTACTGCTTCTACGACTGTTACTACTACGACTGCTACTACTACTACTGCTACTACTGCTACTACTACTACTACTATTACTGCTGCTGCTACAACTACTACTAGTGCTGCTATTACTGCTACTACTATTACTGCTACTTTTATTTAATAATATGTAATATCTGGTAGTAGTAGTAGTAGTAGTAGTAGTAGTTGGGTATGACAGTGTTGTGTTTTTGTCCATTTTTTCAGTTCAGTATTTTTTTTTTTTACCTTTCTGTAGTAGCTAACTTTAGTATTTAAAGGAGCACTATGTAACTTTTTGGTCAGGGCCCGTCACCTGCTTGTTTCTATGGTTATATCACTGCTCTGCCTGGAATGTTCCACAGTGTGACATTAAACAGCTCTGCCTTACATGTATTAAATTACATGTGGTTTTATATAGCTCAAAAATACCTACAAAAACAGGGATTCTGACTGTGAGCGGGGTCGCCTCTCCGCAGATCTGACCTGTAACTTGGTCTGGTTTGGTCTCCATGAAGATAGGAAAGCAGTAACGTCTCCAAAGCAGAGAGAAAAGCACACAATTCACCTTTAACATCTCAAAGTCTCCATTGGTTTAACATTATTACCCTGAACTCCACAGTGTATTCTATTCTGGTGCTGGCGATTCTCAATAGGTCAATTCGTGGTAAGCAAATTCTCCACAGTGTTTGTAGCCATGGTTACGTGGTCCAGCCAGTTGGACGCTCTCAAAAACAAGACTTGCGAGACAACATGGACTTGTAAGCTTTGAGACACGTTATAATACTGTTACCCCCCCCCCCCCCCCCAAAAAAAAAAAAACAGACCTGGAGTTGTGTTTTGTTTCATTCACACACATTTTATTATTAGTCTGTCTGCATCTCCAAATCCCAAAATGCTCTGTTCCACCTTGTGATGTCATGTACTGGTAGTTTTCAAGTCAACTGCTACCTTTAACAGCTAGCTTTTATCTTTTGTTCATTAGACATTGGCAATAAATAAAGGTAAAATAAAAAAAATATGTAATAATAAGTAGGAATATTGCAGATTGTATTACACAAAATGGATTCTTATGAGCGTTAAGCCATGTTATAATGTTATCTCTTCAAAAACAGACCTTGAGTTGTGTTTTATTATTAGTCTGTCTACATTTCCAAATCCCAAAATGCTCTGTTCCACGTTGTGATGTCATGTAGTAGTAGTAAGACTGTGCAATTATCTGAATTTTGATCGCGATTTCCATTTGTGTGTCAAACGATCTCCAAATTCATATAATCGAGTTGCAACAATTTAGCTTAACAAAGTTTATTTTGGGATATTTTTTATATAAATAAGTATATTTATTTTATTTTTAAAACATAGAGATTGTAGAACAGCTGGATATGTAGTTTATTTTGGATACATTTAAGTTTTTCTATGCCTTATTTCATGTTCAATGTAAATTTTATTGATTTTATGTTTTATCCATCGCAAAACTAGCCTAGATTCATCTGCCGGTTTCACTTCGTGGAAACCGTCTGACCTCACAGCATTAGGATTCATTCATTCAAAGGTAGGCAGGTACTTTTTTCATTTAACCAATCGCTGCTATTTGTTTGTGACGTATGTAATGCATCAAATCCCGTAGGAAGAAGGGCAATAACATCTTTCCCCTTGATAAAATTCACCAAACATTTTCTTTGTTCCAGCTTTAAATCCTCAATCTCGGGAACTGTTGCCAACACAGAATGTCTGTCTTCGTCTACGTTCATCTCGACCACTTTGTTTAGTGTTGTGCTCTTCCACAAAATGGACCCAGACAGACGCTTGAGTTTGACGTCATGGCTTTAAAGCTCTTCGCTGATTGGCCGCTGCACATCTACAACTTTCGGGGTTCATGCAAACTGTCCAGTGCAGGCATGTCCAAACTATGGCCCGGGGGCCAAATGCGGCCCTCAGACACATTTTTCTTGGCCCTCATGCTTCCAGGTGAATTTGCCCAAATTACTTTGCATCCATTAAAAAATATTTTTTTACTGCAAAGTTTTTGAAAATCTACCTAGATAAAGCCGATATTTAATATTTAGTGTGTAGTTTTAAGGATCTTAGCATGAATAAAGTCTGATGGCTCATTTTAATGTCTTAAACATGCACACATTTCAATTATTCCCTGTACTGAGCACCAGTCTACGGGCCTCGATACATATGTGGCCCTTGATGAAAAAAGTTTGGACACCCCTGGTCCCGTGTATTCTGATTCCTGACCTAGTTGCTGGAGAGAAAGGAAATTGAGCGGAGGCACTAGGTGGCGCCAGCCTGGCTATCGCAAAACTGCTCTAAAGTACATATTTATAGCCGATATTTATTTTCAATTTGAAAGTTTTACGTAAATTATCAATAACAAAGTGTTTTTTTAAGAGAGAAATGCTGAATAAATGCTTTGTGTAACAAAAAAATAATCATTTGAATAATTGTTATAATGATTTTTTCCATAATTGAGCAGCCCTAAGTGATAGTTTTCCTGTCAGCTACCTTCCTGTATTACGACATGACATCACAAGGTGTAACAGAGTGTTTTCTGAACTCAGCCTAAATATGAAGGTTTGTGTGTTAAACGTGTGAATGAAACAAAACAAAACCCAACTTCAGGTCTGTTTGTGATGAGGAGACATTATCGTGCTGGTGATTCAGGTCAATTCATTGTAAGTGAATTGTCAATAGTGCTAGTGTTTTACGTAAAGTGGTACAGAGAGTCCAGTGAACTGAAACTCAAGATTTTGGCACAAATTCTTTCACGTTTTCCTTTCCCCTCAGCTCATCTTACCATCTCGAACGGACAGTAACAGGACCTGAGGAAGAGCAGAACTGGGGCGCTCACGAAACAGCAACTGGGACAACGTGAAATGAACACAAGGTCGGGTTCAAGCATTTTCAAACTACAAGTAACAACAACAAGTAATGCTGATGAAATGCTGGTTTTTATCTAGTTCTAGTCTTGGTTTGGTCTTCTTTTAGACCTGGTTCAGTCCTGGTTTAAAGGGCCCATACTACACTATTTTCTGATGTTATAATGCAATTTCTTCATCACAAACAGACCTGGAGTTGTGTTTTGTTGCTTTCAGACACATTTAACACGCAAATTTGGTTCTTCTCTCAAACAGAAAACACGTAGTTCCACCTTGTGATGTCATGTGGTGATAAAAGAAATGCCCCACTGTGTTTTTAAACTCCGTACACCTTCACTGGAATAATTTTGATAATTTCAGCCCTGGAATTGCCAATCTCTACTGAACTAAAAGTAAAAGGTAGTTGTTCAAATGAAAATTACCAGTACATGACATCACAAGGTGGAACAGAGCATTTGGAGATTTGGCGATGTAGACAAACCAATAACGTAGGATTACTCAAACATGTAAGAATAAAACAAAACACGGTGCTGGAGAATCCGTGTGTCATTCGTTAATTTTTTTTTCAATATAAAACCAAAAATAAGAAAACAAAAAATCTAAATTTTCTTCATTATTTGTCTCCAAAACCAAAATGAAAAAATGGATAATAATTCATTTTTTCAGTTTTCGATTTTGTGTTTAAATGAAAAATGGAAAAAATGGATAACGGCCGTTTTCAGTTTACACGACTTCCGTGACTGAACTGATCCAGGTCCGGGACCAGAGCGGGACTGAGACTGGTCTCGGTCTCAGTCCCGCTCTGGTCCCGGACCTGGATCAGTCCTGGTTCAGTCATTATCCATTTTTTCCATTTTTTATTTCAACACAAAATTAAAAACTGAAAAAACAAATCGTTATCTGTTTTTTCATTTTGGTTTTGGAGACAAATAATGAAGAAAGCTGTTGTTTTTTCGTTTTCTTATTTTTGGTTTTATACTGAAAAACAAATGAACGAATGATACACAGATCAGATTCTGGAGCAGAGCAGACTCAACACAGAGAGGAGCCTCCTAGAGCAGAGCCAGAGGGAGACTGAGGACCGCATCAGGTAACACTGTAGAGTTGGTAAGTGAGAAGTCACATCCAGGTCCATCATGTGATTGAAGACAATTAACATGTTTACAATTTCCTCTCTTTTTAGTGACAACTAAAAACTCTATAAAGACGACTTTGTAAAGAAGTGGACTAAGGGCAGTGTTGGGGAGTAACAGATTACATGTACTGGCGTTATGTAATCAGAGTACACATTAGTCACTGTATTCAGTTACAGTTACTGTTTCCATGAGTGGTAATTGGATTACAGTTACTTTGTTGAAATAAATTGATTACACGGTGGTATTTTCCTATTTTCACATTTTGGGCTAAACCAGGACTAAAACCAAGACTAAACCAGGACTAAATCAGGTCTAAGACAGGACTAAACCAGGACTAAACTAAGACTAAAACCAGGACTAAACCAGGTCTAAACCAGGACTAAACTAAGACTAAAACCAGGACTAAACCAGGTCTAAACCAGGACTAAAACCAGGACTAAACCAGGACTAAACCAGGAATAAACTAGGACTAAAACAGGTCTAAACAATATGACACTAACAGTAGAGTGGACATACTCATATACATTTTTTCATTTCTCATATTAAAATAATTTCCCTATCAATAATATTTTAATACGGTTAAGGAAAGTCTGGGCTTTAAATTTTCTTTTAGCAGATAAAACATCTTATGTTAAGATCTTCGTCTTGGGCTCAACAGCCAATTTGAAGAGAACAAACAGGAATTTTCAGGATGTGGTTGCTACATCCATGTAGTTTTAAAAAGCATGACAATATGAAGTAATCCAAAATATTCAGATTACATTACTGACTTTAAGTAATTTAATGGATTACGTTACAAACTACATTATGAGGTATGTAATCTGTAATCTGTAGGGGATTACATTTTAAAAGTAACATTCCCAACATTGACCAAGGGAGTGTGTCACCCGTAGTGTTCGGCTCTTATCAAATGAGTTAAATATTAGGAATTTATTTATGTAAAAAAATGCTAAATAAAAACACCAGGATCATGTAGAGCAGATTCATGTAGAGCAGGTACACACCCATGAGGCGCGCATGTATAAGAATTACATTCACTGTCTGCCAAAAGGTTTCCTCTGCTGTTTTAATAATTCAGCAACTCCAGGTGTGTTTTTGAGGAGATAAGAACATTATAACATGGCTTAAAGCTCATGAGAATCCATCCATCCATTTTCTTCCGCTTATCCAGTGCCGGGTCATGGGGGCAACAGTCTAAGCAGGGACTCCCAGTCTTCCTTCACTTCCTCCAGCTCCTCTCAGGGGACCCCAAGGCATTCCCAGGCCAGCCGAAAGACATAGTCCCTCCAGTGAGTCCTGGGTCTTCCCCGGGGTCTCCTTCCGGTGGGACATGCTCAGGGCTCATGAGAATCCATTTTGTGTAATATAATATAGGACCTTTAAATCTACATTAGTCCTACTTGATTTATTTTTTTAATTTTACCTTTATTTAGTCAGGAGGTCACACTGAGCCTCAGAATCCCCCTTTTTAAGAGAAACCTGTCCAAGGCTGAAGCAACACAACCTCTAGAAAACAGTAAAATCACTAAATATCACATTATAAAACCATTTGCCAAGATCCAATTTAAGATCTTTCTGTAAATGATTCCAAGACCAAGGTGCCGAGTAAGAAAAGGCAGATTTTCCTGTTCCTAGATTTAGTCCTGTTGGTTAAAACCCAGCTGGAACATAAAAGATTTTCTGGGATGATCATGATGTGAAAGGTTTGTAATAAACTGAGTGATAAGTGATCATATAGCCTATAATATTCTTCAAGTAGGGTCGTCAAAACTGTCAAAAATCAGATACTAATCGATACTAAAACTACAATCGAAAGTAGATATTTATTTGATACTAAAAAAGTCACATTCAGGAACCTTGAGCTGTACCAGAACACGTATAAAAACACTATACGTCTACAGACATGTATGGTAAATGCACTCAAAGCACTTTATATCAAGGAACCACTCACCCGTTCACGCAGGCATTCATACACCAGTGTACGCAGACCCTGGGGGAGAGGGGGGTTTAAGTGTTTCTGCCCGAGGACACAACAACAGCATTCATCTGTGGGAGCTGGAATAACACCGCCAACCTTCGGATCAGTGGACAAACGCTCTACCAACTGAGCTGCTGTCGTCCCAGTGAAATATAGAACATAGCTGAACAACTGAGGGATTACGCCAGTCCTTCTCACGTAGTTTTTTGCCGTACTAGACTAAAGTGTAATTGCACATCCACTACAGTAGCTGGCAGTATATAGTGTTGGGTTTTTTGCACACGCAGCAAAAGCAGGAGATGTGAAGCGCAGAGAACAAACCCTCAAGATGGAAAAATATTTAACAGGGATGAAAAGAAATGCAGAGAAAGATGGAGGTAATGAAACAAACAACAGTTTCCTGAAAGCGAAGACGAAGAAATGCGATGAAGAGTAAGTAGCGCTTGGCTTCACTGTGACTACGGTCGGAAACGAGGAAAGACCGGTGCGTTTACGCTGACTAAAAATGTTGGCAGTGGACAGTATGAAGCCAAATAAATTAAGGTGTCACTTAAAGACTTTCCTAGCCTGATTCATCAGCCAGTTTCACTTCGTGGGGATATGTTTTAAATAAATAAGTATATTTATTTTATGTTTTAAATATAGAGATTATAGAACAGCTGGACATACAGTTTATTTTGCATATTATATTATTTCATGTTCAATGTAAATTTTATTCATTTTATGTTTTATCCATCACAAAACTAGCCTGATTCATCAGCCAGTTTCACTTCGTGGAAACCGTCTGACCTCACAGCATTAGGATTTGTTCGCTCAGTGGTAAGCGAGTACTTTTTTATTTAACCAATCGCTGCTATTTGGTCGTGATGTATGTAATGTACCAAATCCCGTAGGAAGAAGGGCACTAACGTCTTTCCCCTTGAAAAAAATCACCATTCAACATTCTCTTTGTTCTGGCTTTAAATCCTCGATCTCAGGAATCGTTGCCAACACAGAATGCCTGTCTTTGTCTACATTCATCTCCACCGCTTTGTTTACTATTGTGCTGTACCACAAAAGGGACCCAGACAGGTGCATGAGTTTGAAGTCACGGCTTCACAGCTCTTCGCTGATTGGCCAGTGCGCGGACTACAACTTCCGGCATTCCTGCAAACCGTCTAGTGTATTCCGATTCCTGACCTAGTCGCTGGAAAGAAATGAAATTGAGCGGAGGCACTAGCTAAGCCGCTTGAGTTTTTTCAGTTAAAACATGACAAATATTGCCAACAATCCCCGCTTTGTGAATACAAATGATACTATTTATAGTCACACTCAAGAGTGGAGTTCTTCTTCCTGGGGAAGGGAGGCATGACAGAAAATAATTGAGAAGCACTGGATGACACAGATATAAGACAGCATGGAAATCCAAAAGAAATGGAATTAATGAGTCAGGAGCAGGACCACGCCTCACCCTCCTTCTCAGAACAACAGCTCACTTCAACCACACCTCGAATTTCCAGAAGCCTCTTTGTACGGGCCTATCCCATCGACACAGTTAGTCCCAACCATCTCGACTCCACCCTCCTACCCCCTCTCTGATTTGCCTGTCAGCCTTAAAGATGCACCGAGTCACTTTTCCTATTTATTTCTCCTTGCTTTAGTTTAAATCGTCCACAGTGTAGTATTAAACTAACTTTTGTTGCATTTATTCAACTACAGCTTTTATTTATTGCTCAAAAAATACCTTAAAAAACATTGTTACTGTGAGTGGGGTCACCTTTCCACAAATCTAAGCTGTGATATGGCTTGCAAGTCTCTCTGATTCATCAGCCGGTTTCACTTTGTGGAAACCGTTTCACCTCGCAGCATTAGGATTTGGTCGCTTGACGGTGGGCGGGTACTTTGTATTTAACCAATTGCTGCTATTTGGTCATAACGTATGTAATGTTCCAAATCCTGTAGATAGGAGGGCAATAACGTCTTTCATCTTGATAAAATTCTCCAAACATTCTCTTTAAATCCTCGATCTCGGGAATCGTTGCCAGTACAGAATGTCTGTCGTCGTCTACATCCAAAAGGGACCCAGACAGGCGCTTGAGTTTGACAGGAAGGAGGGAGGAACTAGGTGGTACCAGCCCGGCTAGAAGTTTATGGCCATACTGTGGAACATTCTAGGCACATCTCCATGGAGACGAGCAGGTGACGGACAAGTTACACAGTGCCCCTTGAAGACATCTGAGCACTTGAGACGGAGCCCTGAGCCCCCAGAGTCTGTAACCACACTTCTGCTTCATCTCATCATCAAATCATCCATCATTACTTATCTTTATTGTTTATATTGTTATGACGTGGTCCTTGTTAGTCAAAGTACTACGATTTAATGTAGAAAACCATATTATATTGTCTAAAGAAAGAGTGTTTTTAAAGGACCCATATTACAGTATTTTCTGATCTTTGTTAAAATGCTGTTTCTTCATCACAAACAGACCTGGAGTTGTGTTTTGTTGCACACACACACACACGTTTAACGCACAAACTCTGCATATTTCAAACAGAAAACACTTTGTTCCTTGTGTGGTCATACAGGATGTGCTCCTTCACTAGAATCATTTGGATCATTTCAGCTCCGGAATTGCCAATCTCTGTGAACTAAAAGGATGTAGACTGACTAATAATAAAGCATTACTCAAATATATGAATAAAACAAAACACAACTTCAGGTATGTTTTTAATGAGGTAACAACAATATAACATGGCTTAAAAGGTGCACTATGTAACTTTTTGGAGTCCGTCTTTACTTGTTTCTATGGTAGGGTGACCTGATTTTCAAAATAAAAAACTGGGACATCCGTGGTTTGTTGTGGTTGGTAATAAAATTGTGAAACAAGTGTGTAATTAAGGAAAATTGCTATGTGTTTGACACTAATGTGAGTCAGTATAGTCACATTTTCTTTGTGTTTTTGACATTTTTAAGCAGCTTTTCTGTATTTTACCTAAACAAATGACAATGTATGCCTCACTTTACTGTTGGCAGGATCAGATTGGTCAAAAATAGGGACACCTCGGACATTTCTTTTATAAAACTGGGACAAATCACTGGTTTTGGATAAATCTGCTGAGGCGGGGGAGACAAAGCTCAAAATTGAGACTGTCCTGGGTAAATAGGGACATCTGGTCACCCTATTCTATGGATATTTCATTGCTTGGCTTGGAATGTTCCACAGTAACAGCTCTACGTTACATTTATTAAATTACAGGTGGTTTTACAGCTCAAAAACACTTAGAAAAACAGGCATTCTGACTGTGAGCGGGGTCACCTCTCCGCAGATCTGACCTGTAATTTGGTCTGGTTTGGCCTCCATGAAGAGAGAAAATTTAACACCATACTGTGAAACATTCCAGACAAAGCAAAAGGATATCTATGGAGAAAAGCAATGTAAGTTTAAAGTCTCTTTTTAATTTTATGATTATTTATGTTGTGATTTGTTCTTATTCTGTAAAGCATATAAACTTGCCTTGCCCTTTGCTTATTTTGCGTAATATAGGACCTTTAAGTATCATTGTGGTATCGGAATCAGTTAAATGTTTGGATTGGCTTTGCAATAATCTGAATTAGATCAGCGCACAGACACTGGCTTTTATGGAGCGGACCGTGAGCACATATGGAAACGTCTTCAAATTTCGGAGTGACCCGGGACCTACGACCTAATCACACGGGCAGTAAAAGCAGCAAATAATGCGGGTTTACACAGGATGCTTGGGATCAGATGAGACGCACATTCTTTCCACAACTGCACCGGGGCAGAAGTCGAAAAACAGATTTAAATCACCCCATGAACAAATGCGGAAATTCCAAAACTTGTTCCAAAAATGCTTCATCATCGATCTTCCTTCCAGTCATAACATTGGATAAACATCACTCGCTGGTTTGTTTTATACTGAAAACTGCAACTGGTACTTTGCAGCTGATGTCGCCAACGTTGAAGCGAACTGTGAAGCTAACTGGAGGCACTGCTCAGTCTGACGTTCTGTTGCTCAAGTTAGAGTTAATCTGAGTTTTATTTTTTAACACAATCTGGCCAGAAAGCGCTGACTTGGTTTGAACTACAACAGGTGAGATTTGTGGTGTTAAACAAGTCTCTCACACTTAAAATTAGGTTACGTTCAGACTGCAGCCTGAAGTGACCCAAATCTGATTTGCCCCTATGTGACCTGTATCTGATCTTTTAATGACAGATCAGATTTTATCAAATGTGACCCAGACCACTTGGACATGTGCTCCTGAAACCGATACATATCCGATCTGTTTGACATGCGACTTCAGTCTGAACGGCCAAGGCGCATTTATCCCACCTACACGTCAGGCTCTGAGTCCAGTCAATGGAGGGAAAGTGAGGTTAGCGAGTTATTCATATTGAGGGGATCACTATTTTCAGGCTAAATTGAAGGGGTCTTATTAGAACAGGACGGTTTTTGAAATGACTGACAAAGAAATGGTCGAGCGTGGCTACCAAGTGTTACGACCTGAAGGGCAACATATTCAAAAGGACACAGGAGTCAAAATATAGCTTTCTAATTTCTTTTATTTCTAGTTGGTTCTTAATTTTTACATTTTTAAAGAAATTTATAATCCTTCCCGTGTCCCAAAAAATAATGAAAAGTAATAAATAATGAAAAGTAATACAGAAAGGTGGACCTGGTGAGTCGGCCAAAGAGAACAAGAAGGTGTAACATCCGGGCCAACCCCCGTACAGGGCCATAGAAGCCGGAGCCAGCACCAGTAACTAAAGACAAGAAAAAACCCAAACAAACCTGAACCCAATAGGAAAGTGAAAAGAGTATGGAACACGCAAGGTGAGTAGGGCTGGGGGGAGCAGGCTCCGCACAGCCACGAAAAGATAAATCATAAACAAAAATTACACAAAAAGGACAAATTACAAAACTTACTACCAAAGGGAACAAAAATAACTAATGACCCAAATCAATACGCCCGTGCGTAACACCGGGCGTCCTGACTCCAATGTCAACAAAAAATAAAGAGGCCAAACAAAAGGAGGCTAAAGACTCAAACAAAAAAACAATGCAGCACGGTACACATTTTGAAAGCTCATTGCGTGCTGGAGCGGGCAGGCTGAATGATAAACTGCAGTCCTGCAAACTAAATATGAGTGTGTAAGTAAAATATACAAATGATTAATGTTTGCCTATCATACATCATTTAAGCAGCGTAAATGTGCGGATGTGGTCTAATCTCGTGCACATTTTAGACAATTCCTTTCCGCTTCTCCGTGTTTAAAGCTTAAGAAAAGCGAACGTCCCCATCTTGTGGAACTTGCGGGCTGGAGAGGGACAAAATATCACATATGCGGGTGGGAGCGGGACTGAAAATTCTGTCCCACACCGACCTCTAGATTAAGGTTCACACTGGAGATAGCATACAAGTTGTATTTAATTGGAAATGTGAATGGGGAAAAAAAGCCCTGCAGTCTGAACATAGCCCAAGTGTCACAAGTTTTTCTGTTGGTCTCTCTCACCTTGTATTGTTCACAGGCTCCTGAAAATGTGGTTTAAATCAATTTTCTATTTCTTTTTCACTTTTCAGAATATAATAAACACCTTTCACAGTTTTTGCTAATGTGTGCATTGTGTCACCATGGTAACTGTTCAACATTCTGCCAATAGAGATGCATGCAGTGGGACTGCCCCCAGAGTAATGCCACTGCAAAGTCCCGATTTGGTTGTTATTAAGTAGAATGTACTGTGAAGAGTAGCGATTAGCTGGAAGACAGGCACTACTTTAACCTTAAAGTGTAACTTAAGGTCATTTTTGATTTGTAAATGTATTCAAATCAGTTAACAAATAAGCTAAGGGCAACAGAGCAATGCAGTTGTCAGGTGGATGTTTTAACTTAATGGCCCTTAACTTAATGAAATGTTTACAGTCCATAAATTTGCGTCTCTTTAAATAAATAAAAGAATTATTATTGTGATGTTTTGTAGAGGCTAACCAAATGTGAATATGCTATTTTTTCCTTTTAAAATGATGTCATAATCCAAAGAATGAAGATTTAAAAGTGCTTACATACATTTCTTATATTTATATTTCTTCCTTATAATTATCCTTTTTCACAACAACCGCCTGGAAGTGCCGTGATGTAGGGTAAACTTCCAGTTATTGGTTTTCTGTGGAAATGTCTCACATATTTTCCACCAGCTTCATAAATCTGTTTCAATCACCAAATCTTCATCCAACAAGGTCGACAAAGGAAATATTCTACCCATGAAGAATTTATTCACAACTATCGAGGTAAGAAAGACGAAAACTTAAAGGCGAACAACAATGACGCATTAGTGAACTACAGAGCAAAACTAACTTTATGGTCATGAATAAAACATAAGTAACTTGTTAACTCAGACTGATTCTGCAGTTAAAATAACCAAATGTTCGCCTTTACATTTTCAGTTTTCTTACCTTGATAGTTGTGGATAAATTTTTCATGGACAGAATATTTCCTTTGTCGATCTTGTTGGATGAAGATTTGGTGATGGGGCAGATTTATGAAGCCGCTGGAGAATACGTGAGACATTTCCACAGATATTTTGCCATAGAAAATCATTAACCTAAGTGACATTTACCCTACATCGTGGCACTTCCGGCTGTTGTGAAAAAGGTCTATCATTTCTTCATGTAGTCTGCACTGAGACAGAGCAAAGATCATGGTCTATGTAGTTCCTTCTGCGTTTTTAGCTATTACTGCACTGTAACAATGAATTTAAAGGTCTGATATTATGCTATTATCAGATGTTATTATGTTGTTTCCTCATTACTAACATACCTGGAGTTTCAGTAAGCCTTTTAATATTAGTCTGTTTATATCACCAAAGCTCAAAATACTCCACTTTGTGATGTCATGAAGCAGTACCGTATTTTTCGGACTATAAGTCGCACTTTTTTCATGGTTTGGTCCGGTGTGATTTAATATTAATGATATTAAAATTTTCACACTGACAGCCACGAGAGGCTCTAGTCTTGTGTGTCAGTATCTGCTGCTCCTGTTCCTCCTGTACCGCTGTCACTTCGCTTCTGCGCATGTCTCTTGCAGAAAGAGCCCCTCGAGCAGCAGAAAGAAAGTTTGGAGTGAGCGAGAAACTTGTGAGGGACTGGTGAAAAGTGGGGATGGAGAACACATCTTCATGGTAATTGGGAGGGTGCGCCATGCAACATTCCTGGAAGTCATTGGATGAATCGACAAAGCCTGGACTTCAATGACACCAAAACCATCCTGTCGGGATTCAGAAAGGCCGGAATAATTCTAACTGGAACTGATGCTGAGTCTGACGACAGCTACACAGAAGAGGAAGTGGTGCTCAGTTTACCTCATGGATCTATGGTTTTCCTCCGGACATTGCAGAGTTGCTCAGACGTGACACCGAGGATGAAGAATTTAATGGATTTAGTGATTTGGAGTGAGATGGAGAGTTTGGTAAACTTGTTCTGTTCTGTTGTTTATGTTATAATTATCTGAAGAACTGTTCATATGTGACGTTAACAGTCTGTTGTTCTCTGTTCTATTGTTATTATTATAACAATAATAACTATAAATGTTGGTTCCTGGTCTCTGATTTTAGAAAATAACTTGGGACTTATATATGTTTTTTTCTTCTTCGTTGTGCATTTTTTGGCTGGTGTGACTTATACTCCGGAGCAACTTGTAGTCCGAAAAATACCGTAGTTTTCAAGTTAGCAGCTCCTTTTATCTTTAGTTCAGTAAAGATTGGCAATTCCAGGACTGAAATCATCCAAATTATACTCGTGAAAGTGTATGGAGTTCTGAACAATAACCCTTTGTTACAGTTAAAGTGCAAAAACATTCTGCTCGATAAACCTGAATGATGAATGCTGCTCTGTTTCACACACTTCATAAACATGTATCAGGTGTGTACTCACTGCTGGCTATGACGTATCCTTCAGCCTGCTGTATACTTCCTCCTTCCGTCTGAAACTGCTGCAGACTGACTCCTCTCCCCTCCGCGTCCAGCACCACGGAGCTCTCGTTCACCGTGACCTCGCTGGCCCCTGTGACGGCGTTGGTCGGCGGCCCCCCCACCGATGTGTCGTAGTCTGGGGGAGCTTCATCCGAGCACTCTGGGATTAACTGTGACACAAAACCAGAACCACAAACTTTCACAAAACTTTAGACGACTTTACACTATAGCCCTATTCGCTCGGGATTAGTTTTACATAGGGTCCTCTGGTAAACTGTAATAATTACGGACGTCATCTGTGTTTCTAGATCCATGTGAATTGTCCATAGCCCTTTTCACACAGGATTAGTATTACCTGTGGGCCTTTGTTGATTTGTAATAATTGCGGAGGATGCCTGAGATCTTAATCCCGTGCGAATGCGTCGTGTCTGTAATTTGTAAAGTAAAAATTCTGCTGCAAATGACCTACTATATTTTGCCAAACGCAGATGTCCGATGAAAATACTCGCCCTTTGTGAATTTGCATCTCAGTGTTTGCCAGTGTCAGTAAAATAGAGGAGTTTACAGACTTGGCTTACGCAAGTAACACCGAGGTGGGGCGGTAATTTGCAAATTATCAGACGTCCCCAGGTTGTACTTACGCGTGCAAATAGGGCTCATGTCTGTAAAAAGTTCCCACAAATTTGACCTTGTGTAATTCTGCAAACCTCCTCCTCAGAGGTCCTCAGGTGATTCTAGTCCTGTGTGAACGCTCATGTTGCTAAACTGTCCTGTTTTTCATCTGTGCGCTGAACCTAACACTGATTGAAAATGTCTCTAGGGCACATTTTAGGTCCAAATACGAACTAAATCAGCTGTTGTTTTATGTTTTAGGTATTTGTGTCTTTTTTCATGTTTATTACTATTAAACTGTTTCATGTTCTAGTTTATTGTCCCTAAAAAATAAACAATAACAAAAAAAACGCAAATACAACTAGTTTGAACATGTAACTCACCCCTAAAGCTTTGAGGATGTTCATCTTACACATCGGACACGTGCGGTGGTCTTGTAGCCAGGGATCCACACAGTGCTTATGAAAAACATGTCTGAAAAAGCAGGTTAAGCACAGGAAAAATCAATTCAAAAAAGTCATTTGGTACTATTGATACTTTGCAGTGACATCCTGCCACCTGCTTATCTAAATGGAGATGTTATTGCTTTGTCTAGAATGTTCCACAGCACAGTATAGATTAAACACGTCTATTTCAAGGGAGACGAGCAGGTTACAGCACTACGCTACATTACAGTTCAGATCTGTGAAGAGTTGAATTATTATATTTTTGTAAATGCTAAACAGATATATGTTTAATGTCAAACCAGGTACAGGGTTCCCACTTTTTTTCACTGACAAAATTTCAAAACTTTTCCATGACTTTTTCATGATCTAAAGTGAATTTTCCATGACTTTACAGCACCTACATGTGTAGAATTGATCAGACTTTTAGGGCTAAATATGACATTAAACCTTTCCACTCACCTTATGGTTTTTATAGTTTTTTAACATTCAAAATACTGTTAGTACATCTATTGTCGTCTCTCTTAAACAAAAGGCTCATATGTTCGGAAATAGTCATAACAGCCTCATGATAATTTAACAGAACACTGAAGATGCGTAAAAGAGATACTAAAATTCCATGACTTTTCCAAAACTTTCATTGAATTTACGAAATTCCATGACTTTTCTACACCTGGAGAATAACATTTTCAATTTCTATGACTTTTCCAGGATTCCCATGATCGTGGGAACCCTGTAGGTAGCAGACCCTCCCCCAGAAAAGTTGCTCTCCTGTTGTAGATCCATCTAAGTCAGTTCTCAGATTACAGTCTAAAGGCCGCCACACACTACAGGAGAATTTGCTCTATTTAGGCTGCGATTTGTGTCTCCCAGAGTTCGAGGAGGTGTGAACTGAGTTTGTGTCTTCGTGTGCGATTTTGAGGCCGCTGCGCTCCTCGTGTGTGTGCTGTCAGTGTGACTCTGAGCTGCTCTGTCAGATCGTAACCACCAAACGTCAGCAACACTACAATAACAGACAATAAAACAGAGCGTCAGTGACAGAGGAGTGACGGACACAGAGGTGCAAGATACAAACTCAGGAAATAGCGAACTTCCTGTGTACTCAACCTTCTGTAGCGTTAAAAATCATGTATCTGAAGTTTTGCACCACATTTCACAAATCATAATAACAACACAGTTTTGTATTGTATCTAAACTAGAAGTGCAGTGCTCTGATCTTTTGAACACTTAAGTCTCAAAGCGAGTGGTTTTACTCTAGACAGGAAACAGCTGACATGATTGCACTCATAACTTTATAGCCTGTGGTCCAAAGTCATATCCCGCTGCTGTCTTTGCGATCGCAGACTTAGGGAGTGTTTACACGAGAAGGTTAAAAATGACAAAATATTTTATCAGAAGTGTCTTTCGTTTAGACAGTGACGGCATTTTTGGGGCTTAAAAACGCAAAAGTCTGAAACCACCCTCCAGAGTGGAAAAGTTAAAAAGCGATTCCGTCTACACTGCCCAAGACGCAAAACTCTGCTCACATTGCGTACACGTTTAGGTCACATACATACAGGACACAGAAACAAACATGTTGGATCATTTCCATGCATCAAACCTTCAGTCTGCTCTGGCAGCTCTAATAAACTTACAGGAGGCTCCCAACAAATGTACAGAATCTGCAGAGATACTGTTAGTGAACAGAGAAGGATGTGCAATCACCTCATTCTGGACGCACCAGTTTGTCGCAGGTGAGCCAGACGGATATGGACGAGACCTGGAGAACCAGTTGATGGTGGGACAACTTTGTGGAAGGAGTAACTGATGAAAATGCGTGGCGTAAAAACTTTCATATGTCCAAAGATGCCCTTGTTGCTTTAAGTACAAGCATAATCAATCGAATTCCACACCCTTTTGCATCACCGTATACATGCAGATTTACTCCCAAAAACACTTGTCTAAACGCGGACGATAAAGTGAAGACGCGACGCCACGTTTGCATCTTATGTTCAGACCTTCATCATATAAACGTAGCCTTAAAATCTCATAAGATTCTCCTCGTGTCTATGGTGTGCACTTTTTGTCGTACGTTTAAAAATCGCTTAAACCTGAAAAAATCCCGTAGTGTGCGGCGACCTTAACTTGAGTAAAAGATCTTCAGACAGAGCAGTGCCTACAGTTAGCGTCACACCCCCATACAAAGTCGATGGCATCGGCTGCAAAGTATCAGTTAATCATGTTCCGGTGTGCAGAGCCTTACTTGCACGGTAGCACCCGCACCACATCGTTTGGCTTGTAGCCCTCTATGCAAACTGCGCAGTTGTCGAAATCAGACTCGGTCTCCTGTAAAGTGAAACAAAACACTCTTGAGTCTGAGCAAACCAAGCAGATAAATCCTCACCTAGAGCTGCAGCGTCACCACGGCAACATTACCTTGTCTCCTTTCCTGATCGTGCGGGTTTGAAGCTTGCATATTGCTTTTTTGGCAGCGTCTCCCAAGCGTCTCTGAAAAAACACACACCACATAACTGAACTGCACAACACATTCAAAACGCTGTTGTTAAGGGGCATTGTGTAACTTTTCTCGTGGAGGGTTCGTCAAATGCTTTTCGCCAAGGAGATGTTATTGCTTTGTCTTGAATGTTTCAGAGTATGGCATTAAACCTTTCTATCTTCATGGAGACCAAACCAGACACCAGTGAGAATGCCTCTTTTTCTGTTTCTGTAATTGAATAAATGTAAGGTCGAAATGTTTAATGTCATACTGTGGAACATTCCAGGCACAGCAATGACTATGAAGATTTGTCTCATAAAGATTTGTACAAATAAAAAATGATATATATAAACATACATACATTTATAAATATCCAAATACAAAATACAGTCGAAAGAAAAGCAAAACGGCATCTACAAATGCAGATTCCACATACAAAGTCAAGCATATTGATTTTCAAATCTTACAAATATATTTACAAATACACATTTATTTATACAAATTAGTTTAGTTTTTTTTATATTTGTATTTTGTATTTGGATATTTATAAATGTACTGTATATTTATATATATCAAACTAAAATATGAGACAAATCTCCCTCCATAAATGACATATCCATAGAAACGAGCAGGTGATGGACCCCCAACCAAAAAGTTACACAGTGCACCTTTAAAGTAGCCTGATTCAACAGCTGGTTTCACTTTTTGGAAACTGTCTGACCTCGCAGCATTAGGCAGGTACTTTTTTTATTTAACCAATCGCTGCTATTTGGTCGTGACTTATGTAATGCGCCAAATCCCTTAGGAAGAAGGGCAATAACGTCTTTCCCCTTGATAAAATTCACCAAACATTCTCTTTGTTCCGGACTCAAATCCTCGATCTTGGGAATCGTTGCCAACACAGAATGTCTGTCTTCGTCTACATCCATCTGGACCGCTTTGTTTACTGTTGTGCTGTTCCACAAAATGGACACCAGACAGACGCTTGAGTTTGACGTCATGGCTTCACAGCTCTTCACTTTGATTGGCCGGTGCGCAGTCTGCAACTTCCGGGGTTCTTGCAAACCATCTAATATCTAACCGTCTAATGAAATTGAGCGAAGGAACTAGGTGGCGCCAGCCTGATTGCCGTTAAAGGGTCCATATTACGCAATTTTCTGATCTGTGTTATAACGTTGTTTCCTCTTCACAAATAGACCTGGAGTTGTGTTTTGTTCTTGTTTCTTTCACACGTTTAGCACAAAAAATCCTGAATATTTAGGATGAAGCTCTTCTCTCAAACAGAAAACACTTTGCTCCACTGTGTTTTTAAACTCCATACACTTTCACTAGAATCATTTGGATAATTTCAGCCAATTTCTATAAAAAAAAGAGTAAATAGTATCTGGGTTAACTTAAAAACTACCACTACATGACATCACAATGTGGAACAGAGCATTTTGAGCTTTGGAGATGTAGACAGACTAATAATAAAGGATTACTTAAACACGTGTGAATGAAACAAAACACATTTCTGAGTATGTTTTCATTGAGGTAACAGCATTATAACACGGTTTAAATCCCATGAAAGTCAATTTTGTGTAATATAGGTCAGTTCATTATGACTCATGTATATCATTTACAAGATCACGTTTTTTTTATTGTTGTTCGTAGGTGTTTCCCTTCACACACTTCTCCTCTCTGTCTAAAACTGTAAAATCCTAATCCTCCTAATCCAAATCTGGCACCACCGACACATATTCGAACATCCAGGTGTGCCCTCCCGGACGTCAGAGACACGTCAGAGGCAGGGCTCATCGTAAAGACGTCTCAGAGTCAGTGTTTACTCTGTGAGGGCAGAGCCAGGCTTTGTGATGGTTCAGTGGCCGCTCTGTGTTCTCCAGCTGTCAGGCCAAATCTCCCGCTCTCTCTCACCCGCCCCGTTATTATGTCACGGGTCAAAAATAATACTGCTCACTGTCACTTTGTGGATTAAACGTGAAATCTTTTAATCTGACGGTGCAGGCAGCCAAACTACTCATCGTGATTTATTTTGAAAGGTCCAATATTATGCTTCATCAAAAACATGCCCGGAGTCGTGTTTTGGTTTATTCATCATGTTTGAGTAACGCTTTATTATTAGTTTTAACAGATAATACTCCCTATAACTGTGCAACAACTCACCCTTGTGTAACAGATAATACTCCCTACAACTGTACAACATCTCACGCTTATGTAACCGATAATACTCCCTACAACTGTGCAACAACTTGCCCTTAAGTAACAGATAATACTCCCTACAACTGTACAACTCACCCTTATGTAACAGATAATACTCCCTACAACTGTACAACTCACTTGTATGTAACAGATAATACTCCCTACAACTGTACAACATCTCACCCTTATGTAACAGATAATACTCCCTACAACTGTACAACAACTCACTTATGTAACAGATAATACTCCCTACAACTGTGCAACAACTCACCCTTATGTAACAGATAATACTCCCTACAACTGTACAACTCACTTGTATGTAACAGATAATACTCCCTACAACTGTACAACAACTCACCCTTATGTAACAGATAATACTCCCTACAACTGTACAACATCTCACCCTTATGTAACAGATAATACTCCCTACAACTGTGCAACAACTCACCCTTATGTAACAGATAATACTCCCTACAACTGTACAACAACTCACCCTTATGTAACAGATAATACTCCCTACAACTGTACAACATCTCACCCTTGTGTAACAGATAATACTCCCTACAATTGTACAAGAATTAGAATTTACTATTACCATTAATATTTTTGCTCTAAACCCGCTGTACCTGATTTCGATCTCGTGCGTTGGCGTAGCGAAACCTCTGGATGTAGTAGAAGACCAGCCAGGCCAGGGAGATGATCATGAGGACGATGAAGGAGATGGAGACGAACACCACGGAGGTCCTGCTCACGTACTTCTGCAGGTTGCGGGTTCCTATGGTGATGTGGACGGACACGGCGATGTTCCGCTCCAGTAAAGACACCAGCTCCAGGCCTTTGTGCTCCGTGATCATGATAGCCACCATATCGCCGGTCCCTACGGCAAACACACGGGGACAATTACAGAAAATGAAACTGAACTTATTCATATGCACCGTCTCACTCCAGGTCATGGTGTTGCAAACTTGGCTGAAGGTTTACCAAATTTGGGAGATGTGTCTATGCATATAGTGGGAGTTAATTAACGGACGAAAGTAGCACAGTTCGCGGTGCGTTTGACCACTGATCCGAAGGTTGGCAGTTCAAATCCCACCCACAATACGTCATTCAAATTTCAAACATATTTGTTTGGAGGATAAGCCCCTTGAGATGTTTCACCATCTTGTTTTCAAGGGGGTTCTTATAGTTACAAGGGCAGACAATAGGCTACATAAATTCATATAAACATAAAAACAACAAAATCAACACAACCACACTCACTCACACTAGTCTGTTAGATGCATAATAACTCAAATTTGATCAAAAACTAAAACAGAGTTCAAATATTGTCACAAAATACAACAAGATAAACAACAAAATTCAACAAAATCATCAAAGACAATGACAAGAGCATTTTTAAATGAAGGGACAGAAGTTAATGCACGAATCAATGAGGGAACATTCTTCCAATCAAAGGGAGATTTATATTTAAATGAGTGTTTTCCTATTTGTTTTTTGACGCATGGGACGACAAAAAATATCTGATCTGTGTGACGTAAACTGTAAGAGGATATGAATGAAATTAAATACTGTTTGAGATATTAAGTGTAACAGAGATGAATGAATTTAAGGATAAATAATAACCAGTGAACTAGACGTTGGGAGAACCCAGTGAGCAAGGACACTTGGTGGAACATTGTACAGTGGTGAGTTCTGAAGGGACAGCGGAGAATGAATCTGCACAGACTCTTACAGATAACATTGAGTTGTTGGAGGATAGAAGTTGTAGTATTTTGATAAATGATATCACAGCAGTCTTAAATGTCCTAATTTTTAGAGTGCTTAGATTCTCGCTTCCACAGATGAAATGCAGTTGTTGTGTCCTTGGGCAAGACACATAACCCACATTGCCCTCCAAGTGTCTGCGTACACTGGTGTATGAATGTGTGTGTGAACGGGTGAGTGGTTCCTTGATGTAAAGAGCTTTGAGTGCCTTGAAAGTGAAAAAGCACTATATAAAAATATAGTATACAGAATTTGAAGAATCAATACTGAAAAAACCACAGGAAGAAAAAGGACCTTTCCTGAATATGTCCAGATCTACTTGTGCTGACAAAATACATTCTGCTGTCCACAAAAAAAAAAAAAAAGTTCTACTTTTCTAGTTACTTTGCTTTTTTTCCCTTTTCTACATAATACCATATATCACGCGTCATATATTAGATGGCGGGCAGAGGTGTAGTGGGTGTGGTACGTGGGGGGTTCACCGTCCACCCACTTCTCCCGACGTGAAATATAAAAAAATAACAAATATAAAAGAGCTACACCTTAAATGTCAAGCCGGAGCTTTGGCAATGGTGAAAACAAACTGCATAGTCTCATGATATCTGCAGTACTGTCCTATAGTGACCTGCCACATGAGGGGACAGGGACCCGGGACAAGGCCGGGACTGGACCAAGATTGAACCGGGACTGGGACGGGACTGGACTAGAACTAGACTAGGACTGAGTGTTGGGACGGGCCTGGAGGTGTGGCCGCATAGACCATCGGGTGACCGCAGGCGAAAGGACCAGCGCAGAGCTCCTTGTCGGCCAGGAGGACTAAACCAGGATGAAACCAGGACTAGGATTTTTTCCTGGTTTGGACCTAGTGTGGTCCTGGTTTAGTCCTGGTTTAGTCCTCCTGGTTCAGTCACATATCGCATACCTCCTCTTAAAAAAATCCCCACTACACCACTGATGGCGAGTGCGTCTGTCGACTCCAGCGCACACATGGCTGCAGGATCCGGATGGCTGCTTGCTTATGTTGGGTTAACTCGATAATGAATAATGTAGTTTATTCGGATATTTCCGTAAATGATAAATGATAAATTACATTATCACGCAGTAAATGATCATTTGCATTATTATAGCGTAATCAGCAGATACATAAAGGGATTTTTTTACACTGCTAATCACAAATAAAATTTCCAAAAATAAAAATAAAAATAAAAATCATTCCAAAAAGGAGTGGAGAGACGCAACTACATCTACTCCAACCCCCTTTTACAATCCCATTAAAGCAATAATGTGCTTTTACACTAAGTCACATTACCCCAGATACAAAATAAATATGTTATTGTTTACATTCAGAAGACAATAACTTAAATTCCTTCTTTTGCATACATAGCTATAATAATTTCTTTATATCTATGTTTAAACGTTTTCAAATTTGGGCTTTTTTTTTTTTGAGCTCATCACTAATAGAGTTTCAGATTTTGCCCCCAGAAACTGAAAAACTTTTCCTTGTTGTATGAACTTTGGCTATTTTAAAAGAGATGAATTCCCCTTAAATTATAAGTACTTTCTCTTTCAATATATAGTTCCTGAATATTTTTTGGTAGTTTTTAGTCCAACTCCCTATCCTCCCCGGTTGCAGGTCTAGTCGTAATGTTTGTCCTGTGTTTTGACTATGTGCTGATGTCGCGGAAGTGTTTTTTTTGTGTGTGTGTGTGTGTCCTGGTTTCATATTATGCCCTGAAAGGAGCATGGTCTGGGGACTGTCCTCTTTTTTTTCTCCTCTCCCTATCCTTAAGTTATGCTGCATTGTTTCTTCCTCTGCTCCCCGTCTTCCGTTCCAGTCCGTGTCTAGTCTCCACATGTCATATTGCATTGTGTGTTTGTGATGTACAGATAAGGTGACAGGTCCCACGATGAAGATAAAAAAGTGATTGTATTTCTGTTAGAGGGGATAGTATATGGAACAATCTGAGTGATGATTAAAAAAAAAGTCTAACACTGTAGAAGCCTTTAAAAAAAAAAAGTATAAAGCATTATGTTTTGAAAAATATAGAGCTGTGGAATGAATGAATTATGCATTTAATTTTGTTTGTTTTAATTTATATTTTGTCTCTTCATCATAAGTCGTAAGTGAAACTGTAAATGCAAACTTGCTGTTCATACGCTGTTTTCTTTCTTGGTATTCTATCATAATTTAATAGGGTTAGGCCAGGGGTGTCCAAACGTTTTTCATCAGGGGTCACGTATCTAAACACAGACGAAACAGAGGGCCAATCGAGGGCCATATTCTGGTGCTCGGTACAGTGAATAATTGAAATATGTGCATGTTTAACACGTTAGAATGATTCGTCAGTCTTTATTCACGCTAAGATCCTTAAAACCACACACTGAATATTAAATATAAGCTTTATCAAGGTAGATTTTCAAAAAAACTTGCAGTAAAAATTAAATTTTTCATTGATACAAGGTCATTTAGGTCAATTCACCTGAAAGCCAGAGGGCCAAAAAAAAAAAAATTGTCTGAGGGCCGCATAGTTTGGACATGCCTGGTTTAGGCGTTATAAATACTTTTTACTTCAGTCTAAACCCTTTTGGTCATGATCCATGGGGTTGTAGTCTATGTTTTTGTTTGTTTGTTTGTTTGTTTTTTGTGTAGTGCTGCAAAATGGCTGAATAAACTACTACTACTACTATTACTACATTTTGATTCATTTGCATGTCTAGTATATATGAAGAAATGGACAATAAATGCATTCTTTAATTTTTTCATTAGATGTCTTGATATGTTTATAGAATGGAGACAGTACTGAAGCACCGATGCTGGTATCTGATGCTGAAAAAGTAGCTAGATTATATCCAATCTAGCTAATTTTTCAGCATCAGATACTAGAATCGGTGACATCTAATGAAAAAATGAAATATAGTCCTAAAAGAAAGTAGTAAACATTAAGAAAGTCCAAACTTTTGACTGGTAATATAACTCTGACTCTGCTGACAGGGCTCTGTTTAGTACAATGCACAAGTCATGGCCTGTGAGGGGGCGGGGCTTAGGTTCCTGAGAGGGGGCGGGGCTTAAGTCGATCTAAAGCCTCCGTTTGTGTCAGAGCTTCCTGACAGGAACCATCTGTTGCTCTGACCTGCAGAGACACACACACACTCACACACACATTCACACACACACGCTCACACGCGCACACACACACACACACACACACACACACCCCTACACACACATTCACACACGCACGCACATGCACACTCAGCTTAGAGCCTTCAAACTATTATGCAGTTGGAGAGGAAGAACAGGCCACATTTGTACAGTATGTTCAATGTGCTAAAGACCAAATCGCTGAATTGGGAATTACTTCTTCTTGACATCAGTATTGTTTATGAAAGAAAAGATTAGATTTCTCCTGTATCCTGTTTATTTCTAAGCTTAAAACGGAATACAAAATGGACTTTCACCAAAGAAAAGTTGAGATCTTTGTCCCAATCAGTGTTGAAGGTTGTAAAATTTTAATAAAATAGAAAACAAATCTTGCAAATATACTTCTTAATTGTTACTTTGGAGTGACGTTACGCTGGTGGGGGTTCAACATGTTTGCCTGTGGAAGAATGTTCAGCAGTTATCATGGTGACACAATGCACACATTAGCAAACACTGGGATAACAAAGGAGTTTTAAAATAATCTGAAACTCAAGCAAAAAATACTCAAGATGTGTGTAAAATCCCTAAGTTGTCCAGGTAGAATCCATGGCAAAAGGAGAAATTCAATTTGTCAACTGGACAAAAAAGTTTATTTTGGTCGAATATGTTTTGGTGTGTTAGTTTCAGAGTAGTTTCAGTGTAGTTAGCTCCTCCCTTCAGGCAAACATAAGGCAGTGTCCACTGGAATTTTGACGAGAACTGAAGAAGCAACTTGGATGAGCTGTGAAACGTATTTGACCAAAATAAACTTTTGTCTATTTGACGAATTGAACTTCTCCTTTTGTCAAGAAAAATTACAAAACAGATTGAAACAGCACATTTTCAGGAGCCTGTGATCAGTACAAGTGTTCATGGTTCTGTTTAGGTATTTGATTTTTAACAAAAAGGTGAAAGGGACTACCTGAAAAACTAATGCGAGGAAGCTTGTGACTAATGTTATTTGCAAGAGACCTTTTTAACAGCACAAATCAGCTCATCACCTGGTGTAATTCCAACTAAATCAGCTCTTTCTGGTCAGATTGTGTTAAAAAAAAAAGATGAGATTACAGTAGAGTGTCCAGACGTCCCCGTTTACCTGGGACAGTCCCAGTTTCGAGCCCTGTGTCTCCTATTCCATCAGATTTATACAAAACCACTGAATTGTCCCAGTTTCATACAAAAAATGTTCCAGGTGTCCCTATTTTTGACCAATCTGATCTAAACCAGGACTAAACTAAGACTAAACCAGGACTACATCAGGTCTAAACCAGGATTAAACTAAGACTAAACCAGGACTAAATCAGATCTAAACCAGGATTAAACTAAGACTAAACCAGGACTAAATCAGGTCTAAACCAGGATTAAACTAAGACTAAACCAGGACTAAATCAGGTCTAAACCAGGATTAAACTAAAACTAAACCAGGACTAAATCAGGTCTAAACCAGGACTAAACTAAGACTAAACCAGGACTATATCAGATCTAAACCAGGATTAAGCTAAAATTAAACCAGGACTATATCAGATCTAAACCAGGATTAAACTAAAACTAAACCAGGACTACATCAGGTCTAAACCAGGATTAAACTAAAACTAAACCAGGACTAAATCAAGTCTAAACAAGGACTATAACAATTTTTGACTAATCTGATCCCCACTGACAGTAAAGAGGAGCATAAATTGACATTTGTTTTGCCAAAATACAGAAATCCGTGTTTGTGAATGACCATAAACCAAAAAAAATAAAATAAAAAATGCAGCGTCAGACTCCCTCAGATTATGACTGACACAAGAATGCACAATGTTACACACTCTTTTCACAGTTTTATCTATAACAACCATCCAAACCCGGGTGTGTCCCAGTTTAAAATTCTGAAAATCTGGTCACTCTAGATTACAGTCTAACAGAGTTTCAGACAGAGCAGTGCCTACAGTTAGCATTCCACCCCCAGGGAACATTGATGACATAAGATGCAAACAGTAGAGTAAACCCTTTATGAAGTATGCTGTTTATTTGGTTGGGAAAGTGGACGTTAATCCAATTTTCATCCATATACTCGAGCAAACAGACACTGGGGGCAGGCAGTTGAAGTGTCTTGCCCAACAGCACGGGATAATAACTGTTTAACTACTAAATCCATTATAAAGCCTTGCTGATGCTTCCACAAACAACATCAAAACCACACAGTTACATCACATAATTTCACTTCTTTAGAACAGCGGTCCTTCCCATGGTGCCTTGTTTCATGTCTCTACAAACCTAACGATAACAAAAATTTGAAGCATGACTCACCGCTACAGAGATACACTGAGATAAATTATAATATTTAAACTACTTTATGCCACTGACACAATAACAATCATGCAAGATAATCCCAGGAAACCATTTTTAAACAGACAGTATCATTAAAAGGCATGAACTCAAACCCATAATTAGCCATGACAGGCACTTATTCGACCCTCTACAGCTCAAATCATATAGTACTACAACAAAAATAACCAAAATTTCACACTATTGCAAAGAAATTGTATATTTGTATAACTGTATATATCAAAATGTAATCTAAAATATGTTGTATCTGTTACGTACTGGCGCCCCTTTGCGCATCCCATTGCGTGTATTCTTATAATTGTGTCTGTTTTGGGGCGTGGCTGGTCCGGGTATCAATAGGCCGTCTATCAGTAACGCGCTCTCTTGCTCCTGCGCTCTCGCTACGCACCGCCTCGCCCTCCGTACACCTGAGCGCGCGCTCGTAGGTATGCACGCTCCTTTGTCTTGGCTGCTCGGGACAGGCCGCACCATGCCTGTTAGTTGTTAGTAGAGATGGGCATGATTAATCGATAATTGATCATTAAGAATTTCATCGATTATGTTAATTTTAATCGACAAACCGAATGTAGGTTGCTGTGCGTAGCGTGACCAAACAGGGGTCCGTACAAGTAGCTCTCTGCACTCAGAAGGAGCCGGCAGTCTGCAACGTACCAAAGCACAAATGCATGTTTAACGATGACTTGTACAAGAAATTCCACGCTTTCAGTTGCGTTCGGGACAAGTGGGAGGCCGTGTGCACAGTGTACAAAGCAGGAACATATGTTTCGGTGTCCAGTGGGAAAAAGTTTTACCAGGTGAGAGTCGCACAATGTCGATGACGAGTCCCCACCTCCCTCCACCCGTACGGTGTCCTGGTTTTGACAAACGCAAATATGGTCACACTAACCTGTATTCCACTGAGTCATGTCCTTTATTCCGACAGAAATTGACCGCATCAGCGCACAAGAGCTGTAGTTTTATCTTCGCTGAGTTTATGCAAATTTAGTTTATGCGGTTTTAAGTTTCATTTCTGTGAGAGTTGCGCAAAACTGAATTAAACACATTATAATCTCAAACGGGCTGATGTGGCTCTAGAGTGGTTACGGTTTATATGTCGTAAAGTTGAATTTATTTATGCAGATTAGTAGTGCAGATAGTAATAATAATGATGATCATTTTAACATAAAGACGTTAACGATTAATTGGTAATCGATCGTTAATTCTTCCGACGATCGATTAAGAAAATTTCATCGAATGCCCATCCCTTGTTATTAGTCTTTTGTGTTTGACCTGGTGGGACCGGCTGTCCTGTTTTCGCCTTGTATTTGGTAAGATTAATTTGGGGACGTCTTTTTTCCTTTAGGTTAGCGATGTGGGTACCGACTTCCACGGCCCTGTACGAGGTTGACCCGGTGCCGCATCATTTTGTTCTGTCGGCTCACCAAGTCCACCTTTCAGTTGTTAGTTTGTTTTTGGGCACAGGAGGGGTTTTAGCATTTTTAAAGTAAATAAAAATTAACTTAAAAATAAAAACTGCTTTTACTTTTGTAACCTTTTCGCTTCCTGTGTCCTCTTTAATATGTTTGATCCAACCGGGTCGTAACAGTATCGTTAAATATAATGATACAGTATTGATATCATGAGTTGCTGTATCGATACCAAGAGTATTTTTTGGTATATTTTACTGAGCCCCATCCACACTAGTACATATTCGAGTCATTTTTGTTCGTGTTCGTCCACACTAATCCGATGGAAAATGGCTCCAGAGACGAAACAATCTGATCTGGCACTGTGTGGACGCTTGAAAACGTTAATACGCTGACGTAGGAGCTCTAGTTGCCGTCCTTACTGGACCACATCACTGTGACTTGCACCTTCCTGATTCGCTGGGTTCGTGACATCGGTCATGTGACACAATTGCGGAAAACAGTTTAAACAAACCACAGAAAAACGGGAAACAGCGTACATAAAACTACCTAGCTAGAAACAACGTGGTTGGACACAAATCGTTTCTGATACGGTGATTCGTTTCAGTGTAAACGTAACCTAAATTATTTAGTTACAGCGCTACAGTTTTGTTGCTTGTTTTGAGGAAGGAAACTTGTTCATGCGACACATTTGACATTTTCACTGTTTTGATGATTAAAATATATGCATTTCTTATTAACTTTGTACAAAAAGGGGTTTAACAAAGATAACAACAGTCATGAGTTATCCTTTATTTTTTATTAAACTGTATCAAATCGATTTGAAATATATCGTATTGAATCGAAAGCTCACTGTATCAAGGTATGTATTGTATCGGCAACTTCTTAATGATACCCAGCCCTATGAAAGGTCCTATATTACACAAAACTGACTCGTGTGAGATTTAAACCGTTATAATATTGTTGTATCTTCAAAAACAGACCTGGAGTTGTGTTTTATTTCATTCACATGTTTGAGTAACTCTTTATTTAGTCTATCTACATCTCGAAAGCCCAGAATGCCCTGTTCCACCTTGTGATGTCAAGAAGTCGTAGTTTACCTTTTGTTCAGTAGAGACTGTCAATTCCATGGCTGAAATTATCCAAATGATTCTAGTGAAGGTGTACGGAGTTTAAAAAAGCGCTTTAAGTGCCTTGAAGGTGGAAAAGCGCCATGTAAAAATGTGACCGTTTAGCATGAAAACACATTGGAGCATTTCCTGTGTTATCACATGACATCCCAAAGTGGAACAGAGTGTTTTCTGCTTGAGAGCGAAGTTTGAAACATGCAGGCTTTGAGTGTTTTTGAAGAGGAAACATTATAATAACACAGATCAGAAACTAGCGTAATCTGGGCCCTTTAAGTCGTAAAATCCCTCCTCTTCTAAGACTCCTCCATGTTTTCCATCCCTGCTCCCAGCGCATCTGTCCGGACGCACTGATGTTGTCACGCTCATAAATTCTCTTATGTAACCGACCGGGGTGGCTCTAAGTCTGCACAGCTGCTTTGTCAACAGGCCTGTCTGCTTATGTAATCACTGGCACTTCAAGGAAACTTGAACAATCATATTTAGTACTGGGTAAAAATAGTAGAAGATGAAAACTTAGCAAGGTTTACACACGGTTTAGATTTAGGTTTGCACGATAATAGGGGTTCAACAATACAACATACAATACTGGTATCGGATATCGGTTCAATCAAGATCCCATTTTCTGATCGTTTAATTGATGTAATACTACGATTTACTGGACAATGTTGGTCCAAAACACCATGTGATATTTTCAAAGCTGTTCTGTAGTTACGTCAAATGATAAATAACTACAGGAAGCCGAGAGGGGTCACAACAAACGCAAACGCCGCAACAAATACAAATGCGACAACACAACAAAAAGCCAAAACGGAAATGACCGTGGGACTCTATTTTAATGCAAATGCCGCAACACAAACACAAATGCCGCCACACATCAAAAAGCCGCAACACATTAAAAAGCCACAACACATTAAAAAGCCACAAGGGAAGTGACCGCGGGACTCTATTTTCCAAAGACTACAGAACTACAACGTGAAAAGTAAAGGAACGGAGAAGTTGGAAACTTAAGTAAAAGTAATTTATTGTTTTATCATTATTCGTTTCACATTGTAGTTCTTCTTCTTCACTTGCCGCTTGATCGGTCCGTCGGAAAATAGAGTCCCGCGGTCACTTCCGTTGTGGCTTTTTGTTGTGTTGTCGCATTTGTATTTGTTGCAGCGTTTGCGTTTGTTGTGACCCCTCTCGGCTTCCGTAAATAACAGATATAAACCACATTTAAATCATTTTTTGTTTGTGTTAAGATACTTTAAGTCAACACTGAAAAAGCTGGATCAGTGCATTTATAAATACAGTATGTTATCCAGTTTAATAGGGATGTAACAATAACCAAATATCGTGATATCGTATCGTCAGAAGTCGCACAATAATACCGTGGGGCGTCACAATATATCGAATTACAAGTTCCTTTGCTTAAATGCATTTTTATAGTAGAAATAGCAAATAAACATTGGGAACTACATATCCCGTAGTTCATTTCGGCGCAGACAACATGAAGAAATATGCTTTTTACTTGAATTCTTGGGGTTATGACGGAAATAATTCACACCAAAATCTTGTCAAAGTATTTCAAAGCAAAAAAGTGTCTACAATTATATCAGCCTCTCCAAAATATCGCAATAAATATCGTACCGTCAGACACATATCGTGATAATATTGTACCGAGAGATCTGGATATTGTTACCTCTCTACAATTTAATAAAGAGTTCAAGGTGCTATATTTGATTTTACTGTGAAAAACATAACTAAATCCTTTAAAATGGTTTGTCCAAAGTCCTTATTTTCCATAATGCATTCCGAGCATCCTAATTATTCACGGTGATGAGTTTATAAACCTCACACTTACTGATTCTCGGACAATAAAACACTTTATAATTCGATGCAGACAGTACACAGTGGACTCATTTTATCTCAATAAACCATGCTTCTACAATATACCTGCTCTGGGCCAATTCAAATTTTGTTCAAATGCAAATCCATTGAAAAGAATCTGATCCTGGTATTTTACTATAATAATACAATTATGAATGCCTTCAAGGTCCTGTATTACACAAAAATATTGACTCTTGTGAGCTTTAGGCCATGTTATAATGTTGTTACCTCATCAAAAACAGACCTGGAGTTGTGTTTTGTTTCATACACGCATGTCTGAGTCATCCTCAAATCGATAATCATTAAGAAATCAATAAATTTTTAAGCTTTCTTTATAATTATTTTTAGTTTGTACAACCATAATACAGTACAATACAAAAAAAGAAAGAAATTGGGTTAAAATTATATTTAGTATGCATAGTATGTAATTTATTTTGTTTTATATACATATTTGTGAAGTTTCGGCCACATCATTTTAATATTTTTGAAACTATGTAATGAATGATGGGTTAACATAAGTTTTTTTCTTCTTCCCACTCCTTTTCAAGAAATGTGTTTTTCTGTTGTTTACAATGTATATGTAGTATGTGTATGATTATTGTTTCTCTCTTGGCTCAAACTCAAAATAAAAAACAAATCAATCCTGCATTATTAGTCTGTTCACATCTCCCAAGTCCAAAATCCTCTGTTCCACCTTGTGATGTCATGTAGTGGTACGTTGGTGGTGGTTTTCAAGTTAACAGCTCCTTTTACATTTTGTTTGTTATAGATTGGTAATTCCAGGGCTGAAATTATCAAAATGATTATGAGTGTTTTCAGTTTGAAAGAAGAACTCAGTCTAAATATGCAGATTAAACGTGTGAATGAAACAAAACACAACTCCAGGTCTGTTTTTGATAAGAAAACAACATTTTAAGGGAAATATCGTATCGTCAAAAGTCTCACAATAATATCGTGGACCATCACAATATATCGAATCGAACTTCCTTTGCTGCTGAACTGGTGTGAGGAGCAGCCGGGTTTTCAGTTAGAATGAGAAAATTCAGATCTTTCAGCTCCAAAACCGATATTTTTGTTTTAAAGGTGCACTTTTTGGTTGGGGTATATGTCATTGCTCTGCCTGGAATGTTCCGCAGTATGACATTAAACAGATCTACATTACATTTTATTCAATTACAGGTGGTTTTATAGCTCAAAAATATCTTGGAAAACAAACATTCTGACAACCTCTCCACAGATCTGACCTGTAACTTGGTCAGGTTTGGTCTCCATGAAGATAGAAAGGTTTAATGTCATACTGTGAAACATTCCAGATAAAGCAAAAACATCTCCATGGAAAAAAGCATTTCACGGACCCTCCAGCAGAAAAATTACACAACGCACCTTTAAGTGTCTACCAATAACCAATATTCAGTTTAGGGATGGAAAATTACACAATTACACACAAAAAATCTGCCTGTAAATCAGGAGTCTCCAACCGGTAGCTCAGGACCCAGAAAGAGTTTCTGAATTATGTATTATTCTGAACAACTCTCTATTTTTCTGAATAATGAATTACCATAGTATACATGTTATTTTGAACTTTGTACTCTAATAAATGGATAATGGATTTATGTTTTAAAGCAGGGGTCTCCTAGCCTGATTCATCAGTCGGTTTCACTTCGTAGAAGACCTCAAATTCGTTCGCTCAACAGTAGGCGGGTACTTTTTATCATTTAACCAATCGCTGCTTAAATGCATTGTTTTATAGTAGTAACGGCTCATAAACACAGGAAACTACATATCCCATGATTCATTTCAGCGCATACAACATGAAGAAAGATGTTTTTTACTTGAATTCTTGGGATTACGACGGAAATAATTCACACCAAAATCTTGTCAAGGTATTTTAAAAGCAAAAAAGTGTTGAAATATTGCAAAAAATATTGTACCGTGAGATGCATATCGTGATAATATCTGGTGATTTGGATATCGTTACATCCCTTGATTTTAACATTGAGCCTAATAGAGCCTTTAATTTACTGTCCAAATCGAGACTAAAATGAAACCAGACAAATACAATCACAAATTAAATTGAAATCTGCCTTTTTGCCGCGCTCTTATTGCATTTCCCAGTGTTGTTTATACAGATATATTAGTTTACATTGCATTACGCTGTTGACCGGCTCAAAATGGTTCATATAAATAAAAGCAAACAAGGATTCGAGCAGAGTTGAAGAGAACAGAAGCCAGTGTTTGGAGAGTACACAGACGTTAATAAGCCGTGTATTTAGATGGTCAGCTAATACCAGGAGCTCTCGACATTATAGGGGCAAGTGAACAATGAGCGAGACATCCACAGGCATTTTTTCTCATAGTGTAACCAAGTCTTTAAAGGTGCACTGTGTAACTTTTCTGGTGGTGGGTCCATCACACGCTTTTCTCCATGCGGATGTTATTGCTTTGTCTGGAATGTTTCACAGTGTGGCGTTAAAACTTTTTCTATCTTCATGGAGACCAAACCTGGCCGAGTTACAGGTCAGATCTGTGGAGAGGCGACGCCGCTCACAGTCAGAATGTCTGTCTTTCTAACTATTTTTGAGCTCTAACACCACCAGTAACTGAAGAAGTGTAAGGTTGAGCTGAATAATGCCATACTGCGGAATAGAGGTGTCTCACGATACAATATTGTCACGGTATGAACCTCATTGTACAATATTTATTGCGATATCGTGAGAAAACTCATGATAAGGTGGGGAGGCTCACGATTAGAAATTAAGGCTTTCACGGTACGATATTATCACGATATGCATCTCACGGTATGATATTTATTGCAATATTTTGAAGAGGCTGATATAACTGTATATGGAACACTTTTTTGCTTTTAAAGTACACTGACAAGAGTTATTTCTATCATAATCCTAAAAATTCAAGTAAAAAACATATTTCTTCATGCTGTCTGCGCTGAAATGAGTCATGGGATATGTAGTTCCCAAAAAGCCATGCATTTAAGCAAAGGAACTTGTAATTCGATATATTGTGACAGTCCACGATATTATTGTGAGACTTCTGACGATGCGATATCACGATAGTTTGTACGACCATAATACAGTACAATACAAAAAAAAAAAAAAAAAGAAAGAAAAGAAAGCAATTGGGTTGAAATTATATTTAGTATTTTTCACGATATGCATCTCACGGTTACAAAGGCTTACAAAACTGTGAATATGCAACTCCAAAATATCACAATAAATATCGTAACATGAGATGCATATTGTGATAATATCGTACCAAGAGATTTGGATATCGTTACATCCCTATTTGATACAAATAAAGGCTAACTAATGACTGTGATACTAAAAGTCTTTGTTAAACCGCTTCTTGTGTAAAGTTCATATGAAACACAAACATTTAAATCATCAAAACAGTGAAAATGTCAAATGTGTCGCATAAATGAGTTTCCTTCCTCTAAACAAACAACAAAACTGTAGCGCTGTAACAAAATAATTTAGTAAAATATACAAAAAATGCTCTTGGCGATATATCGATACAGCAGCCCACGATATCAATACTGCATCATCACATTAAACAATACGATATATTGATATTTCAATATTTTTGCACACCCCTAATGCTTAAACGGATCTAAACTATAGGGTTGGCCGTTGTTATGGGTAATAAGACAAGAGATTTTGCTGTTTGTCGAAGAAATTATTCAAAAATTGCAGCCTTTGTTATTTGCTGAACATACTAGAAGCTGTGTTTTGTTTCATTCTCACATGTTCGAGTAACACTTTATTATTATCAAAGCTCTTTTCTTCCTTGCGATGTCATGAAGCGTTAGTTTTCAAGTTAACATACTTTTTACCTTTAGTTCAGTAGATGTTGGAAATTCCAGGGCTGAAATTATCCAAATGATTCTAGTGAAGGTGTATGGAGTTTAAGTTTTCAGTTTGAGAGAAGAACTCAGCCTAAATGTGCAGGGTTTGTGTGTTAAACTTGCATGAATGAAACAAAACACACCTCCAGGTTTGTTTGTGATGAGGCAACAACATTATAACACAGAGAGGGGAAATAAACTCGAGACCATCTTTGAGGAAATGAGGAAAAGGGGCAGTAGGCATGTAAGGTTTCCCTAATCCGAGATCTTATCTGCTCCACTGTTCCGGGTGACGCAGCCAGAGGGACCAAAATAGAGGCAGCTAAAATAGGACCTGTGTCAGAGAGAGACAAATGCTGCTGAACTGGTGTGAGGAGCAGCCGGGTTTTCAGTTAAAATGAGAAAATTCAGATCTTTCAGTGCCAATACCGATATTTTTGTTGGCACTGTGTAACTTTTTGGTTGGGGGATATGTCATTGCTCTGCCTGGAATGTTCCGCAGTATGACATTAAACAGCTCTACATTACATTTATTCAATTACAGGTGGTTTTATAGCTCAAAAATATCTTGGAAAACAGGCATTCTGATGTGAGCAGCATCGCCTCTCCACAGATCTGACCTGTAACTTGGTCAGGTTTGGTCTCCATGAAGATAGAAAGGTTTAATGTCATACTGTGAAACATTCCAGATAAAGCAATAACATCTCCATGGAGAAAAGCATTTCACGGACCCTCCAGCAGAAAAATTACACAACGCACCTTTAAGTTTCTACCAATAACCAATATTCAGTTTAGGGATGGAAAGTTACACAATTACACACCAAATATCAGCATGTAAATCAGGAGTCTCCAACCACTAGCTCAGGAGCCAGAAAAAATGTCTGAATTACGTATTATACTGAATAACTCTATTATTCTGAATAATAAATTACCATTGTACATGTGTTCATTTGAACTTTGTACTCTAATAAACGGATAATGAATTTATGTTTTAAAGCAGGGGTCTCCTAGCCTGATTCATCAACCGGTTTCACGTCGTAGAAGACCTTGCAGAGTTAGAAATTGTTCACTCTACAGTAGGCGGGTACTTTTTATCATTTAACCAGTCGCTGCTATTTGGTCGTGACGTATGTAATGCGACGCTAACGAGGCTAACTGATATATTTAGCTTTTCCCAAATCCCGTAGGAAGAAGGAACAATAACGTCTTTCCCCTTGATGAAATTCACCAAACATTCTCTTTGTTCTGGCTTTAAATCCTTGATCTCGGGAATCGTTGACAACATTGAACATATCACTCTTCGCTGATTGGCTAGTGCCCGAACCCGCACTTCCAGGGTTTTTGTGAACTGTCTAGTGTATTTTGATTCCTGATCTAGTCGCTGGAGAAAAATTAAATTGAGCAGAGGCAGTAGGCGGCATCAGCCTAGCTAGTGGTCTCCAACCTTTTGAGAGCTACTCATCTTAAAGATATTGAGTATATAAACGAGCCACAGCCTTAAATTGGGTACAGTTAGATGCTCATAAAACATAAACCAGGTATTACTGCACACAGGGCATCAAAATTATACATTTACAGTGGTAATAGCCATTTAATTAACACAAATTTTGTTATTCAGCACACTGCATATAATTCTTAAATCTCCTGGCGAGTTACATGTAAGGGGTTGGAGAGCTAGTGATATTCCTGTTTTAAAGGCATCTAAGGCTGCGTTCAGACTGCAGCCTGAAGTGACCCAAATCAGATTTTTTGGCTTCTATGTGACCTGTATCCGATTTTTTAATGACAGTCTGAACAGGCACAGATCCGATTTTTTCAAATGCGACCCAGGCCACTTGGATATGTGGTCCTGAAACTGATACATATCTGATCTTTTGACATGCGACTTCAGTCTGAACGGCCAAAGCGCATCCATCTGACCTACACGTCATCAACAAGCAACAAACGTCACTATCCTGTGCTGAAGCAGGCGAAACCCGGAACTGTAAAATCTCCAGGTGCTCAATGCTCGCGTCCATGTTTGGACAACTTCCGTAAACACAGAGCACGCTCGCTGCGGTTGACGCATGGGGTTGACGTCATCGTGTCTCCAGTGAGCATGCGGGACACTTTCGGGCCGTTTACCGTTCACACTGGAGTCTCAGACAAGTCGCATTTAATTGGAAATGTGAACGACCTCGCAAAAACATCGGATTTCACAAAAAAATCGGAATTGAGCATTAAGCCCTGCAGTCTGAACGTAGCCTTACTGTACAACATCTAACACTTGTCCTCTTATATCCACTCAGTTTCTTGCGATCGCTAAAATGAGTAGCTCTCCAACATTCCCGTTTTCTAAAGGTCGCTCACTGGATACAAACGGTTGGAGACCCCTGCTGTAAATAGTTTCATTACATCCAATTAAAGGCCCAGTCAGGATTTTGAAATAACAGATATCAGAAGAAAATAAAAATACAGAAGTGTACCATTTTTGGTAACGATGCACCGATATCAATGGTGTTAGCTGGATCGGTATCGGTTCAATGGTATCGATTAAGCTTAGGCCTTTAACTGGATGTAATCTGATTATTTAGAGGCTGATTTTGGCCTAGGACGTCTCATACTGCTTCAAGTTTTTGCATACAAAGTTGTTCTGTAATTATTTAAAGGGTAAATGACAGTTACATAAAACAGACGGATCTCTTGCGTCATAAGTTCGCTGCGTTTTAAACAAATAAGTGTCATCTTGCGTCACTGCACTTGTATCGGTGAAGTCAAAGTATCAATATCAGAAGCTGAGTCCGTCCTAGTTTTTCATCCCTAGTTTTTGTAAAGTAAACTGGACAAAAAAGCTGACTACATTCATGATTTTTCTTATTAAATCCTATTAGACTTGAGTTTATTTTTGACAAATATTTCAGACTCATGAAGCTTTTTTTTTTTTTTTTTAATTAACTGAACTCGTCAAAAGGTATATTTAAAGTGTCCGTATACCGTATTTTCTAATCTACGTGAGATGCCCTGCCTATTTAGACTAATAACTACAATAGAGTTCTTTCCTCAAACTGAAAGACTCTGTTCCACCTGGTGATGTCATGTGGTAATACAGAAGTGCTCCACCGTGTTTTTTTAAACTTCACACACCTTCATTAGAATCATTTGGATAATTTCAGCTCTGGAATCACCAATCTCGACTGAACCAAAGCTAAAAGGTCTTTGTAAACTATCATTACACGACATCACAAGGTGGAGCCGAGCGTTTTGAGCTTTGGCGATGAAGTCAAACTTGTGTGAACGAAACAAAAGACGTTTTCTCATATTGTGCAGCCAGGTTAACAGCTTTGGATTCAGTGGAAGAAGTTAAAGATAAAATATGTGTTTATCTTTGCTCTTTGTCTGTGTTATGAAGGGACAGTCTGACCTGACGCCTGACACACACCAGGGTTTGGCTTTAAAATAGATGGGCACTGTCCTTGTACAATCTGTTGTGATAATAATCATAATCATAATCATAATAGTACAGCATTTGTGCATTATTTGAGTAGCACAATGGTCTATATAAACTTAATTGTATTTCATTATCAGTGCACAACCATCTGTAAAACTGTATTGTGATTAGAGAGAAGTCTGTTTTGAAGTCTAGTAGAAATCTAGTCCTGGTTCCTTAGTGTCCTTAGTCCTTGTTTAAGCCTTTATATAGAGGAAAATATTGGTGTGCAATGTGTCATTATATTGTACTTAAAGTATTAGTATTACAATAATGAGCACAGCAAGTTTCTCTGGTTAAGTGAGGTACACCCCAAAACCGGATATGCAGCTAATGTGGAAAAAGGCTGTCTATTACACACGTCACGAGGATGTTTTGTGACAATTTTAAGTGGCGGACAGAAGCCTGAAGCCCTACTGACCTACATAACACCGAGAGGAGCTGGACGTAAACTGAACCTTTGTTTTCAGGTTAAGTCTGAATGGCCTACATGTGTCATTTACAGGTTAAATCATGGGCCATGAGGAAGCAAATAATTAAGGACACTCCACATCCACCTCTGACCTGGAGGTGGGCACGTGAGACTAGACACGGCTAATAAATGACAGATATTCTTGTGTGTTGGAGCGCTGCTGCAGCCCTGCTGTTTGGAAACTTGAAGAACTACAGATATTCAACAGTGAGCCTGACCTGGCCACACTCTTTGTTGTCTGTGGCCTACAGCCACACGTTAGTACAGGCCTGTGTGTGTAATGTGCACAGGGCACATACTCTGGACACACACTAAATGACGCTGTGCCGCGCACACGTGCCTTACCTGGGTGGGACATGGTAATGGTGTCGTTGGGGCTCCCTGTGCCCAGGCTGTAAACAATAACCGCAGTTGCATTGTTGGCCGCGGCGTTTCGGATTTTCTCTTTGTAAGTGCAGTTTCCTAACGCGATCAGTGCCACCCAGGCGCTGCGCGGGGGCACAGGAGGGAACCGAGCGTTTGGGTCGCAGCCTTGTCTGTCCTGGGGGAAGATGGGCATCAGGACCACTCCGCTGGTCTCCTTCTTCGGAGACTGCTCCCCGTACCGACCGCACTCCGTTTTATCGGTCTTTACCTCCGCAGTAGTGGGGTCACTGTACGTGAGTTCAACAAAAGCAGTGTACCACTCCTCTTTCTCGGCTACCGTGAAGTCCAAGCACAGCAAGTGGACGAAGCAAAACGACAGCAGCCACGTCGAGAGCGCGAGACTGCGGCAGGCTTGGATCAGGGACGGAGCCATGGCTGCTGCGCTGCGCCTGTCACTGTGCGCCTCCGCTCAGAGCCAAGCGCCCTCTATTTAACGCACGAGTGAAAAGTAAACATTGTAGACAGAACAGGGTCGGCCCTGTCCGCCGTGGACTCCCGTCAGCAGCGGCTGGACTCTACACACCACCTGCAGGACACAGGAGCACAGGCTGTTGTTGTCCACTGTCAGCTGTTTGCGTCCCGCTCCGCCATTGGCTGCTTAGCAACACGTGGCATGTCCATGTGTGCAGCAGTAAAAGCCCCTGAGGGCAGGGGTCTGCGAGGGTCTGACAGGGCAATGGCAGTAGTCCTGTTGCGGTGTAAATGACACAGGCTCAGTCCAAGTTCAACACGTTTAAGTCTGTTCAGCAAATAAACTAAATACAATC
>NW_026571190.1:34591880-34606880 GCF_026225935.1 Boleophthalmus pectinirostris
TTCTCGCCAGCCTTTAGTCGTCCACGTCACGCACTGTGATGTATAAAGTTAGAAAATCAGCTTCTGTATCATAATAAAATGAAATGTGAATGTAACGAGACCAAATCGGGCCTTGTTTATGTCATTTTACTGATCTTCCCAAAGCGGCTCACATTTCTTCAGTATATAATATCAATATAACCCTCATTTGCTCGCAGAAGTCTACTAAGACATTGTATTTTAAGTAATTTTTTTCTAGTTCCTCAAGTTTTATAGTATCTGTAACTGTTAATTTAGGAAGAAATATTAATAATTTCCTTACCTGCTGCCATGAACATAATTTGTAAGCAGAGCAACACAAGAAACATAAAAGCTACAGTGTGTGTGTTTGAGACCACATCATTTTTTTAATATTGCAATTTGCATGTGTAATTAATACAGTATGTATGAAGAAAATTTTAATTTACCGTATTTTCCGGGCTATTAGTCGCGCTCTTAAGCCTCTAACCCCATCAAAAAATGACTGCGCGCCCCACAAGCCAGAGCGCCCTATACACGAATCCACTCGGGTGTCCCAGCACGACTTCAGTAAACTACAAAGCCGCACCACCCACAGCGCACGCAAACACACACGGAGCAGACAGCGACCGCACAGAGAAAAACACCCGCAGACACACTCATCACTCCATGCCGACGAGGAACTGGAACGAAGGAACGAACCGAAAAATGCGAGTGCAATGTGCCATTTCTAGACACGACTGAACAACTGAGTCACTGCGAACACGCCGACAATCCAGCGGTCCCAGACAGCACCCTCCCTACACGCCACAACTGAACAAAGCCCAGAGTCACCGTGAACGCACCAAACAAACAAAACCACTCACCCATCCAACTGTTGTGTTTCGTTTAAAGTCCGGTGCGGTTTATTTGGGAAAAAAGCTCAAAAATAGACCATTTAATGACAGTGTGCTTTATAATCCAGAGCGCCTAATAGCCTGGAAAATACAGTGTGTATATATAGATTAACTAACTTAGTTTCATAAAGGGTACAGTTCAGGGGGACTTTCCAGCCGGTTTCCTGTCAGATCCTCTCAGTCTGTAATGCAGTTTAAGATGAGACTGAAAACTTCCCTCTTCTCTGTGGCATTTAATAAGAGCTAGTCAGGTCATCTTGGTGTTTCATTGTAGTTTTCATATTGTGTTATATGTGTATATGTGTCTGTTTCTTCAGTTTTTTTTTTACTTTTATGTGAAACACCTTAGTCAGCTGAAGTTATTTTAAATGTGCTATAAAACATAACCAGAGTCCGCCCCATTCTCTCTCTGGCCAACACGGTGACGCTGATGCTTTTATCACCAGTCGAATAGACTACTGTAATGCCCTGCTCTCTGGTCTTCCCAAAAAGTGTATTTCAGGTTTGCAATTATGACAAAATTCTGTAGCGCGTGTCCTGACGAGGACCAGAGGGCGGGACCACATTATACCGGTTTTAAAATGACTGCATTGGCTCCCCCTGAGTTTCAGGATCGATTTTTAAAGTTCTTTTACTGGTTTTTAAATGTCTTAATGGTCTTGGGCCTTCTTATCTTTCAGAACTGCTTTCACCCTACGAGCCCTCGTGGACCCTGTGCTCCTGCGGCAGCAGCTCCTGGTCATTCCCAAAGTCAGGAGAGGCACGGAGAGGCGTCTGTTCAGTACTGTGGCCCCCGTCTATGGAACTGCCTGCCGGAGGAGCTCAGGGCTGCAGAGAACGTTCATGTTTTTAAGAGTAGGCTCAAGACCCACCTTTTTAGCTTAGCTTTTGAATGAAATCTTACACTTTTACTTGTTTCTATTGTACACATTTTATTATATTTATTTTATTTTAGGCATATTTTTAGGATTTCCAGTGTTCCCCCTGTAGGAGCCTCTGCAGCAGGAGCAGAGGTCAGCTGTAGCTACCGGGTCTGTCCTGTGGGCTCCTGGTGGAGGGATGGTGCCTGGGATTCATCTCTCCCCTGGGCCCTGTGGTCGTTCCTGGTGGTGGTGGACGACTCTCTGCTCCTGATGTAGACGGCTCCTCTGATGGTGCTTTCTCAACTGGTTCGCCTGTATTCAGCCTCACATTCTACTTGGTGTAGTTTTGTGTTTTTTTTACCATGTTAGTGTGTGTGTGTTTGTGTGTGTGTGCATGTGTGTGTTTGGGTTGTTTGGTTGTGTGGGGTCGGGCAGGTGTGGGTATTGGGTTGGTGGGTGGGTGGATGGAAAATGTGGGATTGTTTTTTAATCACTGTAAAGCACTTTGTGTTACAGTTTGTATGAAAAGCGCTTTATAAATAAAGTTTGATTTGATTTTGATTTGATAAATGAACTTGAACTGAACTGAATTTTTGGCCACCTGTAATTGAATAAATGTAAGAGATAGATACAGTTGACAGACCCTCCACCAGCTCTATATGACGTTGTGCAACTTTAAAAAAGCATACTCACATGTGCACATCTCTCTCTCTGCAGGGGAACTGCTGGGTGAAAATCTGTGCCCAAAATGCCCAAAAAGAAGACAGGTGCGCGTAAGAAGGCTGAGAATCGTAAGGAGAGAGAGAAGCAGATTCGAGCGAATAAAAAACATGTTGATGTGGCTAAACATCCCTGCAACGTCAATATGGTGAGTGGACACGGCTCCTTTCAGACACGACTTCAATACACGCATCAAGAATCTCGGACTTCCGCTCATTGCGCATTGCATACTGGGAAGTGAGCATCAAACCGCCATGTTTGTTTTCCTAGTGCGTTTATTGCCAAAGCAGATCTTTTCTAATCTTTTGAACCATATCGCTTTTGTTTCTGATTCTGATATTGTCATATTTTAGTTTTGGGATTCAGACATCGTAATTGTGTGGTTTTTGGATCCTAACAGCGGAAAACGGCTTGAGAAATTTGTTTGCGAACTCCATAACTGCAAAAGGGAATCAGATGTGTGTGACTGCAAACCTTTGTTCAAACTGTTTCCCTTCCCAGCGGAATTGAAAAATAGTGAAAGGCGAAGGTGATGGGCAGGATTGATCCACGGGATGGACAAGAAACTTTTGACTGCCTAAATCATCCCAAGTTTGCAGCGAACATTTTGTCTGTGGAGCCATCAAAGTCATCTTGTTAACTTGCTTTTTGTCTTCTTTTTAGGAATGTGACAAGTGCCAGAGGTAAGTTTTTGTTTTTTTTTCAGAATAAACTGCAGTTGGATACAAAATACTGAGACAGATTTTAAGGTTCTACTAGTGTATTACAAAAAAATTATTCTTGTGTGCTTTAAGCCATGTTCCGTCATCAAAAATATATCTTGAGCTTGTTATTAGTCTACTTGTCTACATCTTCAAAGTTCAAAATGCTCTGATCCACCTTGTGATGTCACGTAGTGGTAGCTCCCTAACTCTTAACTCTTAACTTCCTGTAATTTTCAGCGTATTTTTCAGCTTTTCTTCACAAATTGTTTCTTGATTTCTTGACTATAATTTATATTTACAGTTGCTATAATCCCACCAAATTAAGTCAAAATTAGGCATAAAAATGTGTCATATGCACATTAATATTGTGTTTGTAGGACACAGAAGAACAGGGCTTTCTGCTATTTCTGCTCGGCTGTCCAGAAGCTGCCCGTGTGCGCTCAGTGTGGTCAGTAAATCTTGTCATTTTGTGTTTATTCTAATTCCACTTGTAAAACAAATTAAGTTTGGTTTTGTGTTTTGATTTATCTCAGGTAAAATGAAGTGCATGAAGCCTTCAGATTGTGTCATCAAACATCCAGGCGTCTACACCACTGGAATGGCGATGGTGGTAAGTTATGACGGTGTCAAGTTGTCCATGTCTTTACCCTGGGAAACCTGATCATGGCAGTGAAGTAGCAGCTAACCAAAACTTTCAGGTCAGGATTCCAAACATAGAGAGACTTCCACTGCAAAATAAAATGTACATTTATAATAATAATCATCTAGAGGAGATTGTGTCATTCCTCTTATAAAGAGCCTTTAGCCAATCAGCACTCTCATCAGAGCTTGTAAAGAGCAGAACACCATCCCAGTCTCCATCAGGAACATTTACACATTTACTCTAACCTTGAGGTGCTTCTGCTGTACGGTTTAAATTTGCCCTAAGCAGCGGTCAGCTCAATCACAGGACTTCAGTGGCAGGGGCAGGAGTTTCAGGCAACATGACGACAACCCCAAGCTCCAGGCCTACACCACAGACTGTATTTATGTCATATATATACAGTCACATATATACAGTTACAGTATATCATATATACAGTCTGTGGCAGTGTCTCCAACCTTTTTCCTCCAGTGAGCTACCTTTACAAAAAACAAAAATACCAGAGAGCTACTCATTTTAAAGAAACTGAGTATATAAAAGATACACAGCCTTAGATTGGGTACAGTTAGATGCTCATAAAACATAAACCATTTATTACTGCACATTGGGCATCAAAGGCGAGGAGAAAATTCAGTTTGTCGACTGGACAAAAGTTAGTTTGGTTGAAGATGTTTCGCAGCTCACCCAATCAGTTCTGAACTGAAGAAGCAGCTTGGATGAGCTGCGAAACGTCTTCAACCAAACTAACTTTTGTCCAGTCGACAAAGTGAATTTTCTCCTTGCCATGGATTCTACCTGGACTGAGGGATTCTTCACATTGGGCATCAAAATTATACATTTACAGTGGTAATAGCCATTTACAACAATTTGCGTTTTTCAGCACATTGCATATAATTCTTGAATCTCTTGGCGAGAGCTACTGGTAGCTCCTGAGCCACAGGTTGGAGATCCCTGGTCTATGGCCTACATGAAGCAAAGCAAACATTGTGGTGCTGGTGGACAGTGATGGTGGTTTTTAATGCCCTTAATGTGCAATTTTTATTTTTATTTTTTGCAAAAACTGCAAAATTCCTTTATCGACATCTTCCCTCTCCTGCATGACACTTGTTTTGGTTTTACCTGGAGCAAGTTGGATACGTCATTTTGACAGGTTTGATGTGATTGGCTAAAGAGAAACTGGTGGGTGGGCACTTTGGGGCGGGTCCTAAATCCCTGTCGCTGTCATCTTGTGGTTAATTGTGCATGTGTGTTTGTGCATCTGTTCTGTTCTTCTTAAATGCTTTTACAGTGTTTAACTATCTGTAAATTATGCAGCTTTTGTCCTGTGTCTGCCACTTACTAATCCAAACCAGTCCAACTTTATTTGTATGGCACATTTTATAAACAAGACAGTAACGTAAAACATGTAACTCTAAAACGTCAGCAGAATTATGTTTCAGACAAAAGGAACAAATAGAAATAATAGATAAAAATAATAAAATCAATGAATAAAAATAATAAAATCAATAAGTAAAAGCAGTACTAAAAAGATTAAAATAGTTAAAAACAATAAATAAAAGAAAATAAAAATAAATAAAAGACACAGAGGACAACACAACTCACGCAATGTTAAAAAGCCAGAGAATAAAAGTGGGTCTTAAGATGTATCCTGCATATTTTAATGTTGCTTGTATTCAAGTCTGAAACTTTTCTTTTGCTGCTGCCCACGTTTCACTTATATTTGTGTCTCTGTCTGGAGGGTCAGGGGTTAGGAGGACTGCCTGATTTACTGCTGTAGTGCAAACTTACCTACATTTGAACAGTTTTATTGTTTTATCTCATTGTAATTCCTCTTTTTAGGATTCTTTCTGTACATCTGACAAAAGCTTAGAGATGGAAACTAACCTAAACTAAACTAAACTTTGCCATATTACACAGTTGTAATGTTGGTCAATATGCACTGTCCTTGTTATAAATAAATAGATAAATCCATTCATTAAATCAGTCATTAATCATGTTACAATGATTAACCAACATGGGCCAGTTGTTGAGGACGTTGTAAAATGGTGTGAAGAGTCATATCTGCTCCTAAATGTATCCAAGACGAAGGATATGATTATCGACTTACGAAAGCGAGCGCCTCAGTATGATGTCACGGAGATAAAGGGGCAGTCAGTTGATTGTGTGGACTCGTATAAGTATCTTGGAACACTCACTGATTCAGAATTGAGCTTTGACGATAATTGTAGTGTAAAAGAGGCACCAGCGCCTTCATTGTCTGAGGAAGTCGTCCTTTTACCATGAAGACAGAACCACGATGACACTGTTCTGTAAAACGTTTATGGACTCAGTTTTAACGTTTTCACTGGTCTCATGGTTTGGGAGCGTCTCTGCTAAAAACAAGAACTTCCTGAATCTGTTGGTTAAATGGGCGTGGTGATTGTCCATCCTAACAGCGGCCTGGACTCTCTGTACTCAGGACGGGTACAGAGGATGTCCCAGAGTATTTTAAGAGACGTGCAACATCCACTAAACTCAGAGTTTCAGCTGCTTCTCTCTGGTCAGAGGCTTTTAGTCGCACGATCTAGAACGAATCGTCGAAATTGTAATCTATTTATCTAAATATTGTGTGTTTTTAACATATACAATATTTGCTGTGATCTTAGCCAAGCGTGATGGATGAATCTAACTAATTCTTTATGGAACAAACCATTCTGCACTGGAGCACTGTCACACTTTATTTTGTAATTGTGTTTTTATATGTGTTTTTTGCATATAATGTGGCTGTTTGAAATGTGAAATGTGGAACCTTCCTCTCAAATCTGCAAAGCAAATTTACCTACGGGTATGAATAAAGCAACCTAACCTAAATCACCAATAACACAAAAATTAATCTTAAAACTTCAGTTATTCTACAGACCAAAGGGGTTTAGGCTGAAGTTTAACATTTATTTTAACTCCCACTTTGATACGAAGTTTGAAAAGTAAAGCTTATTATTTGAGAATAATTTTGTTTACCTTTTCCTAGATTACAGTATTTCTTCTAGTTCATTTATTTAAACTCCTTCAATTCTGACTGTTTGTGTGTGTGTGTTTGTGCGTCCACCAGGGGGCGGTGTGTGACTTCTGCGAGGCCTGGGTCTGCCACAGTCGGAAATGCCTGAGCACTCACGCGTGCGCCTGCCCCCTCATTGATGCAGACTGTATCGAGTGTGACCGGGGCGTCTGGGATCACGGTAACTCTGCGTTCTGTTGTCTCTCTTACTGGAGGAGAAACACGGCGGCTTCACTTTGTTTCCACTTCCAACAGGAGGGAGGATCTTCCGTTGTTCCTTCTGTCAGAACTTCCTATGCGAGGATGATCAGTTTGAGCACCAGGCCAGCTGCCAGGTCCTTCAGGCAGAAACTTTCAAATGTGAGTGAGTCTGAGTCTGCAATTTATGCTTAATTGAGTAATTCCACACACATGAATCATTACTCATGTCTGCAGGGTATTTACATGTACAGAGTTCATTGATCCTAGATTTCTTAATTTGTTTTAGGTGTTTCCTGCAACAGACTGGGCCAACACTCATGTCTGCGCTGTAAGGTGAGTCACTATTGTCAGACTCCATATTTTAAAATACAAATGGGTGCAGCAAACGTAACTCTTATACTCTTAGACATCAGATTTAACTTCTCTAATGCTCTAATGTAAGGACTCGTTTGATTTATTTTGTATTTATACATTTATTTAAAACAAGGACACTGAACAGAAAACATTAACTCTTTCCCACTTGGACGCCTAGTAGGAACAACCCGTACATATATGACTAGAGCTACACATAGAGCATAACTGCATAAAAGAAAACAGACTTCCACGAGTGATTATAAATGATTTTCACACTCATGAATTTAATTGTAACACAGACATATTCAGTATCTCTGGAAACCTTAGACTCTGAATTGTTCATTTATGGATGTTTAAATGTGATTCAGCTCATTTACAGGTTTATAACAGCTCACTGAAAATGAGAGTTTACCTGGTCAGGTGCAAAATCGAAAACCGAAAACTACATTCAGCATCTGATACATGCAGGTTCTGAGTACTATATTCATTTAAATAATTAAAAATATATTTGTCAAAGTATTTAAACAGATTTCATATCACCAGATACAGTATAGCCAAGGGTACACCTGTTTGGACCTAATTAATTTTTTCCCTTTTAACTTCGTCAACTCATTTAGCTTATTCAACTTACTTAACTTATTCAACTAATTTAGATTATTATAAAATTATAATATAATAATAAAACTCTTCCCTGTCAGTGGGTGTCTAGTATTTGTCATCTTGGTTACTTTCTTGTGCGCAGAGCTCTGCATAAGTGTTTATTTCTGTAGCAATCTGTAGCAACCTTGAAAAAAAGACTGAAATATTTCAAAGGATTCGCCTGAGCAACATCCAGATTTCTGGGCAATTTTGGTTCATAATCGAGTATAAAGTCCCGGATAGTTTGTTCGGATATCGCAGGACTCCATACAGACACATCACCGGCATTCTCACCTTCATAAGTTTCACTCTCCAAAAGTCCGTCACCGTTTTCTACAAGGGAGAAAAGGGAAACAAGGGAGGGTCGTCAAATGTCGTCTTCTCAGAGAAAAGATGCTCTGTGCCAGATTTAGCTACAAGCTCCTTTCCATCTGCAGTCCTTGGTTGGGCATAATACATTAAAGAAATTATTTACATTATCTCTAACAACAACATTTCATCAGTAACAGTGTTTCCTTAAAATAACCACAATAATCCAATTCATCATTACACATCTAAAACAATCAAAATGAATTCATTCTAATTTCCATAAATACAAGATTTAAAATTCATCATTATCTTCTAAAAAAAATTTTTGTGCATTACATTATACAAAACATGTTTCTTGTGTGTTGTTCAAAGAAAAGAAAAAAAAACAACAACAGATGAGTAGGTGATTCTTTGAAATAAATATGAAAGTAAGGCCATCTCTGCCACGAGCACAGCTGGAGTTTGAGAAGTGCCTGTAGGGGAGTGTGGGCTCTGTGTCCACATAAACATCACTGCTTGGTCAGATCCACTGACCCACAGGTTGGCTGGTCTGATTCCAGCTCCACAGATGAATGCTGCTGTTGTATCCTTGGGCAAGACACTTAACCCACCTCAGCCCCAGTGTCTGCGTACACTGGTGTGTGAGTGAGTGAGTGTGTGAATGGGTGAGTTGTTCCTTATTGTCAAAAGCTTTTAGGTGGAAAAGTGCTGTATAAAAATGTGACCATTACTGTATATTATTTAGATCATGTGCTAAAACGATCAGCTAGAGCAACACCTTTTCAACCAAACATTACAGTACTACAGAGAATTCAGTGTATAGTACTGTACACTTCCCTCCCTTTGCCTATTAAAACCACCCTAATGTATAAACATACATACAAACAATATAATATAATTATATTTAGTGCTCCATTTTTTTGCTGCTGTGTGTGAGAAAGTCGACTGTCCCATTGATAAACAAAATGAATTCGTGTATCAAAAATAAGAAAACAAAAAAACTATTTTCTTCTTTATTTGTCTCCAAAACCAAAATGAAAAAAACAGATAACGATTAGTTTTTTCAGTGTTTAAATGAATAATCAAAAAAACTGATAATGGCTTCCCGTTTCAGTGACTTAAATTGTGATGCCGGACTTTTGCACCGCATACGGACGAAACCAGGATTAAACCAGGATTAAACCAGGATTAAACCAGGATTACACCAGGACTGAGTGTCGGGACGGGCCCGGAGGTCCTGAGACTGGGACTGAGACCGGGACTGGACCAGGACCAGGACTGAGAGCAGCACTGACACTGGGACCAGACTGGGACTGAGACCAGGATTGAGAACGGTTTAGTCCTGGTTTAGGCTTGCTCCAGTCCTTGTTTAGACCAGGTTTAGTTCTGTTTTAGTCCTGGTTCAATCCTGGGATCAGTCCTAGTTCAGTTCAGTCATTTTTTTCGATTATTCATTTAAACACAAAATCGAAAATAGTCGTGTTTTTGTTTTCAAATTTTTGGTTTTATTTTGAAAAATGAATGAACGAATGATACACGGATTAAAATGGCTGATTGACACATGTAAAATAAATGAACTATAGTCTTTTCCTGAATTATAATCACCCATGATATTGGTATGAACCTCGTGTTTTTTCTTGCAGGCCTGTTACTGTGACGACCACGCCAAGAGCAAAGTGTTCAAACAGGAAAAGGGCAAAGCACCTCCCTGCCCCAAGTGTGGCCACGAGACCCAGGAGACCAAAGATTTGAGCATGTCCAGTAAGTCTGTGGGCCACGTCAGGGGAATGCCATATCTATGCTGCGGTTTTGTAATACAACTGCCCCTGTTTATTTGCTGTTTGCTGCTGTAATTTGGCCTTCCAGACAAACAATAACATCTTAATGGGAAAAGCATTTACGAACCTTCCACCAAAAAACAGTTACACAATACATCTTTAAGTGCCCTCGTGAACGATGTATTTTTATAGGGTTAATCTTTGCCCCAGTTTAAGCACTCAACTATAAAAGAATTCCCATGTCACGGCACTCCCTCTCGCTCATGTCTTTGTGTCTGAACCTGAAGAGCAAAGAGTGAATCAAAGAGGAACAGTAAAGTCCACACGGATGTTCTACACTGCCTGATGTATGACCTTTTTATTAAAACAGAACAATACAATCCAGAGTCTGTATAAAACTAAAACTAACATTAGGGTCAAGTGAACTGAAAGTGCCTTCGTAGTCCATGAATGCTCTGCATGTATGCGGACACCACATTTTCAAAAATGTATTTTGCGAAAATAAGGCAGAACACCACCACAAATTTTGGATATGTTAAAAACAGACATCTAGTCTTTCTAAAACAGTCCATTTTATGTTGGTGGGTGCTGTCATTTTTTTTGGTATAACATGGTAAAGATGGCACCAATTTATTTTTTCCATTTTTATCACTTAATATCTTCTAGAGCATTCATCACAGAGGGTCAGTTTTAAAATACAAAGTACACACGTGGGAAGGTGTATGTTCTAGAGCACGACCGATATATCAGTTGGCTGATATTATCAGCCAATATGGGCACCTGGACGCATATCGGCTATCGGCCGATATGTTTGCTGATAGGGGCCAATATTTCCCGTGGGCATGTTACCTCATTATAAAGCTTAGACTCTCTACATTATGTTCATTTAATCCAATTTACAGACAGATAAATGTCCTCATATGTGGTTCCGCATCAGTATTTATCTGCGGAGTCATTTGTCTGTGTGTGTGTCCGTACTGTCCCTGAACACACCACAGAGTCACGTCACTCACATGTTTGCTTACACCTGCAGACATGGATCCAAACACTGAGATTATTTTCTTTTTACGGACAATCGGTTTGAGTCTGGATTAAAAGGACATTTATTAGTGCAGACTTGTGATGTGAGGAGGAGCCTGTGTGAGCGGTGAGTGTTGGAAATATGTCGACTCTGAAGCTAGTTTTTTTTTTTTTCTCATTAGCTAGCGATTAGCTGCTGTAGCTCTCGCACATAAACAGTTTTCTATTGGTCTATTGTAAAGTGACTATATTGGCTGTATATTTGTTACCGGACCTGCATTGATATGTAAATGAGCTGTGAATAGACGTGTGAATGATGATACTTGCACATATAATTAATTACTCTGGCGCGCACGTATTTACGGCTAAAGGCTAATAGCGGTGGTTTCTTTACATCTAGTAGTGATGGGTCGGCCGCGAGCCGGCTCCTTATTGGGAGCCGTGTTTTCTCTTTCTCTCACTTTTTTTCTCTTCACGCCGCGTGCAGACTCATGGTAGTTTGACAGCGGCAGCGGCTGAAAAGGAAACTTTCAGAATTACGCCTATGCATAGGATGGAAAAAAACGTGCATATTTGGCTGTAGTTCAGCATAAAATAAATAAACCAGGTCTAATCTTGGCCTTGAGAGAGGGAGAGAGATAGAGACCGAGTCCTGACACTCAGTCCTGGTTCAGTTCTGGTTTAGTCCTGTTTTACACATGGTTTAGATCCGTTTTAGTCCTGGGTTAGTCCTTTTTCAGTCCTGGTTCAGTTCTGGTTTAATCCTGCTTGCAACAAAACAATCTGAAGAGCCGCTTGGGACCCAAAAGAACCAGCTGCTTTTAGTGAGCCAAGCGAAAAGGGCCAGTTCTCTAAAAAGAACTGGAATACCCATCACTAGTAGCTAAAATGTGATGCAAAAATTCCATTAGGCCGAACTTCTGTCTCTAAATATGATGTAAAGAGGCAGAATAACAATAGACGTTGCCTAAATAAACCCAATTTAAAATCCACCAGAGCCAAACCTTTTTAAGCAATTCAAGATTTACAGTGAATTTTTACATCACTAAATATATCGGCGATTATATCGGCCATCGGCAGCTCCAACTCCCATTATATTGGTTTCATATCGGCCACAACAAAATCCATATCGGTTGGGCTCTAGTATGTTCAATAACAAACATCTGTCTTTGAAACTTTGCACTTTCCACAGTCCTTCAAAGATGCTCTCATATTTGAAGAGTAGAATTTTCAAGCAAACTTAAGCCCTCAGAAATCTATGATAAACCCAAAGCACATGGTAAAAGTCCAGATTCTACAAGTACATTTGCCAAATTTTAACCCTTGAAAATTTGAAGGACCTTAAGTAGTTTTTTTTAGATACAACAATCTGAAAGTGGCTCCTTGGACAACTCTGCTCAGAACGGGTCACGGGGGAGTTGACAAAATATTTTTCATGACCAATATGTTGGAAAGTCTGTGAAATTCCTAGAATTTTTTCTGTCAAATCTTGAGAGCGGGACTGAGACCGGGACAGAGCTGCTCTGGTTCTCCGCGCTCAAGAACCGCGGCTGGTTTCGAGGTGGCGCAAAGCCTCAGACTGACGAATTCACACCAGTGAAAATGAATCGAAATAAGAGCTTTTGGTTCAAATGGACCTGGTCCGGGACCAGACCGGGACCAAAGCGCTACTGAGACTAGGACCAGACCGGGATCAGAGCGAGCCTGAGACCAAGACCGAGACAAGACCAGGACCAGACCGGGACCAGACCGGAGGCTCAGAGCCCACGGCAGGGCCGGAGCTCGAAGCTGAGGCTCGGACCCCGTGGAGGCTCAGAGTCAAAGCTCGGAGTCCGACCTGGTCCCGCTCTAGTCCCGGTCTGGTCCCCGTCTCAGTCCCGCTCTGGTCCCGCTCTGGTCCCGCTCTGGTCCCGCTCTGGTCCCGGTCTCAGTCCCACTCTGGTCTCGGTCTGGTCTCGGACCTGGATCCGTCCTGATTCAGTCCGTATGCGGTGCAAAAGTCCGGCATCGCAGTCACGGAAGTCACGTAAACGGGAAACGGCCGTTATCCGTTTTTTCCATTCTTCATTTAAACACAAAATCGAAAACTGAAAAAAACGAATCATTATCCGTTTTTTCATTTTGGTTTTGGAGACAAATAACGAAGAAAACTGTTGTTTTTTTCGTTTTTTTATATTGAAAAACGAATGAACGAATGATACACAGATTGGGTAAGGTATCTTTGAGCACACATTTTTAAATATTAATGAAAGGTAAGATCTAGATTGAACGACAAAAAAAAAATAAATCTGAAATATATAGCCAAATATATTTGAGGTGTACAAAAATGTACTGCCACAGTGTGACTTTTGTAGGAAGTTGAAAACTGTTGAAAAGTGCATTTACAAAATTCTGTCTGATAATGTTTGACAAACATCAGGCTCTTATAATGAAACAAACTGGTTGGTCTGTGGGATGTGCACACATAAGGGGGCTTCCTAATTATTACATTTAGAGGAATATGTGTCACATTCAAAGTAGGCGGAGGCGCTATGACTTACTCTTTACTGTGGGCCCGGTCAAGCAGAAAAATACAGCAAGGCCAAAAATTCAAGTTAATGCATCTGATATAAAAAATTATTCAACAGATACATATGTACTCTAGTTTATGAAACTACTTTACCTTTACCTTTTTTCTGTACCATTTTTGGTTCTAAAGTTACATACATTTTAAACAGACCATGTATGAAACATGGAACAAAAATTATTTCCCAAATTTCAAAGACCTGCAAATCATGTAAATAAATTGATGTATTTCATCATATCTTGTGTTATTCCATCTTTGAACTGTTGATGAAGGTACATGATTTTTCAAAAAAATTTATTTAAAATGATAAAAATTAGCTTGGAAGGACTGACACATTTGATAGAAATAGTTTCCTTTCATTTTGAAATAATATTAAAGTATTCGGAAGAAAAAAGCTGACAAATTATGTAAAATCATGCACCTTCTACTTGTTTGCACAATTTTCCCTCCGTTACTTTTCCCTCCGTTACCATGACCTTTCTTAATAAAAAATCTCATGACTCAAAAAGTAAGAGGTTTTTCAACCTAATCTTGTTCCATATGGTAGAAAACTATATGAAGCAAATATTAAAACCAGTTTGTTAAGGATATGTAAGTGAGAACCGCTAGTTATCACTGTTTGTATTTATTGTCCAAAAAGTGCTGCATATTTCATTCCCTCCATTACCGACATGAGTTTTTAAATTTTTTGTCAGCAACTTGAAAGAATATCACAGGTTTAACTTTACCCTGTTGGAGTGTAACTCTTTCCTACATTCTGATACTTTACTTATTTCAATAGTCCCTCTAGTTTCTGAATAAGAGCTATTTGAATGTAAAAAATCTGCCTCTGTTTCCCTCCGTTACCACTTGACAGGACCTCTTTGCAGCTGTGTCACAAGGTGCATTCCACCAAGTTGCACAAGACACAGAGCTTCGCAAACATGCAAACCAAACCCTTGGCCTGTAGCAGTGTCTAATTTATGTCACAAATGGAGTAACATGTTGGAAGGGAGTGAGAAGGATGTTTTAATTATGATTGATGATCATTTACTTATTACTTAATGCTGTTTGGCGTCGGTCTAGTTTTGCTCGGGTCAGTACAATTCATACACAAAGTAATCAATTCAAATCACAGTACAAAGAAACCAAAATATAAATAATCATCATAAAATTCACATTAAAAGAGAAGCGAGAATAAAAACTTTCTGTCTTCCGATAAGTGACTCATGATGTACTTCTTTTGTTTAGCACGCTCCCTGAAGTTCGGCCGGCAGAGCTGTGCTGATGACGAGGA
>NW_026571190.1:34619380-34667069 GCF_026225935.1 Boleophthalmus pectinirostris
TTAAACCTGACACTAGGACCACACCAACAACGACATAGTGCGAAGAAGTTTATTGATAATGTATGAAGCGGGGCAGAGATGGCTGGGTTGAGACTCTAGGTGGGGTCTCCGTCTCCTTGTCTCCGTCTCCTTGTAGGGGTCTTACGACTGAAAGACGAACAAAATAGGGGGTGGGAGGGTGGGGCCGAGTTAACCGAGACAAAGTGGGATGATGGGAAAGGCTGCTACCATATAGGCTTCTGGGAAATTAAAGGCGTGGTTGAGGTGAGCTGTGGTTCGCCGGTGAGAGGAGAGGGCGGCTGAGGCGTGGTCCTGCTCCTGAATCTCAGTTTATCACGTTAACTACATGTCCAGGGTAGCCACAGGGTCTTAAATGTCTTAAAAAGGTCTTACATTTTATGTTCCTAAATTAAGGCCTTAAAAAGTCTTAAATTATGTTTTCCAAGTCTTAATTTTTTCACAAAAGTCTTAAATTTCATTAGCCTATTTTTTGTAAAATCAACTGGGAGCAGGGCAATGTTAAATGAAGGGAGAAAAAAAAAAAAAAAAAACAACTACGTGAAATCACCTAACTTGAATGAACGTCTAATTTGAAGTATGTGCACACAATACTTTGGTTTCTGGCACCGGTGGCAATGAGTAAATAGGAAGACGTTGGATCGATCATGGGGAAGTGTCGGTTTAATCCACAGAGGCTCTTAGATATAGATAATATAGTGCTGTAGTTGGCTTGTCATTATTAGAGTTGGATCTGGTGTTTTTCGCCCGCATAATGGGTGCAATGTTGGTCATAATTTTCATTTAAGTGGTCTTAAAAAGGTCTAAAAAAAGTCAAATTTGGGGTAGTCAAACCTGGCAATACCCTGGTGTAGAGCGCGTTAATACAAACACTTCAAGACCACAATGCCGAGGCCACAGCAGCAGAGACGAGACACAATGTTCTAATGTAAATCAATGACTAAAATAACTTTTAAGGGCAATTTGGTTACAGAGACTTAATAATCCATTTATTTATTGTTTTGGTTGTGTTTGGTTTATTCATTTTTTTTAACAACTCTATTTTATTTAGGCCTATTGTTTTTGGTTGTCCTGTATTTCCTGTGTTAAATGTTCTTTAGAAAGTTTATTGATATTTGAAAGGATGTATTGTCATTATATTAGTTGAAAATGGTCTGAAAATGTCAATATTATCATTTATGGCAATCATTTCTCAATCTCAATTAATCGTCCAGCAGAATCTGTTATCGTTACAGGCCTAGTTGAACCTGTATCTCAGGCTCTCAGGCTCCTGGGTTTCCAGTTTCAATGCTCTTGATCTTGTCTCGATGTATTAATGCTGCTGTTAACAGTGTTGGGAAGGTTCCTTTTAAAATGTATTCCCCTACAGATTACAGATTACAGATTACAGACCCCAAAATGTAGGTTGTAACGTAATCCATTAAATTACTTAAACTGAGTAATGTAATCTGAATACTTTGGATTACTTGATTTGCCGTAGAGAAGCAAAGATGAGGAAATCGTAACATAAGATTCTGATAAAAGAAAATAAAAAGCCCAGACTTTACTGAACCATATTAAAAATATTATTGATAGAAGACGAGGAGACACGTCCGCGCAGCATGATTTAGTCCTGTTAAATCCTGTTTGAGACCTAGTTTAGACCTGGTTTTAGTCCTGGTTTAGTCTTGGTTTAGTCTTGGTTTTAGACCTGGTTTAGACCTGGTTTAGTCCTGGTTTAGTCTTAGTTTAGTCTCGGTTTAGTCCTGGTTTAGATCTGGTTTAGACCTGGTTTTAGACCTGTTTTAGACCTGGTTTAGACCTGTTTTTAGTCCTGGTTTAGTCCTAGTTTAGACCTGGTTTTAAACCTGGATTAGACCTGGTTAGGACCTGGTTTAGTGTCTGGCAATGAGTGGAATTACCAGGGAAAAAAATAGCCCAAAATGTGAAAACAGGAAAATACCACCATGTAATCCATTTACTTCAACGAAGTAACTGTAATCCAATTACCTCTCACTGAAACAGTAACTGTAACTGAATACAGTTACTCATAATTTGTACTCTGATTACATAACATGTAATCTGTTACTCCTTTAGTTGTCAACTTTAGTTGATTTCCATTTACAGATATCGAGTATTCATATTCTGTCGCTAATTTCGTAGTTATGTAACCAACGCACGGTGTGGTTCTTAATTGGTTGTAGGCCCGAGGCAAGCCTTGTCACGCGGTCGCTAGGCAGGCCTCGCGGGCATGTATTTACCTTCGTGACCACCAGAGGGAGCCATGCCTGTTATCTATTTTTGCGACCACCAGATGAAGCTCTTGTATTTTCAGTAACATTCGTTTTCTGCCTTTCTGGTGAAACTGACAGTTTATATATATATATATATATATATATATATATATATATATATATATATATATATATATATATATATATATATATATAGTGATATATGTCAGTTTGACCATGTTTATTAAGGTTTTCAGTTGTAACATGTTATTTGTATAATTTTTTTATGTTCATACATTTACATTATTCATTATTGTTTGTATTTCTTGTCGTTTCAGAACCACACACACACACACCCATACCGACAGCCTCCAATAAATATACTCCAATCAAGTGAAGCATCACAGTGATTCTTACCGATCACCTGCTGTGGGTTCCAACTTAGTGATCCAGTAAATAAATTTAACGAGGAAGCACATCCTTCCTCACAAAGTGGTCCTTCGAGCTGGATACGGAGCTTGCAGCAGAAGATGTCTACACCATTGGATAAAGAGCCCAATGTGTGTGTCAGAAGGTCCAGAGCCCTCCCCGCATACCTGCAGGACTACGACCTGTCAGATCTTCCGACTAGACCGGTGCCACCACCCTCCGCTGAGCATCCTTCAAAGGTCCAGCAGCTATCAGAGGAAGAGGACGACATCAGCCAGTATTCACGCACTGTATCCCCAGCGAGTCAGCCGCCCTGCAGCTCCGTGCCATGGATGGTCACTGACACATGGGACCCTTCTGCTGATGAATGGCAAAGAGAATGCCGGAAGTTGCAGTATGAAAGAGAGAGTCTCCCCGAAGCCACGGAGAAACTCAAAGTGCAGAATGAAGAGCTCAGGAGTAGAGCAGAGCACCCCTGCGCATGCCCTGAGCCAAGGCCTGTAAATGCCAGAGAGTCACTCTACAGAGAGGGGCTGGATTATGGAGGTGCTCCATCAAGGCACAGATCTTCTTTCCACTTCCGAGACAGGGCGCCTATACCAAGAAGAGAGTCAATGGACTACGGGAGATCATACCAGTATGACTCTCGCTCACCTGAGCGCTATGCCAACTACAGAGACTCTCGTTATTCTACCAGAGAATATAGAGAACAGTCACACCCTGCTGACTATTCCCCTGAACGCCGACACAGCTCCCCTCCAAATCGACGTGAGTCTCGACGTCAAGCTGTAAGCCCACCAGGGGGACAGGAGCGGACCTACCAGGGGCCCACTCCTACTATTCCAGACATCTGCCGTCCAAACCCTCGGGAGTTTGCCAGACTCCGCATTGCTCTGGACAATCTCCTCCCTAGAGATGCCACTGAGCGTTTCAAGTTCCAGATTCTGGTGGACCATCTGAAACTGGAAGAGGCGTTGCTAGTTGCTGATTCCTACTGCAACTCGGACTACCCCTTCACAGACACTATGGCAGCTTTAAACCATCAGTATGGGCAAACACAGCAACTAGCACTCCAGCGTATTGCTGAACTCATGGATGGGCGCAACATCCAAAGTGGGGAAATCAAGTCCTTCAGACTGTTTGCTCTGAATGTTAGATCCCTGGTGAGCATGTTGGTGCAGCTAGGCCTCAAGGGACAAGTTCAGCTAGATTGTGGTTCTCATGTCACTCGTCTGCTGGGCAAACTGCCACACGATCTGAGATCCAGTTTCAGGCGCTATATCCACCCGCTGCGCATACCAATCCCCACTCTCCTGGATCTAGCAGACTGGTTAGAGTACGAGCTCCAGATCCAGGAGGACATTGCTCAGTATCGCACCAGAAAGGACACTAATGCTAAACCCAGGGACTCTAGAAGTTCTCTCAAGCCCATTCCTAAAGCGTTAGTCCTCATGCTGGGGACTGACACCAAACCAGTGGGGGAGTCAGTCAAAGCTCCTCCTCCCGGCCTGGTGAAGAAGTTCTGCCAGTTCTGTGACAACAACAAGCACTCACTGAATAATTGTGCAAACTTCAAGTTCCTCAGCACTGCCCAGAAACGCTCCTGGATCCAGGACAACAACCGAGGCTGGCGGTACGGCAGAGAACACAGATCTTCAGAGTGTGATCTGAAGATGGTCTGCAAAACGTGCAACAGCAGGCACCTCCTGGCCCTGCATGAGGTCAGTGATAGAGGCCCAGTCAAATCTGACAAAGCAGAAAGAAGGCAAGACCCAGTCAAAGCTAGTAGCAGTAAACCAGTGCCCACACAGACAGCAGAGGAGGTGTTGGCAAGCCACCCCAGGGCAGCCGGGTCCTTCTCAAAATTAGCAAAGTGATCCTGCGTAATGGTGACCAAGCCCTGGAAACCTACGCTGTGCTTGATGACGGTTCCGAACGCACTTTGCTCCTCCACACAGCAGCACAGCAGCTGGGACTTCAAGGCATACCTGAAGACCTGCCCCTGCGCACAGTCAGACAGGAGCTGCAGGTGCTTCACGGGGCAGCTGTCACATTCACCATCTCTCCAGCCAGCTCCCCAGCAATGGTTTACAACATCCAGGGAGCCTTCACTGCACCCAAGCTTGGGTTAGGCCAGCACACCTATCCCACCAAAGCTCTGCAGGCCAAGTACCGCCATTTAAAGACATTGCCTATCCCAGCTTTCAAGGATACTATCCCCCTGCTGCTCATTGGCTCAGACCATCCCCACCTGTTGACCCCAATACAGAGAGACGGTTGGTGAAAACCCCAGACTTAGCCCAAGTCTACAATGCAGAGATCAAGAGGCTTGAACAAGCTGGCTATGTAGCTAGACTACCACCGGGCTCAGAGAACACATCATGCAGCTGGTACATACCCCATCATCTTGTTGAGCACAACGGGAATCCAAGAGTGGTTTTTAACTGCTCTTTCCAGTTCCGAGACATTGATCTGAACAAACTCCAGCTCCCTGGTCCAACACTTGGTCCTCCCCTACTCGCTGTCCTCCTGCGATTCCGAGAACACTGTGTGTCCTTCAGCAGTGACATAAAGGGTATGTTTCACCAGGGCAGGCTCATTCCAGATCAGCCCCTCCTTCGCTTTCTCTGGAGGGAACTCAGGCGTGAAGCAGAGCCCAGTCTACCAGTGGAAAGTACTTCCTTCCGGCACCACCTGTAGCCCCTGCTGTGCTACATACGCCCTACAGAGACATGTCACAGACCACACTCTCAGCTAATGCCGAAGTGCGGACCTCAGTGCTGAAACATTTTTATGTGGACAACTGTCTTCAAAGTGTTGCCTCAGTCAAAGAAGCCAAAGCCATCATCACACAGCTGCAGAAACTCCTAGCTGAAGGCGGTTTTGAGTTACGCCAGTGGGCTAGCACCCACCCAGAGACAATTCGCCACCTTCCTGCTGAAGTGAGATCGGCCAGTGCTGAAAAGTGGATTGCCCAAGGTCACCCAGGTCAGGAGGAATCAGCCCTGGGTCTTAAGTGGGATTGTCAAAGGGACACCCTGTCCTTCAAATGCCGATCTGCTGTTGCCACCGGAGATAACGTCACCTTGCGCTCCATCTACAAAGTATTGGCAAGCCAGGACGACCCCCTTGGATTTCTGGTACCCTACACCACTAGGGCCAAAGTTGTCATCCAACACCTGTGGGACAAAAAGCGCGACTGGGACGACCCAGCTTTACCAGAACATCTACTTGCTGCATGGAAGGAATGGGAGAATGAGCTACCACTGCTGCAAGGCATCGCACTTCCAAGGTGTTACACTACCCTTGATTTTGACTCCTCCAGTAGCCTTCGTGAAATCCACGTGTTCTGCGATGCCTCAGAGCAAGCCTACGGCTCTGTAGCTTATCTCAGAACAGAGAACTCTGAAGGTGAGGTACAAGTGGCCTTCATCACTGCAAGATCCAGAGTTGCTCCTAGAAAGCAGCAATCAATCCCACGCTTGGAGCTGTGTGCCGCTCTTACCACTGCACAAATGGCAAATCTCCTCAAGTCTGAGCTCACACTCCCCATTCACCGTGCTATGCTCTGGACTGACTCCACCACTGTGCTTACATGGCTTCAGTCTGAGTCATGTAGATTCAAAGTGTTTGTTGGCACTCGTGTGGCAGAGATTCAGGATCTCACGGCAGATGATACATGGCGCTATGTAGAATCTGCCTTAACCCTTCCAGACCGACGGTATCGTATACGATACCGGCGGACATGTTTTACATAACCGCGCATAACTTTTTAACCATAAAAGATAGAGACTTAATTTTTCCTTGTATAGATAAGACCCGTGGCTTTATGAGCATCTTTCCGGCATCATCCTACGTTACACGCACGCTGCGTGGTGACGTAGTGAAAACAGGTGTCCAATAGGAACTTCGCTCTTCGGCGCGTGACGCGCTCCATCCATTTTCATTGGCCCAAACTTTGCCAAAGATTGTTGTAAGTCAAGATAGTTACTCCTCTGAGCGACTGTGCTCATAGCATTTGATAAAGCAGACCTAAGTACCATTATTTCTCAAGTAAATGGCAAATTACGCATCTCGGTGTGCGTAATTGCGCATCCCTTACTATTTTTATTTGAAAAGGTTTTTTTTACTTGCAAATGATACATAATACACCCAACAGGACGTAAACAGCCTAGTGCCGAGCAATGAATCGGGTGCGCGCGGGTGTGAGCAGGTGCGCGCAGATGCGTGCTTGGCGTACACACGTTCGTGTGCCAAGGCATTTGTTGTTTTGCGCACAGAGGATAAAGAGCACCGGGAAGTCTATCAGAAGAAAGAAAGAAAGAAAGAAAGAACGAACAAACAGAAATGGCACGCAAAGCGTCACTTTCCTTGCTGGAAGCAGTGGCGATGGTAACGGAGCCTGGCAGTGACGCCGAGTCCGATGTGGACACTTTTTATACAGATGAAGAGTTGGATTACCTGGAGGATCTGGACCCTATTGAAGAGTAAGTAGCAAATATTTCATAGTTATTTAGAGCAAACATCATGCACACTTGTAGTAAACGGGCGTAAATACATAATAGTAGCATGCGTAATGCCTATTTACGCATTGTTTGGATACAGTTTTATTTGATGCGTGAGGGATATAATCATTTAGGTGGGGGATGAGATTGTGAACTTCAGACAACTGTTTACCTGTGTTGCACTAGACTTATGACATGTATGTTGTTGTTTGTAATAACTGGCTACAAACTACATGTGTAAAGTGGATGAAGTGGTTTAGGATGTGTGGATGTCCTAATTAGTGAGGTCATAATATGTTGACACCATTTGGGTGGGGGATGGGGTTGTGCTTTGTGTTTGCCCCTGCTGCACTAGACTTAGACTTGTTGTAGTACATGTGTAATACACAAGTTTTACACAAGCACACAGACTAACATTTTTTCCTTTTCTTTTGTTTAGTCCTGAGTCAGAGGATGTTCCTCAGGCTCCTCCAGATTCCCCTGTGCCATTCACTTCAGATGTCTCCCCAGCTTCATCAGTGTCTACAACCCCAGCCACCCGTCCAGAACCATCAACACCTTCAACACCTACGATCTCCTCTGAGAGCAGGAGGAGGGGCAGGGATGGAGGGCATGGAAGATCCAGATCTCCACTCCTCAGTACTTCATCTCGACCACACTTACTAACCACCACACCAGGAAGACCGCAGCAGGCAAGGATCATATGGGAGGCTGTCATGTGTGCACTGCTGACAAACACAGGGGAAGAGGCAGTGTACTGCATGGAAATGCAAGGCCTGTGATGTGGCACTATGCCTGGTGCCTGATAGGAACTGCTTCCATGATTGGCACTAGTGAAGGACTTGGACGAGTGCACTTTTTTTTTGTTTTGAGGGCAAAAATGACATTTTTAGAATACCTAAAAAGTTCATATTTTGCAGTTTTGTAGCTAAGACCCTAAACTAAGTATTTATTATGTCTAAAAAGTTGTTTATACATGTTTGCTGTGTGTTTTGAATAAAGGAGTGTGAATATTATTTTCCGTTTTTTTTTTTCCTTTGTATTTCTAGTGCTATAGCTTTTCTTACAGCCATATGACACAACTACAGCATTCAGACTGTGAAAGAACAGGTTGTACTGAAAAAAAGGATGTATAGCACTTCATTAGGGGATAAAAGGGGGAGTTTTAATAGCAAAATTAGGAAAAAAATCCAGGCGAGGACAAATGTACCAAAAATGCCCTTAGGTCAGGAAGGGTTAAACCCAGCTGTCGACATAACATGTGGCAAACCTCTGGCAACCTTGAACTCAGACAGCATCTGGAGTCAAGGCCCGGAGTTCCTGTGGTGTAGTAGCCATGACACATGGCCACAAACTCCCCCGTTGCAGCCTGCTACATCTCAGTCTGGCGAGCTCAAAAAACCTCCTTTCTGTGGTCTTACCTCCACTCCAAGTCCTCTGCCAGATGCAAAGCAGTTCTCCACGTTCAAAGACCTACGTATGGACTTTAAGTTCTATGTTGTTTTATTTAAGCTGACTTCAGTGGCACAGACAACAAGATTTAAGTTTCTAAGTACGTTGAAAATTATTTAAAGTTCTTCATTAAGCAAAATTGACTTTTGTGAGCTTTAAGCCATGTTCAAATGTTTTTACCTCATCAAAAACATATCTGGACTCGTGTTTTGTTTCATTCACACATTTGAGTAACTCTTTATTATGAGTTTGTCTACATCTCCAAAGCTCAAAATACATTGTTCCTCTTTTGCCCACATCTCATTTCTCTTTCCTCACGTCCTCCTTTATTCCTCTCCTCGATTTTGCAGGAAATGGGTGACAGAGTCCCGCCCACAGAAGAGACGCAGCGAGAAGAGTGGACATAAACTCCTCGCTGAGACCAGTAAAGTTTGACTATTTTCTCCGATGTGTTCCTCCTGAAGCCTCTTTCATGTTTACTCCTTCATTCTGTGATTTTCTTTATGACACCACTTAGTATGACAAATTTGATTAACGGTTGAAAAATGGGGATCGAGGAGAGCAATCAAGGAGAAGAAAGCGAAAAAAAAAAAGAAATGAGATGCGGTCCTTATGTTAAAAACTGTGTGATTTCTGTTTAAGAGAAGAACTCTGTCAGGGAATTTACCCTAAGACATCAAATTACATTAAATAAAGACACACCAGAAAGAGACGGTTAAAATGTATACTTGCGCAAGGAGAGTCGTGCACACTGTCTGTCAGCTCCCTGACCGACTCTGCTCAACAACTCTCCAAGTCACACTTTTATTGAATATCATGTCACAGATAAGCATACTTGATGACATACATTTCACATGTTATCTTATAGCTAACAATCGTCAACTGAACCACCCTCCCATTTCACATTTGATTACATATCCCAAAGATAGACAATTTAGTAGTTCCCCAAGGCCTTCAGTTTTAACATAAGATGAGACAAACCCAGAATTGTTGGCGCCCATAGTAGATTAGCTTAATCTGTCAGTTGACATGTCATTCATATCTGCTGCTGGTATCATGTCCTGTACTTCCTGAACCAAAACAGACCCAAAGCAATGTTGATTACACCATGATTAATATTTAAATGATTCACCCTTTAAATGATTAATACTTTAGTGAAAGAATTACATATATAAATGAGTAACACTTTAATGAGACTTTAATCAAAGAAATACATTTATATCATAGAATTCTCTAACAAACTCGGTCTAAATATGCAGGGTTTGCGTGTTTAAACATGAATGAAACAACATACAACATATAACACAGATCAGAAAATTGTTTAATAATGAGTACACTAAGAACACGTGTTTGGATGTGTTTTAATTCACTCAAAAAGTTTTCCAGCCAGAGTTTAAAATCAAAGTTGATAGATATCCAGCATGCTTTTAGTGGTTCCTAATAGGCCTGCATTAGCATATGTAGCCTAAAAATAAATACAGTAAACAGGAAGGGAAATGCCTCATATTGTTTTGACGGGAAACATAAAAGATAACTCAGATGATTCCAAATTCAGCTGCAGTAAACGGATGTCATTTCGCTGTTTACCTTTCTCCTGTAGACTGGTTTCACGGGACCGGCACTACTTGTGTTTATTTTTAGAACGAAATATCCGATCCTGCTGAGTAATCTTGGAATGTATGTCATTTAACTTCCTTAGATAAAGTTTGACTATGGCACCAGATTTAAAAAAAAAAACAAAAAACTGGGACAGCCCTGGTTTGTGGTGGCTGGTAATAATAAAATTGTGAAACGAGTGGGTAATTAAGGAAAAAAATTTCTGCACTTGCACCAATATGAGTCAGTATAGTCACATTTTCTTTGTGTTTTGGTTGTTTTTAAGCAGCTTTTCTGTATTTAACCTAAACAAATGATAATTTATGCTTCTCTTTACTGTTTGCCGGGATCAGATTGGAGAAAAACAGGGACACCTTGGGAATTTCTTGTATAAAACTTGGACTGGTTTTGGATAAATCTGCTGGGACAGGGGACACAGGACTCAAAACTGGGACTGTCCCGGAAATAGGGACGTCTGGTCAGCCTAAGTTTGACTTTTATAGCTGTACCTGTTATGCAACTTCATTCAAGGCAGAAGTGTAGTAATTCAAGATGGTGCAATTTAAGACGCAGTGATTGCATCAGTTGTACTACTAGTTAGTTGTAGAGTAGATAAGAATTTAGGGTTAGTCCTTTTGCCCAAATCAGATATGAAGGTTCCCAAGGTTTAAATGATGATCAAACACTGCCCTCTTTGCCCTCTCGTGCCACACTTAAAAGTTGTCGGCGCGTGCTCCGGGTGACGCTTGTATAAGGGGAGTGCAATGACGTGACGAGAGCAGGGCGGGTACGACACAGTCCAAGACAACAGCCCAATGTGGACGCTGCTCCGACTCCTGATGCCTCCAAGTCCCACAGACCGATGAGACGACGCTGCGTGGCTTCCCTCAAACACGAAATGTCAAAATGTGAAGTAGTGCGCTGACCGCTGGCTTCATGAGGACGCACCCGCTGACCGTCCACGCTGCATGCCCCGGACACTCACAGGTAAGAGCCGTACCACCGCGCGCGCGCGCTCGCCACTGCCACTTGGAGCGGTGCAAGGAAATAGGTCGTGTGCGTAACCAGAGGAGGTGTGTCGCGTCCTGATCCAAGTGTTACCTCGCCATTGTCGCACCCCCCGCGCGTAATTCTGGTGATTTGGCAAAGTACAAACCAAACGCGCAATGTGGTGAGGTTTAGCACACTTTCACTTTCAGATCTCCGCTGGCAGCTTGACAGACACCCACATCGCGCGTGGACACAGACCACATGACCCCAACTCACTTCGTAGTGCAGTTTCTCATATCTGACAAACAAAAATCTACTTTTTACAAACCCAAACGAACTTATAGCCTATCTCAAAGTTGTTAAACGCCTATTCTTAAAGGCGAATCTTGGAGCCGAACTTTTGCACCTGTCGCGCGTCATTCAGAGTTCACCACTCGCTGCTGCACCGGTGTTCACTGGTCAATAGACTTTTACAGGCTAAAATGTTAAAACGAGAATCTGTCCTCTGCATTTGACCCGTAATTCAGCGCAACCCGGGTGCGTCATCAGGCGCAGTGGCGTAGCCTATAAAAGACTGTCCAGAGAGCCCATTTAGTCCTGTTTATGTGATTGTTTTAGTTGTTCCTTGTTATACCTTGTTGCACCACTAGAGGGGCGTGCTTGCACACCCAGTGAGCCACGGACACTTCACTCAATACGTCTGCGTGACGCTCCGTGCATCGGCTCTGTCTCGGACACTTTTAATGCGTCAATAACAGTGTGCGTCCTTTACATGTAAGTATTATTTGTGTGCATATAATAAGTGGTATTCTGTTTAGAGCTTGACAGTGGATTGTGCAGTTTTAAAGTTTTTGTGTGTGAGTTTCGTTTTTGTGTAACGAGCTGGCCTCGTGACTGCTTAATTACGCATCGTTAAGTGTGCACTTTTCAGAATACTGTTATAAGTGCCTTTTTCCTTATTTCACAAATCCCCATTGACCATCTGTCATATGTATGTGTATTTGGCACATTATTAGGCCTGAGTAATTTAATTTATGTCCATTTCTATAATAACTGTACCGATCATACTGCCCCCTATCGGCCACTTTGTAAACTTGTAGCACTATGTAAATAACCGGTCTTTTCTTATGTTACCACTATTTTGATTTATTATAGATATATTATTTGCACTGTTGGGCAAGTTACTTTAACACTGTAGTGTGTTATTTATGACTTGTTACTGTCATTTCAAAGTAATTTGTTACATTACAATATTACTGCTTTTAAAATGTAAAACATTACACGACTATTACAGCACTTTTAAGCTACTCTCACCAAAATAACTGTGAAGATGCTGAAATTTTGAGCCGTATATGGACTGAACCAAGACTAAACCAGGACTGAACCAAGGACTAAACCAGGTCTAAACCAGAACTAAACCAAACCTCAACTAGAGCTGAACCAGGATTAAACCAGGACTGAACCAGGACTGAAACCAGGACTAAACCACAGCTGAACCGAGGACTAAACTAGGTCTAAACCAGAACTAAACCAAACCTCAACTAGAGCTGAACCAGGACTAAACCAGGACTGAACCAGGACTGAACCAGGTCTAAACCAGGACTAAACCAAACCTCAACTAGAGCTGAACCAGGACTAAAACCAGGACTGAACCAGGACTGAACCAGGTCTAAACCAGGACTAAACCAGAGCTGAACCGAGGACTAAACTAGGTCTAAACCAGGTCTAAACCAGGACCAAACCAGGACTAATCTTGGACTAGAACTTGGAGGCGCCTCGCAGACAGGGTGCAAAGTGCAATTTGACGTCAGCTGCAGTTCGCCCCGTGGAGCGTGAAGTTCTGCGCCGGTCGTTTCGCCTACAGTCACCTGACATTCTATGCGGGCGCGTTTCTGGTGTTTCACCGCTGCTGATATCGCGGTGATTTTAGCGAATTTGCATGAAGAAAAACGAAAAACCCACCACTTCAATCCAGGTTAAAAATGCATTGTGATGCGCACTACTGACATTTGTACCGAGTAAAATATAACATTTTTTTCCCTGTAATACCTTAAATTACTGCATTACAGCAAAAACGCATTACACTAATTCGTTACTTTTATAACACGTTACTCCCAACACTGTTTATTTGTATTTGTTTTTTCCTTCTCTTGTAGAAAACCACACACACCCTTACGCACGTAGACATTAAAGGAATGTTCTAGGATGTGTACTCCCTCATTCTTCACCTGAACATCTATCATTTCCTTCCTGATTGCTAACCAACTTTCGAGCTTTTACATCTTACAGACCTCATTGCGTGTGGGCTAGTTCTGTGTAGAGCCAGAGTTTGACCAAAGGCTGTTTTCTCTGACAGCAGGAGGACGTAACACATAACCCTTGACGTTTTTTTATTTATAAATTTTTTGAAATTTCATATTCATTCACTGCACTTTATGCTGATCCATTCACCAGCGGCAGCCAGGGTGCGTTAGCCGATTTAAAGGTGCATTGCCTAACTTTTCAGGTTTGCCGTCTGCTTCCACGGAGATGCTGTTGTTTTGCTTGTAATCTTCCACAATATGGTATTAAACTTATATGAGATGCATTTATTCAACGATGGGTGCTCAAAAATACCTTTAAAAACATGCATTCTGACTGTGAGCGCGGTCGCCTCTTACCTGTAAACTGTAGAGGTGTAACGATATCTAAGTCTCATGATACGACATCGTCACGGTATGAACCTCATGGTGCGATATTTATTGCGATATCGCGGGAAAGCTCACGATATGGTGGGGAGGCTCACGATAAGGGATGTAACAATATCCAAATCTCTCGGTACAATATTTTCACGATATACATCTCACGATACGATATTTTGTGGAACTAACACAACTGTTAATATGTTCCTTTTTCCTCTTAAAATGCCTTGACAAGACTTGATCCAAAGAAGTAAGACTCAAAAGCGCTTAGAACTGTTATTTCTTCATATAGTCTGCACTGAAATGGAGCAAAGGATCATGGTCTATGTAGTTCCCTCTGTCTTTTTTATTATTATTATTATTTTTTTTATCTATTTCTGCACCACAACTCTTAATTTAAGCACTTATAATTTGATATATTGTGATGGTCCATGATATTATTGTGAGAACTGAAGGGTGGCAGTAGCTCAGTTGGTAGAGCATTCGCCCACTGATTTGAAGGTTGGTGGTTGGATTCCAGCTCTTGACATAAACATCACAGGTTGAGCGGTCAGATCCATTAACCCACAGGTTGGCTGGTGTGATTCCAGCTCCCACAGATGAATGCTGCCGTTGTGTCCTTGGGCAAGACACTTAACCCACCTTGCCCACAGTGTCTGTGTGAATGAGTGAGTGGTTTCTTGTTGTAAAGTGCTTTGAGTGCCTTGAAGGTGGAAAAGCGCTATAGAAAAATGTGACCATTTACCAACTTTGACGATACGATATTTCAGTTATTTTTACATCCCTAGTAAATTGGCCCAGTGGCATCTCCTGCTTGTTTCCATGGAAAGTTGAAAAGTTTAATGCCATACTTTGGAATACTGGAGGTAAAGCAATAACGTTTCTATCCCACCCCCGCCTCGAGCAGTCAATAAAAAGTTCTTTTTACTGACTGCTCAATTAATCTTTATTGTGGCTTGTTCCATCTTGAGCCTTAAAAGATTCCACTTTGGCCACTGATGCCTTCAACATCACCAACGCCACCGTCGAACGAAAATAATGAACAGAAGTAGAATTGTATAATATAAAAGACACAAAATAAAGACACGGACAATTATAAAAAGCATACCTCGCTGGCTGACCCATACTTTGGAGTTAGAATGACCTTTAAGCACACATTTATTCACTAATTTTATTTGGCTTGGTTTGTCAACACGTCCAGCAGAACCGAACAATACAACAGTTCCTACCTGCTAATTACCAAAATAAAGCACTAAAATGTCTCTTATGCACCTATTATTATTTCATATTAATCAAGAATTATTTAAATAAAACGTAAATCAAGATTATGCCAGTGAAGCTCCTACCAAATCACATACCTATTGTGATTTCTCAAACATTACTTTTTTTTTTTTTTTTTTACATTATATTACATTTAATCCCAATAAAGAATTTAATACCATTACTCTGCCTCAAGTATTAACACAGTTTTATGTACAGGTCTATTAAGATATACTGGTTTGACAGTCCATTTTCCATCCTTATCCTGGGTTGAGTCATTGAAGCTGCTCTACTTTCTACATCTGCGCTGGGATAGTCTCCTGTTACTCGAGCAAGTTTCCACCTGTTCCTTGGAGAGTTATCCCCACGAAGAATAACGTCATTAACCTTTGTGTTCCTCTTGTCTTTTTGCCATATTTGCCGTTGCTGATGATTGAGAAGATACTCCTTCTTCCACCGTGTTCAGAATTCATTTGTGAGAAACTGAACTTAGGGCCATCTCTTTCTTAGCTACAGATCCTGGCTTACGAACTCACCAGGAGGGGGCAGTATAATGTTGGATATCATCATAAGAATGCGATTGGGCGTCAGTGGTTCAACACTAGCTGAATCATTCATGTTCTCTGCTGTTGATGATCTGCGTTTCACCACAGCCATAAAGAAATGTTCTAAGGGAGGTGCTTTCAAGTCTTCAAATCTCTTGGAGGTTTGATCAAGACTAGCCGTTAACACACTTCTTTAGCTCTTTTTTGCCTCTTCCAAACACCTCCCATGTGGCTCGATGAAGAGGTGTTCAGTACAAACTCACATCCATATTTTATGTTATCAGGTTCTTTTTTCAGACCTAGAGTTTTGTTTCACACCTGACAGTTTCGACTACTCCCTGCGGTCTTCCTCGGAGTGGTCACGTGATGTTGCTGTGACGTGTCCGCTCAGCTGATTTACACAGGTTTTGGCGCTGTCTTCCTACCGGTGGAGGCAGGACGACAGCGCCATCTGCAGTCCGACTTCCTCAGGGCAGTATCCCAGGTGTGTGAGAGTAAAAAAGTCCCCTCGTCCCGGTTTATAGTCCTGTAGGCACGTTTCCGTATTTCGATTGCCTCTTTAATCCAGCGGCAATGTTTGCTCCATCCCAGTCCATAATGTGAATCTTTCTTTTAAAATGGTTCTGCTTTGTGTTTTGTTGCTCGTGTGCACTCCTTCGCTAAACTTTAAGATGTTAAAATCATCTGGCCAGACACGTCACAGCAGCATAACGTGACCACTCTGAGGAAGACCGCTAGTGAGCAGTCGAAACTGTCAGGTATGAAACAAAGCTCTAGGTCTGAAAAAAGAAGCTAATAACATAAAATAGGGTAAAGTTAACCCTGTGATATTCTTTCAAGTTGTTGACAAAAAATTAAAAAACTCATGTCGGTAACGGAGGGAATGAAATATGCAGCACTTTTTGAATATTTGCTTAATATACTTTTCTACCATATGGTGCAAGATTAGGTTGAAAAACCTCTTCTTACTTTTTGAGTAATGAGATTTTTTATTAAGAAAGGTCATGGTAACGGAGGGAAAAGTAACGGAGGGAAAATTCCCATTTTTTTAGACTTGTAAAACACAGGTTTTACCAGATACTAACACCTAATAGTTTTAATTTTCATAAGTATACTCCCTAGAGATGTAGATTAGTCAAAGATGAAGCTTGAAAGTTAACCTGAAGAGGATTTGCAGGTCTTTGAAATTTGGGAAATTATTTTTGTTCAAAGCCTAAAAATTTTACATGTGACATGGTCTGTTTAAAATGTATGTAACGTTAGAACCAAAAATGGTACAGAAAAAAGGTAAACAGTTTCATAAACTAGAGTACATATGCTATTTGTTGAATACATTTTTATATCAGATCAGATTAACTTGAATTTTTGGCCTTGCTGTCTACTTCTGCTTGACCGGGCCCATCTGATATGTCTTACATGTCCACGAATAGCAATAAAGTAACGTAAAGCATTATTAAAAGCATCAGTGGTAAGGTCAGCTAACATTTCAATTTGTATTACGCTAGAACACCATACCATTTCAACTCTTGTCTGCCTTCTATAACATAAAAAGGCCCAAAACAGTCAATACCACAGCAGGAGAATGGAGGTGTCATTTCCACTCTTTCCTCTGGCAGGTCTGACATATGTTGATCTTGTGTATTTCTCCTTACAGTTTCTTGTCTGTCCTGTCCTTTAAAGTAAAGTTCTTCACAAATTTCCTTTTACGAACAATGGCTTTAAAGCTGTTCTCCAATCTGAGAATTTTGTGAGGCGGTCTAGTATTGTTCTCTCTCCTTGTTGCACATGCACTCTTTTTAACTCTGAATTGCTCAGCATAAGTTGCCACAAAAACTCTGGACCTTTGAATCAGTTCGAGTTGAGGAGCTGCTGAACATTTAAACCTCTTGATGCGTGATCAGCAGGGTTACTTTACACATGATGCCACCGTTTTGGGTCTGTGAGTGACTTTATTCTTTGAATCCTATTTGCCACAACACGTCGAATCTCTTTGCATCATTATTCACGTAACCTAACACAACTTTAGAATCAGTCCAAAAATGTCCTTGGAGGTCACTTATCTCCAGTTCATTTCTGAGCTTTACACTTGTCCTTGCTGCAACTATTGCGGTGAATAGTTCTTGGATAACTACACTGTCCGTAGCCTGTGACACTAGCATCCGAAAAGTAGTGTAGTTCACGATGTTTGATGCCTGTGTTTGCAGGTAAGAGACATCTCTGTATCCTCACCTCGTCCTGAAGATTTTGGAGCCAGGATTTCCAGTGGATCCAAAGTTGATATGAGCGTGGTTCATCCCATTGAGCTTTCTCTTGGCAAAACTGTTGTAGGATTTTTTTCCCCTTTAAGATGAACGGTGCTACAAATCCCAATGGGTCGTAGACTGAAACTACTGTGCACAGGACTCCTCCTCTTCTCATAGGGTGCTCTTTCACTGTTATTCTGATCTGATTTAAAACTCGTCAGAAGACAGGCTCTGTACACCAAGTGCTCTTTCCTGGAGTGGCTCTCCAAATGCTAGATCTTTCAACACGTTCAACACACTTTTTTTGGGTAGTGATTTTAACACATTGCCATTGTTTGATGGAGTCTCAGGCTACATTCAGACTGCAGGGCTTAATGCTCAATTCCGATTTTTTTGTGAAATCTGATGTTTTTGCGAGGTCGTTCACATTTCCAATTAAATGTGACCAAACAGGGGTCTGTACATGTGTCTCTCTGCACTCAGAAGGAGCGAGACACAAACAGTCGGTCAGTCTGCAATGTATCGAAGCACAAATGCGTATTTAACGATGATTTGTACAAGAAATTCCACACTTTCCGTTGCGTTCGGGACAAGTGGGAGGCCATGTGCACAGTGTATAAAGCAGGACATATGTTTCGGTGTCCAGTGGGAAAAAGTTTTGCCAGGTGAGAGTCGCGCAATGTCGAATGACGAGTCCCCACGTCCCTCTCCCCGTACGGTGTCCTGGTTTTGACAAACGCAAATCTGGTCACACTAACCTGTATTCCACTGAGTCATGTCTTTTAATCCGACAGAAGTTGAACCGCATCAGCGACACAAAAGCTGTAGTTTTATCTTCGCTTAGTTTATGTAAATTAGTGATGCGGTTTTAAGTTTCGTTTCTGTGAGAGTTGCGCAAAACTGAATTAAACACATTATAATGTCAAACGGACTGATGTGGCTCTAGAGTCGTTACGGTTTATATGTCGTAAAGTCTGATTCAAGTGCTTTTATTACATCTGGAAATGTTACCACTTTTACTTGTGTCTTGCAGATGTCGCTCTCATTCAACGCCCACATACAAACTATTACATACAAAAAATATTTTTCACAACTAATTCTATCCCATTTTAGATTACTGCGACATCATTTATCAAAATACTACAACTTCTATTCTCCAACCACTCAACGTTATCTCTAAGAGTCTGTGCAGATTCATTCTCCGCTGTCCCTTCAGAACTCACCAGTGTTGTGCAAGTTCACACTTTTCATGAACTAGTTCAAAGTTCAGTTCACACTTGTTCAAAGTGAACAGTTCACGTTCATAATTTTGAACTAGTTCAAAGTTCAGTTCATTTAATATTTTCATTTTTCATTTTATTTTGAACTAGTTCAAGTTCAGTTCATTTTATATTTAGATGAGATCTGTAAATGAAAGGCTGCTTTTATTTTTCAAACTGACTTCTAGTTTACAACAACTTTACAAGATCCACTGTTGGACAAGTGACTTTAAAACTGTAATGTGTTTATTTATGACTTGTTACTGTCATCATTTCAAAGTCATTTGTTACATTACAATATTACTGTATTTAAAATGTAAAACATTACACGACTATTGCAGCACTTTTAATTTACTCTCACCAAAAGAACAAAAGAACTGTTAAGATGCTGAACTTTTGCGCCATATATGGACTAAACCAGGACTAAACCAGGACTAAACCAGGACTAAACCAGGACTAAACCAGGACTAAACCAGGACTAAACCAGAACTGAAACCAGGACTAAACCAGGACTAAACCAGGACTAAACCAGAACTGAACCAGGTCTAAACCAGGACTAAACCAGGTCTAACCAGAACTGAACCAGGACTAAACCAGAACTGAACCAGTCTAAACCAGGACCAGGTCTAAACCAGAACTGAACCAGGACTAAACCAGAACTGAACCACGTCTAAACCAGGACTAAACCAGGTCTAAACCAGAACTGAAGCAGGACTAAACCAGAACTGAACCCGGTCTAAACCAGGACTAAACCAGGTCTAAATCAGGACTGAACCACGTCTAAACCAGAATTGAACCAGGACTAAACCAGAACTGAACCAGGACTAAACCAAGACTAAACCAGGACCAAACCAGGACTAGAACTTGGAATCTAGGACCGCCCCTGAGAGAACCGCGATCGGGCGTCAGCTGCGTTTATCTCGGTGGAGCGCGGACTTCTGCGTCGGTCCTTTCGCTCAGGATCACGGTCTACGCGGGCGAACCTCCGGCGTTTCACCGCTGCTGATATCGCGGTGATTTTAGCAAATTTGTATGAAGAAAAACGAAAAACCCACCATTTCAATCCAGGTTAAAAAAGCATTGTGACGCGCGTTGCTGACATATGTACCAAGTAAAATAATACGCGCGGAGCAGCACGTCCTGTGCGTGTAGATTTCAGAAAATAGGATCCATCCTATTTTTTGACGCTCTACACGAGCGTAGGCGCGTATCCCCGTCAAAATACACAGAGAGCATGTATCTGTTGTTGTATTTGTGCGTTTATCATCAGCACATTGTGCTCCCTGGGCAGTTCTGTATCATGTGAAAGAGCCCAGATCCACATACACTGTTAATTAGTGCTTTGAAATTTACTTTTGAAATCCTTGCGTTTGCCGTGGTCAGATGTACAGAAGGTAAATACAAGCAGCTAAACGCGCCCAGTCAAGTTTGATTGACTTTCCCATTGAGAGACACAAGAGCCCGTACGTTCCGCTAAAGCTGCCGGTGGAGTCGCCTTCGCGTTGACACGAGGCTGTGGTTTCGCGAGGTGAAGTGTGAGCAGATCGTCACTCGTCAGGTGAAAACAAATTCCAACGTTTAACTGAACCCCAACAGTGACGTACGTCGTTCATCACACATAATTTGAACAAATTCACGTTCAAGTTCTTGATTTACAAAAGTGTTACGTTCAGTTCAAAGTTCACTGAAAAATGAACGTGTTCAATGAACGCGTTCTTTTGAACTCGTTCATGCACAACACTGGAACTCACCACTGTACAATGTGTCACCAACTGTCCTGGCTTAATCTGTCCTCCCGACGTCAACTTCACTGGTTATTATTTATCTTTAAATGTATTAATCTCAGTTTTCCTGAATATCTTAAACAGTATTTAATTCCATTCAGATCCTCTTATAGTTTACGTCATGCAGATCAGATATTTTTTGTTGTCCCAAGAGTCAAAAAACAAATGGGAAAATACTCATTTAAATATAAAGCTGCTTCTGATTGGAACAATCTTCCCTCATCGAGTCGTGCTTTAACTTCTGTCTCTTTATTTAAAAATGCTCTGGTTCAACATTTACAGAACCCATGTCATTGTTTTTGATTATTTTGTTGAATTTTGTTGTTTATCTTGTTGTATCCTGTGATTATCTTTGAACTCTGTTTATTATTATTATTGTTATTATTATTATTATTATTATTATTATATTTTATTTATTTATTTTTTCTTTCAAATTTGTTTTATTATGTGTGAAACAGTCAAGCGTGAGTGAGTGTGACTGTGTGTGTGTTTGTGGTTGTGTTGATTTTGTTGTTTTGATGCTTATTTGAATGTATGTCTCCTGCTGTCTGCCCTACTGTATCTGTCTTTTGTCGTTGTATTTATGAGGACCCCCTTGAAAACGAGATGGTGACACATCTCAAGGGGCTTATCCTCCAAACAAATACATTCAAATTCAAATGTAATGAAGTTCTTTCATTAACTTTGTGTTGAACTCTGTCTCTGGTATGACTTGTCTTACAATGATCCGGTGACTTACTCCAATCGCATCACTCACTGTCTTAACGACGCTCCAGCCTAAATCTGTTTTTTGAGTGAAGGGCTGGTTTTCGTCATCACAACCAACTTCTCTAAACATTAAAGCTTGTGGGCAGTTGTAACCAAACAGTCGTTTATGTTTCACAAAATTGCATGCTCAGCGATATGCTACAAGTGTGGTCATGCACTTGCCGTGTCTGGGGTTGGAATATGACTGATTTACAAGTATAAAGTCACGTGTGTAAACTACTGGCACAGTGAGCTTCTTTGTGGTTAACAGTGAGCTTCTTTGTGGTTAACAGTCCTCTTATCTGCAGGGCTTCCAGTCTTAAATGTGGCACAGTAGTTTTCGGTTAGTTAAAGTTTGACTTGAGTTTTGGTTGTATCCAGGTTGTCTGCTACTTCTTTTAAAATAAGGAGGAATCACTCTGTGTATCCAGTATAAAGGAGCACTTCTTGCACTTAATTACTTGTATCACTTTGTGTGGACGCGTGCACAGACACTAGAGCAGAGGTCTGTGTGTTACTGCTGTCAAGAGTCACTCAGTCGGAGGTGCTCTGTGTAACCAGTGTTGGGAAGGTGACTTTTAAAATGTATTCCCCTACAGATTACAGATTACACAACCCCAAAATGTAGTTTGTAACGTAATCTATTAAATTACTTAAAGTGAGTAACGTAATCTGAATACTTTGGATTACTTGATTTGCTGTAGAGAAGAAAAGACGAGGAAATCTTCACATAAGATGTTTTGTCTGATAAAAGAAAAAAAAACAAACAGACTTTACTGAACTGAATTAAAAATAATATTGATAGAAGAGGAAGAGACACGGTCCATGCAGCATGATTTAGTCCTGTTAAATCCTGTTTTAGACCTGGTTTTAGTCCTGGTTTAGTCCTGTTATAGTCCTGGATTAGTCCTAGTTTAGTCCCAGTTTTGACCTTTAGTTCTGGTTAGTCCTGGTTCAGTTTAGACCTGGTTTTAGTTCTGGTTTAGTCCTGGTTTAGACCTAGTTTAGACCTGGTTTTAGACCTAGTTTAGGGCTGGTTTAGACCTGGTTTAGTCCTGGTTTAGACCTAGTTTAGACCTTGTTTAGACCTGATTTTAGACCTAGTTTAGACCTGGTTTGGACCTGGTTTTAAACCTGGTTTGGACCTGGTTCAGTGTCCGGCAATAAGTGGAATACCATGGAAAAAAAAAATAGCCCGGAATGTGAAAACAGGAATATACCTCTGTGTAATCCATTTATTTCAACAAAGTAACTGTAATCCTATAACCACTCACTGAAACAGTAACTGTAACTGAACACAGTTACTCATAATTTGTACTCTTGATTACGTAACTCCAGTACATGTAATCTGTTACTCCCCAACACTGTCTGTAACTGTGATGTCTTTTGGCTGTTACCTGTGGTGTGATCTCCTTTTGTTCACTTACTTATCGTTGTTGGTTCTTTTTTGGTCTCTTGCTGTTAGGTTTATCTAAACATTGTAAACAAGAAGAAAGACAAGAGATTAATTCAGTTTTACTCGCGAGGAGAACGGGCAGAGAAGTGGGCATCAAAACCAACAGTCTCCACACGTTCTGATGCCTCAAGGCCGTTCTCCTCTTTTTATTTCATTAGGAGGCCCTAGTTACAGAATGATAATTCTCAAGGGGAAGGGGAATCAGCAAAAGACATAATAAGAAACTGGTGCAGCTATGCATAGTACAAACACATAAAACATGATTAACAATCAGGAGGTGCCTTAGGTCAGACACCATCATAACTCTTGCATGTGTGACAGTGGGAGTTGGCTTCATGTGAGGAATCATCTCGAGGTTCACTAGAGCGATAGGACACTGCACACAGTTGTCAAACACACAGAGGTTATTCAACAAGTGACAAGTGATTGGTACATTATAAATCAAAGAATTGTAGTACATAAATGGTTAACTCATAGGCATAGAATATCACACAAGTATTTAGCAAATATGGGATAATAAAATTATTCTGACATTTCCCTCCTGTTTATCATATATTTGCTCCTCGCGATTAAAACTGAATTAATCTCTTGTCTTTCTTCTTGTTTACAATGTTTAGATAAACCTAACACTTGCCTTTGTCGTTTTGAACATGTTCTGCATTTCATCCGTTGCTTTGGAACCAAACAAAACAACTGCAGTTCCTACCTGTTGATTACCAAAATAAAACACGACATTTCCTCTCATGTGCCTATTATTATTACATATTATTCAAGATTTATTCAAATAAAAAGTACATCAAAATTATGGCAGTAAAAATCTCCATAAAGACAAGTAACTGAAAGGTCTTTAACCGGGAAAGTTACACAGCGCACCTCTAAACTGTCACTGTCACTGCTGAGTGATGCTGTGGCTTCGTCTGGAAGGTACTGTGTTCTGAATACTTAGAATACTTTTACGCTAGACTGCATTTAAATTATAGAGTAAAGACAAAAATAGTATTAAAATCTTAATAACATTTTTTTATAGTCTGCTCTGGGATTCTGCTAAGGGCATTTCCATTGGGCACTCAGTTGGAGATGGAAAAACAGGAATTTCGCACATGTTTTTCATTTATTGTTTTCACTTTCATTTCATGTTTTTAACTCATCACCGTCGACACACATTATTTTCAGTCTGATGCCCATAAAATAATAAATATTCAGTATGTAAAACTTCAAATCAAATTAAACACTTGAGTACATCTGAGTTTGTAAAAGTAACTGTACTCTGAACAGTGGTGGAAGATAACGAAGTAAAAAAGTAAAAGTGCAAATTTTAAATATCTGCACTTTATTTAAAGGTGCATTGTGTAATTTTTCTGGTGGAGGGTCTGTCGAACGCTTTTCTCCATGGCGATGTTATTGCTTTGTCTAAAATGTTTCAAAGTATGGCATTAAATCTATCTTATCTTCATGGAGACCAAACCAGACCAAGTTACAGGTCAGATCTGTGGCGAGGCGACCCCACTCATAGTCAGAACGCCTGTTTTGAGGTATTTTTGAGGTATAAAACCACCCGTAATTACATAAATGCGATGTAGATATCTTTAATGTCACACTGTGTAACATTTCCAGGCAGAGCAATGACATATCCATAGAAACAAGCAGGTGACGGACTCTAATCAAAAAGTTACACAGTGCACCTTATTATTATTATTATTATTATTATTATTATTATTTTACTTCACTACATCTGAGAACGTGTATTTATACTTTCTATTTCACTACATTTTAGATCTGAACTGAAAAGTAAAAAGTACTTTCCTTTACAGTTTGAGACCTGCTGAAATGGTTTATTTTTTGAGATTTTATTAAACTTATTTTTTTTAGTACTTTTCATTTGCGTTATCGTCCCAATTTTGAGCAAACCAAATACACAAAAATATTAAAACTGAACAATTAATAAATCAGTTGGCTCACTTAAAATCTGCCACATTTCATCCTTTCATGGTTCTAAAAATCTCTGCAAAATACTTTTTACTCGCTCAAAGTGCGTTTTTAAACAGGTACTTTAATGGTTTTACTTAAGTAGATTTTTTCATGTGATACTTTTACTTTTACTTGAGTAGCTTTTTACCTTTGTTACAGGTCAGATCTGTGGAGAGGCGACCCCACTCACAGTCAGAATGTCTGTTTTTCTAGGTAATTTTGAGCGATAAAACCACCTGTAACTGAATAAACGTAAAGTAGATCTGCTTAATGCCGTACTGTGGAACATTCTAGAAAAAGCAATAACATCTCCATGGAGAAAAGCATTTGACGGACGCTCCACCAGAAAGTTACACACCTTTCACACCTTTAAGCGGACTTTTGTATCTGTACTTTTACTGAAGTAACAAATCCGGGTACTTCATCCACCACTAGGGACGCAACGATATCCAGTTCAATCCGTGTATCATTCGTTTTTCAATATAAAACCAAAAATAAGAAAATGAAAAAAAAACAACTATTTTCTTCATTATTTGTCTCCAAAACCAAAATGAAAAAAAACAGATAACGATTTGTTTTTTCAGTTTTCGATTTTGTGTTTAAATGAAAAATGGAAAAAACGGATAATGGATGTTTCCCGTTTACGTGACTTCCATGACTGCGATGCCGGACTGAACCAGTACTGGTCCAGGTCCGGGACCAGACTGGAACCAGACCAGGACTGAGACTGTGACCAGACCGAGACTGGGACCGGACCGGGACCGGACCGGGACCAGAGCGGGACCAGACCGAGACTGAGATTAGAACTGAGACCAGGAGCAGAGCGAGATTGAGATCAGACCGGGACCAGAGCAGGACTGAGACCGAGACCAGACCAGGACAAGGCCGGGATGAGACCGGGACCAGACCGGGACAGACCAAAACTGAGACCGGGACTAAGACCAGACCGGGACCAGACCGAGACCAGACCGGGACCAGACCGGAGGCTCAGAGCCCACTGCAGGGCCGGAGCTCAAAGCTGAGGCTCGGACCCTGCGGAGGCTCAGAGTCAAAGCTCAGAGTCCGCTCTGGTCCCGCTCTGGTCCCGCTCTGGTCCCGCTCTGGTCCGCTCTGGTCCTTGTCCTGGACCTGGTTTAGTCCTGGTTCAGTACACAGAGGATGAAGAATTCAATGGATTTAGTGATTTGGAGTGAGATGGAGAGTTTGGTAAACTTGTTCTGTTCTGTTGTTTATGTTATAGTTTATCTGAAGAACTGTTCATATGTGACGTTAACAGTCTGTTGTTTTTACTAGAACTTGACTTACAAATTTCTGCCAAAAAGTGCGACTTATGTATGTTTTTTCCTTTTTCATTATGCATTTTTTGGCTGGTGCGACTTAAACTCTGGAACGACTTATAGTGCGAAAAATACGGTACTCAGAATTATTATTAGTACACATATTCTCCGTACATGTATTCAGTTACTTTCCAGTTCTGGTGAGAGAATTGTTGTGAGCTGAGAATTGGGATAATTTCCACAGTAATGCTTTAGACTGGTGATCTGTTGCAGTCTCATGCAGTCTACTTAAAGGTGCATTGTGTAACTTTTCTGGTGGAGGGTCTGTCAAATGCTTTTCTCCATGGAGCTGTTAATGCTTTATCTGGAGTCTTCCACAGTATGACATTAATCAGCTCTATCTTACATTTATTCAGTTACAGGTGGTTTTACAGCTCAAAAATACCTTGAAAAACAGGCATTCTGACTGTGAGCGGGGTCGCCTCTTCACAGATCTGACCTGTAACTTGGTCTGGATTGGTCTCCATATAGATAGAAAGGTTTAATGCCATATTGTGAAACTGAACCAGGACTGAGTGTCCGGACGGACTGCTTAGGCCGTCGGGTGAACCTAGGTGAAAGAACCGGTCTGGTTTAGTCCTGATTTAGTCCTGGTTTAGTCTCAGTTTAGTCCCAGTTTAGACCCGGTTTAGTCCTGGTTTAGACCTGGTTTAGTCCTGGTTCAAATTTGGTTTAGTCCCGGTTTAGAACTGGTTTAGTCCTGGTTTAGTCCAGGTTTAGTCCTGGTTTAGTCCTAGTTTAGTCCTGGTTTAGTCCTAGTTCAGTTCTGGTTTAGTCCCGGTTTAGACCTGGTTTGGTCCTAGTTTAGACCTGGTTTAGTCCTGATTTAGTCCTGATTTAGTCCTGGTTTAGTCCTGGTTTAGACCTGATTTAGTCCTGGTTTAGTCCTGGTTTAGACCTGGTTTAGACCTGGTTTAGTCCTGGTTTAGACCTGATTTAGTCCTGGTTTAGTCCTAGTTCAGTTCTGGCTTAGTCCCGATTTAGTCCTGGTTTAGTCCTGATTTAGACCTGGTTTGGTCCTGATTTAGATCTGGCTTAGACCTGGTTTAGTCCTGGTTTAGACCTGATTTAGTCCTGGTTTAGTCCTAGTTCAGTTCTGGCTTAGTCCCGATTTAGTCCTGGTTTAGTCCTGATTTAGACCTGGTTTAGACCTGGTTTAGTCCTGATTTAGATCTGGCTTAGACCTGGTTTAGTCCTGGTTTACTCCTGGTGACGTCATGAATCACGTACCCCCACTTAAAACATGTAGTGGGGATTTTAAGATGAAACTTGGTCCTGTTTGGTCTAAATAAGTTTGGTCTTGAGTATTGCGCTTTTACTTTAGTTCTGTGCATGTATCGTATAGGAGATAGTTCATGTTTTAGTTTTCAGTGATCACACGAGTGCAGACTGTACATGTGCAGGTTTAGCACAGCTCTTTATTTTACAGTCATTTCACTCATGTGTGGTCACTTTATTTATGTTGGTCATTTTATTTATGTTGGTCATTTTATTTATGTCACTACTGTTGTGGTGAAAAAACTGGAAAGTGTTTGTCTTGCACTCAACTTTACGTTGCAGTAACCGGGATACTGTGGCATGTATACACAGTATCCCGGTTACTAATAACCGGGATACTGCAATAACCGGGATACTGAAACTGGGGTACTGCATCTACATGCACCATGAAGAAACCGGGATACTCAAAAACCCGATCACAACCAGGATACTGATGTGCATGTAAACGCACTCATTGCGTTCAGCACATCACCATTGTGCAAATGTTACAGGTTCAAGGTTCAAGTCAACACAGTATGTCAAATTTATGTAGTTTTTATACTTTTCAAAATGACCAGTATTTGCAGGATAACCACACTCATATCTTACATTTAATAAAAATTATACTAATACTAATACTAATAACCTTTTGATTACATAGTTGTTGTTTTGCTGTTTTAGTATTTTCCCATATTGCGAGCTTATTGTGTGAACATTTGAGGAGGAGATATCAAAAGTCTGAGATGTACATTTTCTTATATGGCCGACCCGCATCAGCTATTTTTCGACCAAGTTAGTTCGAGGCCTGTTATATATCCTGTATATTTTATGTTATAGGGGACATAATAGAGCCATTTCATAAGATATTGTGCACAAATGTTTCATTGGGTCTGACTCAGTACGACATTTCTTATGTGAGATACAGAAGTGTATCACATCACCGTTTAATCCATTTACTTCAACAAACTAACTGTAATCCAATTACCACTCACTGAAACAGTAACTGTAACTGAATACAGTTACTCATAATTTGTACTCTGATTACGTAACTCTGGTACATGTAATCTGTTACTCCCCAACACTGCCCATAGACCCCATAGCTCATGGAGTTATAAAGTTTGATACGGTCTCTGTCATGTCCGGGCTCATTTCCTGCTTGATTAGTGTGTGTGCTGTTGAGATTTTAATTGGTCTCATGATCTTACGTGTGTTAGTCAATAGTCCAACCTGTCATAGGCTCTGTAAATGACTAACCTCTGTCATTGAAGTCATGTCAATAAGCTTTTAATTACATCTGATTTATGAGTCTATAATCATCGTCATAATTGCTTCTGATGGAATGCTGTTTAACCTTTGTGTTTTGGAGATAATCCCTGATATAGGAATCAGTATAAAGTTTGGACACACCCTCTCATTCAGTGTTTTTTTTTTTTTTTTTTTACATTTACTATTTTCTACATTTCAGATACATACAGAAGACAGTAAATATGTGAAGCAAGATATATGGAATTATTGTTAACATAAAGGTAAATAAGTCTAATAAAAAAGTGATTTAATGCTTTTTCTTTCCTACATAACTCCATATATTTTGCGTTATATTTTTACTGTCTTTCTGGTGGGTCTGTTACTTCCTCGTCTCCATGGAGTTGTTGTTCCCTTGTCCAGAATGCTCCACAGAGATTTAATTACGATTAAAAATAATTTAAATTGGAATAAAAATGTATTCTGACCATGTAAACACTTAATAGGAGGGTTTCAGTCACGTGATCACGATGATGCGCGAATTTCAGGTGGAGGGCAGGAAGTGAAGACAAACACGACAAACACGGCTCTGGAGAACACAGATATGGAGAAGAGTTCTTATTGTAAGGATTTAGAGCCAGTAGCAAGGCAAAAGTACGAGCAGTTAGTCCACAAATATATTGGACGTGACCCCATCTTATTGAAAATGAGAGAATTTTCAACCGATGTAAAAGATTTGCCGACAATCGAGGCAGAGGATATCACGAACTATATAGCTCTTCAGACATCATTCTACAATAGACAATAGATGAAGGCAAAGTACAAAAGTTTAGAGGTATATCACTTTTTTGTGAGTGGATGGGTCCACAACCTTGGTGCAAAACGCCTAAATGATGATTATCATTTGGTCTTCGCCGGGGTGAGTGTTTCTCTTATTTTATGTGTATAGACGTTATGGAAAAAACTGCAGTGTATCGGCAGTAACCTCTATCTGAACTATTTAATGTCAACAAACGTCATTAGCTGTTAGTCGTTAATGATTCGTTTATGTTTAGGTAAACCACAAAAAACTATTTATTTCTTTGTAACAAACCTTTGACGAAGTGTTCACTGCAGACACGAGCATTAGCGAATTCTGCTTCTCCCGACCGCAAACAGGTTTGTAATCCACTTTGTACGGCGTTGTTCTGTCAGCTTTTCCCATTTCTGACCTTTGTGGACGACTATATTCGGTACTCTAAAAAAATCGCTTTTCCTTCTCTTGGTTAGAACAATTGGCACAGCCGTAAACTACACAACACATCGGCATTTTCCTCCAGTCAGTTCACTTCCTGCCCTCCATCTGATTTTGCGTGCTGACAAACGTAGCCCTGTGACGTCACGTGAAACCCAGCTATTCCTAATGATTATATGGAATCAAAGTTATTCGTAATTAAAGTTACATCCAAATTAAGTGGGTGGTTTATTCTGATTTTATAACGGAATTAACTTATTCCACGATCATGTAAACGTTTATTTACCTTAAAAAATAATTCCGGTTGTTCAGTGCTTGCGCGTCGGATCACCCTTTGAGTTTGCGTAACATTGGTCCTTGCCTGTCCTTGGTCTTGTGCCGTCCTCCGAGCGGGTTGGTCAGATAGATCCGTGCGCTTCGTCCTCCATGTGCTGGTTCCAGACGGGGAAGAGCAAGACCACTGGATCCACGCGAAAGTGAGAATGCGCTTTGTCTGCTCCTGTCCTCCGTGGTCCTCCTGAGGTGGTGCAAAACATCCGGACAGAAGCGTGAATCCCGTTTGGTTCGTTATATGTTGTTCTGAGCGTCCGTCGTCCGTGCTCTTAGTTCCTCTCCGGGGACAGCGCTTCTCAGGCCGACGCACCTAACACCACTCCTTGCTCCAGCTGATCTGGGACCGACCTGAACCGGAGCTGCTCCCTCTGGTTCAGAAGTCTGGGTTTGGATCGCTTTTCCCCTTTTTGTATGCGCAGGGGAACAGCGCCCGCATCCCCAAGTGTAACAACAAACCGAGATGATAAAAAAGCCGGTAGCAGCTGAAGTGTGTGTTTTCTTCCAGTTGACGTAAACACATTTGTGTCCCTGTCCAATCAGAACCCTTCCTCACCCCCAGACGTTGAGTGGAATTAAACAAAGCTGATTTAACGTGTTTTCCATGTTAACCTTAATTTGGAATTATTATTTCCATGTAAACATGAAGGAGAATAATTAAATTAATTCTGAATCGGAATAAAAAAAAACATCATGTAAACGTGGCCAGTACTGCATTAAACATATCTATCTCCATGGAGGCAAAAACTAAAGAAAAAGAAAAACTGCCACCACCAGTCAGACCTGCAATAAAAGCAATAAACAATAAAAGCACCCGTAATTGAATAAATGTAAGATAGAGAAGTTTAATGCTGCTTTGGCACATTTCAGGCAAAGCAATAAAATGTCCATGGACCAAAAATCAAATGACAGACCGCTCAGCAGAAAAGTTACACAATGCCGCCTAAAATGAAAGAAAGAAAACACTGAATGAGAGGACAGTGTACTAGTTAGAGGTGGGACGAGACATAATTTCCACAAGACGAGGTGAGACACGAGATTAGTAGCCTGATTCATCAGCCGGTTTCACTTCGTAAAAACTGTCTGACCTTGCAGTGTTAGGATTCATTCACTCGATGGTAGGCGGGTACTTTTTTATTTAACCAATTGCTGCTATTTGGTTGTGATGTATGTAATGTGCCTCTAACAGAGCTAACTTTTAAATTAAGCTTTTCCCAAATCCTGTAGAAAGAAGGACAATAACGTCTTTCCGCTTGATAAAATTCACCAAACATTCTCTTTGTTCCGGCTTTAAATCCTCGATCTCGGGAATCGTTGCCAACACAGAATACATGGCTCTTCGCTGATTAACTGGTGCCAGGACTCGCACTTTCATTTTTTTTTTTTCGAACTGTCTAGTGTATTTCGTTTCCTGACCTAGTCACTGAGAGAAATGCAATTGAGCAGAGGGACTAGGTGGCGCCTGCCTGGCTGCGAGATTAGGTCCTCGAGACGAGATTTTCACATCATTTCTAAGATGTAAATAGTCCGATTTTGTTCCCAAAGTTGACTTCAGAATTTGTATTTACTTACATTTAATATTTTTGTCGTCATTCTAGCAGTGCTTCAAAAACTTCTCAAAAGATATAAAACTTATAGAAGATAATTTGTTCCATTAAATGTTGAATTTTAAATACAGCTCATTGTCTCACGTTGAATTTTTTAACTCTGAAAAAAGATGTTTGAATTACTTGTATTCAGAATTTTAGTTGCTGAAATTTTAAGTGTATATTTTCAATGTTTTAAATAAAAAAAATAAAAAAATAAATACTTTTAAAATATCCAGCACATGTATTCTCAAGGCCTCAAATTCAACAGTCAAAATTCAGAGTGTGAAATTCACAGTGAAAATTTTCCAAGTTGTGTGAATGAGGCTGTTTTATAAAAGATAATTTCATCAGATTTTGAATTTTAAATGTTGTTGAATTTCTCACTTTTTTTACTCTGAAAAATTATGTCTGAATTATTTTTATTCTGAATGACAGTTGATGACATTTTTAAGTGTACATTTTCAGTATAAAAAAATGCAAATTTTAAATATTGATTTCAAATATTTTCAAGTCCTCAAATTCAACAGTCAGAATTCAGAGTGTGAAACTGTCAGTGAAAAAAACTGCAGCAAAAATCCAAGATGCCAAGGCAGAAGCAATCGATCCAAAGTGATCTGATCTAATTTAGGAACAAACAGGAAATGGTGCAGTGAAGCAATCTGATTGGTCAGAATTAGCCTCATTTATTTCTTAAGCGTAAACTCCGCCCACAGATGAGAAGAGCCAATAGGAAACAGCCTCTGTCCTCTTCGCTCACACAGGATCGATTTCTTCTGCCTCAGCAACTTGGATCTTTGCTGTGAAAACTTTCACTTTCACGCTCTGAATTTTGACTGTTGAATTTGAGGCCTTGAAAATATATGTGCTGAATATTTGAAAGGTGGAGTTTTCAATCTGAATGTGAAACCTATTTTGAAGCATTTAAGTACACTTACTGTATTTTCCGGGCTATTAGGCACTCTGGATTATAAGGTGCACTGTCAGAATGGTCTATTTTCGAACTTTCTTCACAAATAAACCCCACTGGACTTTAAACGAAACACAACAGTTGGATGGGTGAGTGGTTTTGTGTGTTTGTCACGTTCACAGTGACTCTGGGCTTTGTTCAGTTGTGGCGTGTAGGGAGGGTGCTGTCTGGGACCGCTGGATTGTCGGCGTGTTCGCAGTGACTCAGTTGTTCAGTTGTTCAGTTGTGTCTAGAAGTGGCACATTGCACTCGCTTTTTCGGTTTGTTCCTCCGTTCCGTTCCTCGTCGGCGTGGAGTGATGAGTGTGTCTGTGGGTGTTTGTCGCTGTGCGGTCGCTGTCTGCTCCGTGTGTGTTCTGCATGCGCTGCGGCTTTGTAGTTTACTGAAGTTGTGCTGGGACATCTGAGTGGATTCGTGTATGGGGCGCTCTGGATTGTGGGGCACGCGGTCGTTTTTTAATGGGGTTGGAGGCTTAAGAGCGCGCCTAATAGCCCGGAAAATACGGTACAATTTCAACAACTCAAATTCAAGATAAAAATAATTCTGACTAATCAGATCGCTTCACTACACCATTTCCTGCTTGTTCCTAAATTAGATCGGATCACTTTGGATCGATTGCTTCTGCCGTGGTATTTTGGATCTTCGCTGCACATTATTTTCACTGTGAGTGGTCGCAGGCCTCCTCTGTCACATTAAAACCTCTCTGTTCATTTTACAAACTCACTCTTAAGGCCCTTTATAAAAAGCCCAGACACTGGCACCACTGTGAAATTTTTACTGTTTTATCAATTTCACCAAAATCCAGTTTTATTTCTTTATAGGGTTGTGTTTAAGTTTATTTTGACTGGTTATACCAGGTGCTTTTATTTTGGCGGTTCCACTACTTTCCGTGGAGACACGCGTTGAGGAGAGCAGAGGGAGGTGAGCAACAGATTTGCTCTCCTGATTTATATGTAACATTTTTGACACAGAATTCATGTTGACTTTATTCGGACGTTGATTGTGATTTATAAGGCCTTTGCCATTGTTCCTGTTGGTAAAACACGTGTGAAATATTGTTTTTTATTCAAATACAGCACTTAGAAAATGTACTGTTAGCATGTAAGTTTGAGCTAGCAAGCGCGGTCTCACATGTGTCTGTGCCACTCTTTATTTCTCTGCAGATGTGTGTGGAGCTGTGACATTTGGAGGCTGTATTTTGATAATTTTTGTGTTTCACACAGTAAATCCTCTCCTGAATGGCAAACCCCTGTGTGCGGCTCACTTCATCTACACAACACAACGCAGACGATTGCTAATCGGTCAGTTCAAGCACGCCGATTACACCAGGACCATAACATTTACACACAGCACGAACACAATAGGTGCTACTGGTAGTAATTGTGTTGTCCCTGTGTTCAGGAAAAACTCTTGGTGAGTCTCTTTCTCTGCCAAAGGGACCAGACTGTGGAACTGTTACCAGATTATTTAAAAATAGAAATCAATAGCAACAAATTTAAACGTAAAATTAAATTATTGTGTGTTTCCAATCAAAAATGCACTCACTGAAAATGTAATAATGCTGTATCTGTATGTAACTGCTGGAGACCTGGTGCAGAGAGAACAACCTCTGTCTGAACCTTTCAAAAACAAAGGAGTTGATAGTGGATTTTAGGAGGAACAGCTGTTCACCGTCGCCTCTCTGCATCATGGGCACAGAAGTTGAAAGGGTGTCCTGCTGGAAATATCTGGGTCTGCACATTACCGACAGCCTAACTTAAGCCACTAATGCAGCGAGCATGTTTAAGAAGGCCCACCAGCGTCTGTATTTTTTGAGGAGACTCAAGGCTGCTGGACTAGGCCTCCCTGCTCTCATGTCTTTTTATCGATGTGGAGTGGAAAGTGTGGTACGGCCACTGCTCAGCCCAGGACAGGACAGATCTACAGCGTGTGGTCAGAGCAGCAGAGAAGATCACTGGATGTGACTTTACACCCATCAGTGAAATTTATGAGGAGCGTTGTAGGAGACGGGCCTCCAGGATCATGGGGGACCCCTCGCACCCTCCCACCACCTGTTTGTTCCTCTGCCTCTGGGAGGAGACTGAGGAGCATTAAAGCCAGAACATCTCGGCTGAAGTTCAGCTTCTTTCCTGAGGCTGCCAGACTTGTGAACAGTGCACACTGACTTCCTGCTTGGGTTGCCTCTCTAGCTTGCCACGTTTAACTACTTGTTCATTGAACTGCTAAATGTTGTTTTTTGAATGTATTTATTTTATTTAACATTGCTTATTTATTATTGTTTTTATCCCTTTCTGGATCACTGGGCCTCGGGGAGCACATTTCGTTCTGTCATGTGTTTCTCTCGCATGTTTGAATGACAAATAAAGAACCTTGAACCTTGAACTTATGTGACTTGTCTGTTTTTATCCATGTATTTTTATTTTTATTTTCCTACGGAGCGGTGTTGAAAACTCGCACTTGTACTAAAACACTCCAAAAAATTACACTCTGAATTCTGACTGTTGAATCTGGGGGCTTGAAAATATTTATACTGAATTTTAAATGCACAACATGTTTTTTCAGAGTTCTATGTGAGAAATTCAGTGGCATTTAAAATTCAAAGTCTGATTAAACTAAATTATGTTTCATAGAACTCACCAGCACTTACTCCTTTTTGCCCAATCCAAATGGGGGAAAAAAATCTCACGAGAAGTTTGTGGCGCGAGATCTTGTGGTACAAGTTCTTGTCCCGTCTCTTGTACTAGTGTGTGCAGGTCTTTTAAATGTGCTGTGTGGTGTTTTACAGAAAGACAGTCTCCTCCAGCTCCTGAGCTTCCTGAGCACAGAGACCTCAAGAGGACCAGTGTGGCTCTGGCTCCTGATGTTAAGGTGCGTCTGCCTCACTTACTCTTCTCACTTTTATGGCTTATAGTAGAGAAAGTAAAAGTGCAGAAACTGGAGCAAAAAATACAACACAAAGAAAAAACTCAAGTAAAAGTAATTTGTTGTACAATGTTGTGCAGTTATAGGGAGTATTATCTGACACATAGTAACATCCACACTGAGCGCAGGAGAATCAAAACATTATCTGGGTAACTGATTGTTCTTTAACACTATTACTAATTACTATACTCATACTATTTAATTAGTCTGCTTGTAATAAATAAAACAAAACAAAGGCAAAGGTAAAGGCCGCTTTCACATGAAATTACATTAGGCAACTTAAATTACACATAGGCAAGTTACATTTCATCACAGCACCCCTTTAAAGTTTGATTGTCCACGCGCACGCCCAGTCATTCATCCGTGGGATTTATTTAATCCAGAGCTCTCCGCACAATGGTCCAAATCCTGCCGCAGACCCAAATAAAATTGTTTTATAATTCCGAATTAGCGATCTCCAAAAAAACTATATCCAAAGGGCCGTAGCAGCGGCGTGCGCTCTCGTGCCGGCACACACCTCGATCCAGTGCTGAGGCAAAGTACATGGACAGAGCTGTGTCCTGACGGTCTGATCCTCAGCCCCCCAAATCAGTTAAACTCAGGTAATAATCCAGGTTACGTCCCTTTAGGTCCTGAACAAGCGCCAGCGGCACAGTGGTGAGTTGGGGCAGCGTGCACGCGCTCACACTCAGATATACTTTTAGGCAGGGACGCCTCAGCTGATCGGATAAACAATAACAAAAAATCGCAGCCACAATACATTTTAGAAATAAAGAAAATGACACTTAAACATCGTATGTTGCCTGGACGACAACAGAAGGGCGAGTGGATGTACAGTTGTAGGGAGTATTATCTGTTACATAAGGGTGAGTTGATGTACAGTTGTAGGGAGTATTATCTGTTACATAAGGGTGAGTTGTTGTACAGTTGTAGGGAGTATTATCTGTTACATAAGGGTGAGTTGTTGTACAGTTGTAGGGAGTATTATCTGTTACATAAGGTGAGTTGTTGTACAGTTGTAGGGAGTATTATCTGTTACATAAGGGTGAGTTGTTGTACAGTTGTAGGGAGTATTATCTGTTACATAAGGGTGAGTTGTGTTGTACAGTTGTAGGGAGTATTATCTGTTACATAAGGGTGAGTTGTTGTACAGTTGTAGGGAGTATTATCTGTTACATAAGGGTGAGTTGTTGTACAGTTGTAGGGAGTATTATCTGTTACATAAAGGTGAGTTGTTGTACAGTTGTAGGGAGTATTATCTGTTACATAAGGGTGAGTTGTTGTACAGTTGTAGGGAGTATTATCTGTTACATAAGGGTGAGTTGTTGTACAGTTGTAGGGAGTATTATCTGTTACATAAAGGTGAGTTGTTGTACAGTTGTAGGGAGTATGGTATTACTGTAGTATGAGCAGAGCTGTAGCTGTGATAATAAATAGGTAATAGGTATTTGAGGAGACAAAAATAAAATTCAGCACCAATCTGTATCAAAATCACTACATTTGAAGCTTTATAAGACCTCCAAATCTGCATGAAATACTTTTACTTTTTACTCTTTAAGTACATTTTTAAACAGGTACATTAATAGTTTTACTTAAGTAGATTTCCTCATGTGATGCTTTTATTTTTACTTGAGTATTTTTTGCTCCAGTATCTGAAGTTTTACTTAAAGCTGCACTATGTAACTTTTGTTTTCGTTGGGGATCCGTCACCTGCCATCTCTCATTCCTCTGCCTGGAATGTTCCACAGTGTGACATTAAATATCTCTAATAACCTTACATGTAAGTAAGTAAGTAAGTAAGTCTTTATTTATATAGCGCTTTCACAGACCCCCAAAGATGCTTTACACTTTATTCAGCATTATTCATTCACTCTATACCCTGGTGATGGTAAACTACTATTGTAGCCACAGCTGCCCTGGGGCACACTGACAGAAGCGCAGCTGCCATGCCACTCGGCGCCATCAGTCCCTCCGACCACCACCATCACTCACACACACACCACTTTCATACTAGGCACATTGAGCAAAGTGTCTTGCCTAAGGACACAATGACTGAATTGATTGTATTTAACTGACCTTGACTAACTGTTTATGGAGACCTATGCAGCGTGTTTTGGGTTGATGGGGGAAACCGGAGCACCCAGAGGAAACCCATCCAGACACGGGGAGAAACATGCAAACTCCACACAGAAAGGCCCGGGCGACCCGGGGATCCAACCCAGAACCTTGTTGCTGTGAGGCTTGAGTGCTAGCCACTCAGCCACTGTGCCGCCGTATGTATTAAATTACAGGTGTTTTTATAGCTCAAAAATACCTAGAAAAACAGACTTTCTGACTGTGAGCGGGGTCGCCGCTCCACAGATCTTACCTGTAACTTGATCTGGTTTGGTCTCCATGATGATAGAAAGGTTTAATGCCATACTGTGAAACCTTCCAGACAAAGCAATAACATCTTCATGGAGAAAAGCAGACCAGAAACGCTCCCCAATGCACCAAAAAGTACCAAAATCAAGTCCTTCTTCCACTTTCTTTTAATGTGTGTTGTGATTAACAGTGTGTTGTGTGGCTCTGCTTGGGCCGACGATAAACCAGAGATCCAGTACTTGAGGCCCTGCATCGAAAATATCTCAGAGTCCATTAAGGTGAGAGAAGGTGAGAAGGTATCTGAACCTGTTTTACTCTTTTCATATGTCCATGTTAGTAAAGGCTTTTACTGTTTAATTATGCCTGACTTGACATCAATATCACACCGTATTTTTCGAACTATAAGGTGCACTGAAAATCCTTGAATTTTCTCAAAAATTGACAGTGTGTCTTATGTATTAATTCTGGTTGTGCTTACTGACCTCGAACCGATTTTATGTGGAACACGGCGCTTGAAAATCTGTCAAAATATTTTAGTACCACTTTGGTAAACTATGAAGCTGCACCACTTGATGGATTGTTGGAGTACTACGGCTACTGTAGTCAGGAGCCTCACGGAGTCCGACAGAAGCTGACCGCATCATTGCACAAGGAGCGAGCTGTTTTTTCAGCGTTTATAGTTTATGCAAATGAGCCATGTGGTTTTAAGTTTCATTTCTGTAAAATGTAAATAAATTTGCACAAAGCTGCATTAAACACATTATTACTCAATGTATATTTGAGTCCTCCTCATAAGAAATAAAAAAACAAACTTAAATGATCCACCCACATTCACATTCATAACACACATTCACCAAAAAAGGGAGGCAGCACCGGGCGAATTACAGTACACCACGATCTGCCGATAGATCATGGATGCCTGGGCTAAGGGCTCAGTGTCGCCCGTTTGTTTCGCTTAATTTAGTTTAGTTTTAGTTTATTTGTTTATTTATCAGGGACAGTGCACATAAAAACATTGAGCTACACAAAGAGCTCATATGCTTGTGATAGGTTACAGCTAAATTGGTAATTTTCACCTTCAGTCCCTGGACAGGTTGATGTCATAAATGGCGTACATGCCAATAAAATACAATACAATGTATACTGATGCAATCATTCATGCAGCCGCTCAATAAGTAAAACTATAGTCCCATTCAGTCTCAGTCATTACATCCATACACTATTTACTGTATTTTCCGGGCTATTAGACGCGCTCTTAACTGACCGCGCGCCCCACAATCCAGAGCGCCCTATACACGAATCCACTCGGGTGTCCCAGCACGACTTCAGTAAACTACAAAGCTGCACCACCCACAGCGAACGCAAACACACACGGAGCAGACAGCGGCCGCACAGCGGAAAACACCCGCAGCCACACTCATCACTCCACGCCGACGAGGAACGGAACGGAGGAACGAACCGAAAAAGCGAGTGCAATGTGCCACTTCTAGACACAACTGAACAACTGAGTCACTGCGAACACGCCGACAATCCAGCGGTCCCAGACAGCACCCTCCCTACACGCCACAACTGAACAAAGCCCAGAGTCACCGTGAACACCACAAACAAAGTCCCACTGACCCATCCAACTGTTGTGTTTTGCTTATAGTCCGGTGCGGTTTATTTGTGAAAAAAGTTCGAAAATAGACCATTTAATGTGTTACAGTGCGCCTTATAATCCAGAGCGCCCTATAGTGCGGAAAATACAGTACATATTTACAGTTCATATTGCTGCATTCGTACAGGACACACTAATGTGTACAGGTTTGTTTGGTTAAAAGCCATTGTTTGGTCAGGCGTGCAAACATTTCATAATAAGTACATGATATAATTTCATGTGGGAGGCTGTTCCAGAGGCTTATGGCTCTGTATGAGAATGATGATTGACCAAATGAGGTTCTGTATCTTGGAACACGACACTCTCCTCTGGCTGTGGACCATGTGACTCTGCAGGTGTTCTCTGAAGTCCACAAACTTTCTCAATGGGGAGGCAGCTGTGTTATGAATGATTTTAAATAATGTTAACATTTGATTACATTTAAGCAAGTTATCAGAATTTAGCAATTTATATTTGACAAGTATTGAACAGTAGTGATGCAGGCGAGACTTTTTGTCATGGATTTTTTGTCCTCCTTTATACAACATTTTTAATGGCTTCAGAGATGTTTTACACTCCTGAGACCAGCGCGCAATACAATATCGAAGGTGCGATACAATCACAGCTCTAAAATACGTATGACACCTCAACTCTTAAAGAATTTCTAATATGTTTAAAATTCATCAAGTTAAATAATCCAGTGCACCTTATGTATGGAAATAGACAAGAGAATTCAACATTATTGATTTTGCGCCTTATAATCAGGTGCGCCTTATAGTCTGAAAAATACAATACTATTTTTGCTATTTTTTTCTCTTTGTTATTATAATATACTGTGATGTGTGAGCTACTGTGTCCAAGTTCTGAACGCTTGTAATTGATCCTCTGTTGTGTTGAAACAGAAATCTGATGCTACTCTCTACACTCCGTCAAAGAAAGACATCATGGTGAGTTTCGTAAAAAGTTTGACGACAAGATTTTTGTCAGAAGAATGTACCAACAGCCCTGTGGTTTTGTGTGTGTTTCCAGCGTTTCCAGAACTGTATGATGTCGTTTCTTCATTGTTACATGCTGGAGCTGGCGATGGTCCTAAATGAAGAAAGTTTAGAGGGCGATAACGTTAACTGCATTTTCTCATTTATAGAGAATGAGAACCTCAAGGCACACACTGTAAGTGTCTAATACTGCGTCTGCTCTTAAAGGTCCTATATTACTCAAAATTGACTCTTGTGAACTTTAAGTCATGTTAGAACTTGTTACTTCCTAGAAAACAGACCTGGAGTTGTGTTTTGTTTCAGTCACATGTTTGACTAACCCTTTATTATTAGTCTGTCTACATCTGCAAAGCTCGAAATGCATTTCCAGAGCTGAAATTATCCAGCTGGTTCTAGTGAAGGTTTATCATGTTTAAAAACACAGTGGGGCACTTCCGGTACATGACATCACAAGGTGGAGTGTTTTCAGTCTGCAGAAAGAACTCAGCCTAAATATGAAGAGTTTTATGTGTTTAAACGTGTGAATGAAACAAAACACAACTCCAGGTCTGTTTGTGATGAGGAAACAACATTATAACACAGATCAGAAAATAGTGTAATGTTTCTCAAAATATATCTCAAAAATGATTGTTCCATCTTTAATATACTGAACGAAATGTGGATAGAGTGTTTACAGACTATAAACTACTAATAATCTGAGCCGGACCTTCCGATAAACCAGGGATGGGCAATTATTTTTTCCATGGGGCAACGTGAGAAACAGGAAAAATCACTGTTTTCACAAGCTGATAAGACTGGAAAGAGTTTATGTCAGAGGTGGGAGTCTTTGTTTTGCAAGTCTAAAGTAAATCTCAAGTCTTTGACCTCAAGTCCGAGTCAAGTCCCAAGTCAAATACAGCCAAGTCCAAGTCGAGTCCAAGTTGTCTGCTTTGAGCTTCAAGTTATTTCAAATCTTTAAATCAAAAGTACCAAATATAGCTTAGATTTTTGGAATTTATATGAATTTTAAGACTTAAAAAAAATCATAGTATATTTATATTTGAGTTTTTATAGAGTATAGAAGAGTTGTAGAAGTTAATTTAGTTATTTTTTCCTTTGTAAATGTTTTGACAAGATCTTGTGTGGATCATTACAGTCAGAATAGAAAGAATTCAGATTTAAAAGTGCTTCTCAAGTCACAGGGCTCAAGTCCGAGTCAAGTCCAAAGTCATTGACATTCAAGTCCAAGTCGAGTCCCAAGTCTTAGTCCATTTTATCAAGTCAAGTCTCAAGTCCTAAAAAAAGTGACTCAAATCTGACTTGAGTCCAAGTCATGACCTGCAAGTCCTCACCTCTGGTTTTTGTTATGACTAAGTAGTGAAAAAGTGAGGTTGTCTTACAAAAATGTCATTAAAAACACCTCTAAAAATAAAAGCAATGCATCTTTAGTCCATGCATGAGATAAAATGATAAAAAATGTTTATTTTGTAATTCCAAATGAGATAAAACAGGCTGGTCAGAGTCAACCAAAGTCCCGTTTTTGGCCTGGGACAATGCCCTGGTCTGTTATACACAGCTGAGTATGGCCCCGTGGCTGAAGGGCCCTGACCCCCAAGTCTCTTATCTGTCTACCAGTCTAAATGTAGTTATGACACAACAGAGCCTGTGTAAATATCACTCTGTGGTTAAATGTGTTTGTACAGTACGACACACTGACCTCAACTGCTCCCCCGTCCCTCGCTCACAAACACGTCTCAGTGACACGAGGGCAGCATGATGTTTTCTGTCTGTTGTTTTGACTTTTGCTCATTTCGAGAGTTCAGCCCCTTTAGACTGCAGCGCGTCTCACTTACTGTTGTGAATAAGAGAAGCTTTGTCACTGCTGCATGGGCGAGAAAATAACCGTGAACAAGCCGCAAATGCCTTTGTGTTTTTGTGCATAATTAAAGAGTTCTGACATAGACATACAAAGGAATCGAAATTACTTTTCTCTCTATCCCATGTGCACAGACACAACACATAACATCATCTGTAACAACTACAGTAACCACAGATAAATAAATGAAACTAAAAACACTAGTGTACAGTACAGTGCATTAATTAATTAATGAATTTCGCTCATAGGTTAGGTTGGGTCGCTTTATTCATACCCGTAGGTAAATTTGTTTTGCAGATTTGAGTTGAGTTGTGTTTTGCTTAAAGTCCAGTGTGATTTATTTGTGAAAAAAGTTCTAAAATAGACCATTTAATGACAGTGTGCCTTATAATCCAGAGCGCCTAATAGCTCGGAAAATACGGTACTCGCCCATTTAACCAACTGATTCAGGGAGTTCTTGGGTCCAATGAGGTTAATTTGGTCTTCTGATACTTTATGTTATTAGGTTCAAGGACAGTTTCGACTGCTCCCTGCAGTCTTCCTCAGAGTGGTCACATGATGTTGCTGTGACATGCCTGGTCAAATGATTTATACAGGTTTTGGTGCTGTCTTCCTACCGGTGGAGGCAGGGTGACAGCGTCATCTGCAGTCCGACTCCCTCAGGACAGTATCCCAAGTGTGTGAGAGTAAAAAAGCCCCCTCGTCCCGGTTTATAGTCCTGTGGGCACGTTTCTGTATTTTGATTTTGATTTCAGGGAGTTCTTGTTTTTAGCAGAGATGCTCCCAAACCATGAGACCAATGAAAACATTAAAACTGATTCCATAAACGTTATATCGAACAGTGTCATCATGATTTCTACATGGTAAAAAGACACACAGCCCTACAATTATCGTCAAAGCTCAATTCTGAATGAGATACTTATAGGAGTCCAGACACTCAACTGAGCCCCCCTCAAGGTTCGGTCCGGCTCTGATAATAGCACATTTCATATAATCCATGTTAGGTACAGTATTTTGATACAGTATTTTGACTACATGGTGACAAACCTGACCTGATGTTGTATGTGTTTTAGGGAGACTGTCCTAAATGTGAAGAAACAGCGCTTCAAAACTCCACCATATTCCTGAACAACCTAATAACCTTATTAGAAATAATACAGTCCAAAGATATGGAGAAAAACGTGTAAATACAGAAATTGTCTCTGTTGTTAATACTGTAAATATGTATATACCATATTACTGTGAAGTGTGTAAAGATGTACAAGACATGATTTTACTGTCAACATTAAAAGCCATAAATGTTTATAGTGGGTCATATACTTAATCTCTGGTGTCATGGTGATCTGGCCTTGAGGATCTGATCACGAAAAAAATTGAAATCTAAAATGGAGTTCAAATTAGCGTTGTGTGATTTCAAACAATAGGCTCTGTTCACCTTAACACGCAAACTCACTCTGTGTCTCAAAGCTGCATGAAAGGTGCATTGTGTAACTTTTCCGGTGGAGCGACCATCAAATGCTTTTCATCATGGACATGTTATCGCTTTATTTATTATTAAACCTTTATCCTCATGGAGACCAAACCAGACCAAGTTACAGGTCAGATTACAGGGGGGCACCAGTTGCAAAAAAACTGTTGTTGTGTCCTTAGGCAAGACACTTCACCCACATTGCCTAGTATGAAAGTGGTGTGAGCGTGAGTGATGGTGGTGGTCGGAGGGGCCGATGGCGCAGATTGGCAGCCTTGCTTCTGTCAGTCTGCCCCAGGGCAGCTGTGGCTACAGTAGTAGTTTACCACCACTGAGTGTGGAGTGACTGAATAATGAACTGTAAAGCACTTTGGTATCTTGAAAGGCGCTATATAAATGCTATCAATCAATCAGATCTGTGGAGAGGCAAGGTGTTTTTACGTGGGGGTATGATGGGTGTGATGAATTTCGCCCAACTAAATGCCTTTTTTAAAAAAATAAATCACTTTCACTACAAACATAAAGGCGCCAGCCCAGTAAAAATCAGTAATGTTTGATATTTTGTTTTGTTTTTTTTACTCAAAATGAAGCGGAATCATGTTATTAACATTAACTCAATCACTAATCACTAATCACTTACAGAACTTGAAGCATAGACTACAACACATGAACCAGGACTAAACCAGAACTGAACAAGGACTGATCCAGGACTAAAACAGGACTAAACCAGGTCTGAACCAGGTCTAAATAATCTCTTAACTAGGACTAAACCAGAACTGAACCAGGACTATACCAGGACTAAACCAGGTCTAAACCAGGATTAAACCAGGTCTGAACCAGGTCTAAACCAGGTCTTAACTAGGACTAAAACAGAACTGAATGAGGACTGAACCAGGACTAAACCAGAACTGAACCAGGACTAAACCAGAACTGAACCAGGACTGAACCAGGTCTAAACCAGGACTAATCTTGGACTTTAGAGAGAGAGAACCCCGAGCCTGTGGAGCAGAATGTCCACAAAGTGCAATAGAGCTTTGCGCGGTCCTTTCGCCTGAGACACTCAGTTCAGGTCCAGTCCTGTTTTAGTCCTGGTCCCTCATGTCGCAGGTCATTATAGGACAGTAGTGCAGATATCATGAGCCTGTGCAGGTTTTCACCATTGCCAAAGCTCCAGTTTGACAATTAAGTTGTAGCTTTTTTATATTTGTTAATGTTTTATATGTCACATAAGTAAGTCTTTATTTATATAGCGCTTTTCACAGACATTTTCTGTCCCCAAAGACACTTTTACAGAGCATCATTCAGCATTCATTCATTCACTCTATGCCCTGGTGATGGTAAACTACTATTGTAGACACAGCTGCCCTGGGGCACACTGACAGAAGTGCAGCTGCCATGCCAATCGGTGCCATCGGTCCCTCCGACCACCACCATCACTCACACACACACACCACTTTCATACCAGGCAATGTGGGTCTTGAAGTGTCTTGCCTAAGGACACACAATGATTGAACTGATTGTATTTAACTGACCTTGACTATCAACTGTTCTTGGAGACCTGTGGCATGTTTTGGGTTGATGGGGGAAACCGGAGCGCCCAGAGGAAACCCATCCAGACACGGGGAGAAACATGCAAACTCCACACAGAAAGGCCCGGGCGACCCGGGGATCGAACCCAGAACCTTGGGTTCATCTTGGTCTGTAACAGTGTGTAACTGAGGCAATTGCACTTTTTTTGTTCGTTTTGAGGGCAATAAGTATATTTTTAGTTTACTTACAGACTTGATATTTTGCACTTTTGTAGCTAAGACCTTAAATGAAGCACTGTCTATGTCCAAAAAGTTATTTATACATGTTTGTTGTGTGTTTTGTATGAAATCATTTTATTTTATTTATTTTGTTATTTGTATTACTGGTCCTGTATCTTTATTACAGCCATATGACACAACTACAGCAGCAGACTGTGAAATAACAGATTGTACTGAAAACAGTCATTAGGGGTAAAAGGTTTTAACAGCTAAATTAAGAAACAAATAATCCAGGCGAGGATAAATGTTCTAAAATTGCCTTTAGATCTGGAAGGGTTAATGTCTTCGGTGAGACATTCCAGGTGGAGGACTAACCAGGACTAAACTAAAACTAAACTAAAATTGCATCATGTCTAAACCAGGACTAAATTAAGACTAAACCAGGACTAAACCAGGTCTAAACCAGGACTAAACTAAGACTAAACCAAGATTAAACCAGGACTACATCAGGTCTAAACCATGTTTAAACCAGGACTAAACCAAGATTAAAACAGGGTTACATCAGGTCTAAACCAAGATTAAACCAGAACTAAAACAGGACTAATCTGATCCCTGCCAACAGTAACCGAGCAGCATAAATTATCATTTGTTTTGCCAAAATACAGAAAACTGTGTTTGGGAATGACAATAAATCCCTCAGATCATGACCGACACGAGAATCCACAATGTTGCACGCTCTTTTCACAATTTTATTTAAACCCACCAATTTAGTCACTTTTGTCACTTTCATATTTTTGTCAAAAATGAAACTCCTCAACAGAACCATGAACGCTCGAACTCAACACACGCTCCTGAAAATGAGCCGTTTAAATGCATTTTGTATTTTTTTCTTGAGTTTTCAGACCATCTTAAAACTTTTTTTGGTCGTGTTTGCTATGCGTTCATTGTGTCTCCATGGTAACCGCTGAACATTCTGCCAACAGACATGCGCAACACCCCCAGCGCTATGTCAATTTAAAGCATCAACAGGTGGTATGACATTGGGAATAGTAAAACATACTTAAAGGTGCAATATGTAACATTTCTGGCTCCGTTACCTGCTCGTTTCCATGGAAATGCTATTGCTTTTGCCAGGAATGTTTCACAGTGCGGGTTTAAGCACATTTATCTCCATGGAGACCAGCGGAAGATGCTGCGAACTGAAACACGCTCGTCTTAGTGCATAATGTGAAAATGCGCCGTTTAAAACCGTTTTGTGAGTTTTTTCTTGAGTTTTCGAACTTAAAACGTATTTGGCGGCGCTTCCCATATGGAAAAGGTATAGACAAATCATACACCATTTTAACATGTTTCATATGAATCCTACAAGATTTGTATATGACAGTGAAAAACACTTACAAGTTCTTTGGTAAATATGTGCAGCATGAAACATATAAAACTTTGTAACCTGCAAGGCCTGAATATGACACTAATCCCACAAACAATATCCTCACAAGTGTTGGACAAAGGTCATTTATTTCATAGAAAAACAAGTGAAATGATGATTGTTTCCTTAAACTCGATTGCTGTGCTGTGTGTGAGAGTGAGAAAGAAAATTAT
>NW_026571190.1:34671530-34791530 GCF_026225935.1 Boleophthalmus pectinirostris
TTAGTTCACATTCCCTGTGAGAAGATAACATCCAGTCCTACTGAAACTAATCAGAAACTTGCTGTGCTCAATGTCAGATCTTTATGTAACAAAGCATTTCTAATTCATGATTTTATTTCTTCTTTTAATCTTGACTTTATGTTTTTAACTGAAACATGGCTTGACAAAAACACAGGTCATGCAGTGCTAGTGGAATCAACCCCTCCCAACTTCAAATTTGAGTCTGAAACACAAGCAAATAAAAAGGGTGGAGGAGTGTGTGCATTTTTTAGAGATCATTTGGTTACACACAGGTTGTCATTTGGGGTGTGTCTTCATCATTTGAGTATGTTTCCTTCAAAATGGAGCTAAAACAATCACCGTCCATACTCTACATCGTCATATACAAACCTCCTCAGCACTGTCAAAGTTTTATTGATGATTTTACTGAGATGCTTTCAGTTGTTTGCACAGACTTTGATGGTTTAGTCATTACAGGTGATTTTAATGTACATGTGGATAATGTGTGTGACAAAAATGCCAAAGAGCTTAGTGTTGTCCTTGAAACTTTTGGACTGACTCAGCATGTCAATGAGCCCACTCACACAGAGGGCACACTCTGGACCTGCTCATTACAAAGGGTGTAAATATTTCAAATGTCAATGTGGTTGATGTTGCTCCGTCTGATCATTTCTGTGTCTTCTTTTTGACCTGTCTGTTATTCCCAAACCACCGGCTGCTCCTACAGTTGTTCGAAGAAGACACATAAATGACAACACAGGTGCACTGTTCATGGAAATGATACATTTTGAAATTGCCTCATGTTCTAATGTTGATGATGTGTTGAACTCTGTGACTTTGAGTGTTTTGAATGTTCTGGATGCCATCGCCCCGATAAAGGTTAAAATGGTTAAAGAGGCAAAAAGCTCCGTGGAGGAATGATAACTCAGTCAGAGCACAGGAAAGGGAGTGCCGGAAGGCTGAGCGGAAATGGCGCAAGTCAAACCTCCAGGTTCATTATGAGATTTACAGAGGAACAATGCATATGTACAACTACACTTTGAGTAAAACAAGAGAGAAGTATTTTTCGGACATTATTGGTAATTGCAGTAACAACTCTCGTGTCCTGTTTGCAACAGTGAACAGATTAACAAACCCTCCAGCTCAACTGCCACTAGAACTAATTTTCACATCTAAATGTAATGAGTTTGCAGTTTTCTTTAATGACAAAGTTCAGGGCATCAAAAATGCCATCAATTCCACAACACAAATAACAAGCATGCAGCCACAGAGACACTTAGAGCTGAATCACTTTGCACGTGTAACTGACAAAACTGTTTTAGAGATCGTTACCAGTCTGAGTTCATCTACTTGCTGCCTGGACATGTTACCCACTAGATTTCTAAAGTCTGTCCTCAACAGTTTACTTTCACCACTCACTCACATAGTTAACATGTCACTTCAATCTGGAACATTCCCAAACGCGTTGAAAACTGCGGTCATTAAGCCTCTCCTAAAGAAGAGCAGTCTTGATGCCACAGTACTGAACAATTTCCGACCCATCTCAAATCTGCCGTTTTTTGGCAAAGTCCTTGAAAAAGCTGTGCTTATGAATTTTCTCCAAATGAACAACTCCTTTGATGTTTTCCAGTCAGGTTGTAGATCCACCACAGCACTGAGACTGCTCTTATCAAGGTGACAAATGACATCCGCCTGAACACTGATGCAGGCAAAGTCTCAGTCTTGATCCTGTTAGATCTGAGTGCTGCTTTTGACACTGTCGATCATGGGATCCTCTTACAGAGACTAGAGGACTGGGTGGGCATCTCTGGTACTGTACTGAACTGGTTCAAGTCCTATCTAGAAGACAGGAAGTATTTTGTTGAAATTGGAAACTGTGTCTCAGATCACATGGCCCTGACCTGTGGGGTGCCTCAGGGGTCAATCCTGGGCCCCCTGTTGTTCAATCTCTACATGCTGCCATTAGGCCAGTTAATAAGCAGCAATAACGTGTCCTACCACAATTATGCAGATGACACTCAGATCTACGTCTCTCTGGCAGCAGAGACTATGGACCAGTGGACTCACTTGGTCACTGCATCCAACAGATCAGTGTGTGGATGCAAAACAACTTTCTCCAGCTAAACTCTGACAAGACTGAAGTCATAGTGTTTGGTCCACAAAAACAAAGGGACAGTGTCAGCAGTCACCTCCAGTCTCTCGCTCTAAAACCTTCAAATCAGGCAAGAAATCTCAGGGTAATAATGGACTCAGACTTGAACTTTAACAGCCACATCAAATCAATAACATCTGCAGCCTTTTACCATCTAAAAAACATAGCAAAAATCAAAGGTTTTCTGTCTAAAGCAGACTTGGAGAAACTTATCCATGCGTTTGTGTCCAGTAGATTAGACTACTGTAATGTTCTGCTCACTGGTCTCTCAAAACGAGCTGTGAGATGCTGCAGAACATCCAGAATGTTGCAGCTTGGGTCCTTACTCGAACTAGGAAGTACGAGCACATAAGTCCTGTGCTCAGGTCTCTGCACTGGCTTCCTGTGCCTCAGAGAATAGACTTTAAAGCAGCTCTGCTTGTGTACAAGTCTCTCCATGGCCGAGCACCAAAGTACATCTGTGACATGTTAGTGTCATATGAACCATCTCGCACTCTCTGAGGACCTCAGGGACCGGCCTCCTGCTGGTGCCCAGAGTCAGGACTAAACAAGGGGAGTCAGCGTTTCAGGTTCATGCAGCTAAAACCTGGAACAGTCTTCCTGAACATGTGAGACAGACTCTTCTGTGACGCTGTTTAAATCCAGGCTCAAAACATTTCTGTTTAACTGTGCATATAACTGAAAGGTTTTCATTCCGCAATCTTCTCTCCAATTTGTCTCTCTTTTTAAATTTTTATCTTCGTGATTATTTATGTTTTTATTAGTTTTTATTATGATTTTAATGTATTTCTTATTCTGTAAAGCACTTTGAATTACTTTGTGTATGAATTGTGCTATACAAATAAACTTGCCTTGCCTTTGCGTGTGTTTGCGTGTGTGTGTGTGTGTGTGTGTGTGTGTGTTGGGCAGCATGGCGGTAAACACAGTAATGCAAATATTGCATTAAAACCTTAAAAAACATCTTCCACTGATCTCACAGTGAACATACATCAGGCTGTAAAAATATTTTTACTCTGCAAAATCCTAATTATTACAAAAGTCTATACTGACTTGTAATATTCCAAAAAGCAGCTATACACTTATGTTTTTTTCACATGCCTCAACTGACAAGACGTCGTATCAGGTACAAATATCAAGGTACTTGTAACTGTCCTCAATATCTGCTATTGTTCTTTCTGGAATCAGCAGCTGGTTAGCTCAATTGATAAATTGCTGGGCTTCCACATGGTAGACCTAGGTTCAAATCCCCCTTCAGACTCTGATTGTTTTTTCTGCAACATATAATTAAAGAATATAAACATTACATGGAACATACAAAGAAAATGTAGTTGATCATGCACATTACCTATAAATGTCATGCAAAATCTTCACTTTATCTTTATTAGTTTTTCATAACATAGTTGTATGAGAAAAATGCAAAAGGAGTAAACCACACATGACACATATTAACCTTATATAAAGATTTACTACAAAGACAGTGGTAAATTCTTTTTTTTTTTTTTCCAGTTTTTTTCCATATGGGTTGCTTATGTAAACTAAGATTAAACCAGGACTACATCAGGTCTAAACTAGGACTTAACTAAGATTAAACCAGGACTACATCAGGTCTAAACCAGGACTTAACTAAGATTAAACCAGGACTACACCAGGACTAAACCAGGACTAAAGCAGGACTAAACCAGGACTACACCAGGACTAAACCACAACTAAACCAAAACTAAACCAGGACTAAACCACAACTAAACCAGGACTACACCAGGACTAGACCAGGACTACACCAGGACTAAACCACAACTAAACCAGGACTAAACCACAACTAAACCAGGACTACACCAGGATTAAACCAGGACTAAACCAGGACTACACCAGGACTAAACCAGGACTAAACCAGGACTAAACCAGGTCTAAAACGAGGACTAATCTTCGACTTAAGAGAGAGAACACCATGGTAACTGCTGAAAAGGATCTACAAGAAGAACAACAAAAGATTTTATTATAGTTTTATGATGGGCCCAAATATAATTTTGTCCTCCGCATTACTTCCTCGAAACTGGCGAACTTCTCCCACCCATGAAACGTCAATAAGCTGCTAGAGCAGAGCTAGGCTATATTTTACAAAGGTTTAATCTTAGTTTAGTCTTGGTTTTAGTCCTGGTTTAGACCTGATGTAGTCCTGGTTTAATCTTAGTTTAGGCCTGGTTTAATTTAACTTTAATCCTGGTTTAGTCTTAGTTTAGTCCTGGTTTAGACCTGATGTAGTCCTGGTTTAATATTAGTTTAGTCCTGGTTTAGACCTGATGTAGTCCTGGTTTAATCTTAGTTTAGGCCTGGTTTAATCTTAGTTTAATCCTGGTTTAATCTTAGTTTAATACTGGTTTAATCTTAGTTTAATCCTGGTTTAATCTTAGTTTAATCCTGGTTTAATCTTAGTTTAATCCTGGTTTAATCTTAGTTTAATCCTGGTTTAGACCTGATGAAGTCCTGGTTTAGTCTTAGTTTAATCCTGGTTTAGACCTGATGTAGTCCTGTTTTAATCTTAGTTTAGTCCTGGTTTAGACCTGATGTAGTCCTGGTTTAATCTTAGTTTAGGCCTGGTTTAATCTTAGTTTAATCCTGGTTTAATCTTAGTTTAATCCTGGTTTAATTTTAGTTTAATCCTGGTTTAGACCTGATGAAGTCCTGGTTTAGTCTTAGTTTAATCCTGGTTTAGACCTGATGTAGTCCTGGTTTAATCTTAGTTTAGGCCTGGTTTAATCTTAGTTTAATACTGGTTTAATCTTAGTTTAATCCTGGTTTAATCTTAGTTTAATACTGGTTTAATCTTAGTTTAATCCTGGTTTAATCTTAGTTTAATCCTGGTTTAATCTTAGTTTAATCCTGGTTTAATATTAGTTTAATCCTGGTTTAGACCTGATGAAGTCCTGGTTTAGTCTTAGTTTAATCCTGGTTTAGACCTGATGTAGTCCTGTTTTAATCTTAGTTTAGTCCTGGTTTAGACCTGATGTAGTCCTGGTTTAATCTTAGTTTAGGCCTGGTTTAAACTTAGTTTAATCCTGGTTTAATCTTAGTTTAATCCTGGTTTAATCTTAGTTTAATCCTGGTTTAGACCTGATGAAGTCCTGGTTTAGTCTTAGTTTAATCCTGGTTTAGACCTGATGTAGTCCTGGTTTAATCTTAGTTTAGGCCTGGTTTAATCTTAGTTTAATCCTGGTTTAATCTTAGTTTAATACTGGTTTAATCTTAGTTTAATCCTGGTTTAATCTTAGTTTAATCCTGGTTTAATCTTAGTTTAATCCTGGTTTAATCTTAGTTTAATCCTGGTTTAATCTTAGTTTAATCCTGGTTTAGACCTGATGAAGTCCTGGTTTAGTCTTAGTTTAATCCTGGTTTAGACCTGATGTAGTCCTGTTTTAATCTTAGTTTAGTCCTGGTTTAGACCTGATGTAGTCCTGGTTTAATCTTAGTTTAGGCCTGGTTTAATCTTAGTTTAATCCTGATTTAATCTTAGTTTAATACTGGTTTAATCTTAGTTTAATCCTGGTTTAATCTTAGTTTAATTTAGTTTAATCCTGGTTTAATCTTAGTTTAATCCTGGTTTAGTCTTAGTTTAATCCTGGTTTAATCTTTAGTTAATCTTTGTTTAATCTGGTTTAATCTTAGTTTAATCCTGGTTTAATCTTAGTTTAATCCTGGTTTAATCTTAGTTTAATCCTGGTTTAATCTTAGTTTAATCCTGGTTTAATTTTTAGTTTAATCCTGGTTTTAGACCTGATGAAGTCCTGGTTTAGTCTTAGTTTAATCCTGGTTTAGACCTGATGTAGTCCTGGTTTAATCTTAGTTTAGGCCTGGTTTAATCTTAGTTTAATCTGGTTTAATCTTAGTTTAATCCTGGTTTAATCTTAGTTTAATCTGGTTTCTGTTTAATCCTGTTTAATCTTAGTTTAATCCTGGTTTAGTTTAATCCTGGTTTAATGATGAAGTCCTGGTTTATTTAGTAGTTTAAATCCTGGTTTAAGTCCTGGTTTAATCTTAGTTTATGGTTTAATCTTAGTTTAATCCTGGTTTAATCCCTGTGTTTAGTCCTGGTTTAACTGATTTCCTGGTTTAATCTTAGTTTAGGCCTGGTTTAATCTTAGTTTAATCCTGGTTTAATCTTAGTTTAACTGTTTAATCTTAGTTTAATCCTGGTTTAATCTTAGTTTAATCCTGGTTTAATCTTAGTTTAATCCTGGTTTAATCTTAGTTTAATCCTGGTTTAGACCTGGAATTTAGTCCTGTTTAGTCTTAGTTTAATCCTGGTTTAGACCTGATGTAGTCCTGTTTTAATCTTAGTTTAGTCCTGGTTTAGACCTGATGTAGTCCTGGTTTAATCTTAGTTTAGGCCTGGTTTAATCTTAGTTTAATCCTGATTTAATCTTAGTTTAATACTGGTTTAATCTTAGTTTAATCCTGGTTTAATCTTAGTTTAATCCTGGTTTAATCTTAGTTTAATCCTGGTTTAATTTTAGTTTAATCCTGGTTTAATCTTTGTTTAATCCTGGTTTAATCTTTGTTTAATCCTGGTTTAATCTTAGTTTAATCCTGGTTTAATCTTAGTTTATCCCTGGTTTAATCTTAGTTTAATCCTGGTTTAATCTTAGTTTAATCCTGGTTTAATCTTAGTTTAATCCTGGTTTAGACCTGATGAAGTCCTGGTTTAGTCTTAGTTTAATCCTGGTTTAGACCTGATGTAGTCCTGGTTTAATCTTAGTTTAGGCCTGGTTTAATCTTAGTTTAATCCTGGTTTAATCTTAGTTTAATACTGGTTTAATCTTAGTTTAATCCTGGTTTAATCTTAGTTTAATCCTGGTTTAATTTTAGTTTAATCCTGGTTTAATTTTAGTTTAATCCTGGTTTAATCTTAGTTTAATCCTGGTTTAATCTTAGTTTAATCCTGGTTTAATCTTAGTTTAATCCTGGTTTAATCTTAGTTTAATCCTGGTTTAATCTTAGTTTAATCCTGGTTTAGTCTTAGTTTAATCCTGGTTTAATCTTAGTTTAATACTGGTTTAATCTTAGTTTAATCCTGGTTTAATCTTAGTTTAATCCTGGTTTAGACCTGATGTAGTCCTGTTTTAATCTTAGTTTAGTCCTGGTTTAGACCTGATGTAGTCCTGGTTTAATCTTAGTTTAATCCTGGTTTAATCTTAGTTTAATCCTGGTTTAATCTTAGTTTAATCCTGGTTTAATTTTAGTTTAATCCTGGTTTAATCTTAGTTTAATCCTGGTTTAGTCTTAGTTTAATCCTGGTTTAATTTTAGTTTAATCTTTGTTTAATCCTGGTTTAATCTTAGTTTAATCCTGGTTTAATCTTAGTTTAATCCTGGTTTAATCTTAGTTTAATCCTGGTTTAATCTTAGTTTAATCCTGCTGTGAAAATAGAAAAGAATCCCTACAAAATCCGACCTTTATGAAAGTTGTCGATGCCCATGTCAGACGTCAGACGAACACGGGCAGGTTGAATTCCCCAAGATGCATTGTGTTCTAACCGGATACTGTAGCTGCGACATTCTGAATACTGTGGCATGTATACGCAGGATCCCGGTGACTGCAACTAGAGGACTACATCAGGTCTAAACCAGGACTAAACTAAGATTAAACCAGGACTAAACTAAGAGTAAACCAGGTCTAAATCAAGTCTAAACCAGGTCGAATCTAGGACTAAACTAAGATTAAACCAGGACTACACGAGGACTAAACTAGAACTAAACCAGTTCTAAACCAGGACTAAACTAAGACTAAACCAGGACTACATGAGGACTAAACTAGGCCTAAACCAGGACTAAACCAGGACTACACCAGGACTAAACCAGGACTACACCAGGACTAAACTAGAACTAAACCAGGACTACACCAGGACTAAACTAGAACTAAACCAGGACTACACCAGGACTAAACTAGAACTAAACCAGGACTACACCAGGACTAAACTAACCAGGACTAAACTAGGACTAAACCAGGACTACACCAGGACTAAACCAGGACTACACCAGGACTACACCAGGACTAAACTAGGACTAAACCAGGACTACACCAGGACTACACCAGGACTAAACTAGGACTAAACCAGGACTACACCAGGACTAAACTAGGACTAAACCAGGACTACACCAGGACTAAAACTAGGACTACACCAGGACTAAACTAGGACTACACCAGGACTACACCAGGACTACACCAGGACTACACCAGGACTAAACTAGGACTAAACCAGGTCTAAACGAGGCCTAATCTTAGACTTAAGAGAGAGAATACTGAGCCCATGAAGCGCAATGGGGCAACAGCTGCACTTACCTCCGTGGAGCGTGGAGCTCTTGAGTCGGTCCTTTCGCCCGCGGTCACCCGACGGTCTACACGGGTGCACCTCCAAGCCCACCCCGGCAGTGAGTCCTGATTTAGTCCTGGTTTAGTCCTAGTTCAGTCCTCCTGTTTCAGTCCGGGAATCAGTCCTAGGTTAGTCCTGGGTGAGTTCTGGTTTAGTCTTGGTTCAGTTCGTGGTGTAGGCAGTGCAAAAGTTTGATATAATTTCGGTGCGGGTCTCCAAAAATGGACCCGTGCAGGACTCTGTGCTGTAGGCTCCATTACGGAATAAATTAATCTTCGGTTTGTTACATGAAGAAGGAGGAAAACAAAAGGACGACAACAGCGATAAGTTTTAAGAAGGATGCAAAAATTGATGTAACTGTCATGTCTGAGAAAAGTGTATAAAGTGTGTGGTGAGGGGTTTTACGGCCTTAAAACAGATATAATAATTGTAAAATACAAAGCGGACTACTTTGCGGATTTCTCTTATTGCGGGTTATTTTTAGAACGTACAAAAGTGAAAAAATGCATAGCACACTCAGATGGCCGATGTCCCAAAGCTTATTTATTTTCAAAATAACGTTTCGGCAAAACAAGCTTTCATTAGATATTTTTCTTGCTTTGGACCATAGCACACAAATTGTTGCAAGCCCATGTGCTCAAAAACCCCTCCAACGAACCAACAGTTTAGATATTTACATTAAAAAATTTAAAATACAGAAATAGTTTAAGTCTATCACAAAAAACATCTTAGGCTACATTCAGACTGCAGCCTGAAGTGACCCAAATCCAATTTTTTTGGCCCCTATGTGACCTGTATCTGATCTTTTAATGACGATTTTAATGATACGATTTTTTCAAATGTGACCCAGACCATTTGGATATGTGCTCCTAAAACTGATACATATCCGATCTTTTGACATGAGACTTCAGTCTGAACGGCTGAGGCGCATTCATCCCACCTACACGTTATCAACAAGCCACAAACGTCACTATTCTGCGCTGAAGTAGGCAAAAATTGTTAATGAACTCCGTGTCACTGAAGATCACATTACCACTCACCACTCTTGGCTTCGTATCCACATCCACATGTTCCTTTCAACGGACGTCGCTGCAGCTGCCCCACAAAACACCACGGCCAAAAACCTCGTCCTTCTCCTTCTCAATGTCCTCCTTAAAACAAGTAAGTTGTTCATGTTCTGGCTCCGGTACGAGAGGAACATTAAAATCTCCAGGTGCTCAATGCTCGCGTCCATGTTTGGACAACTTCTGTAAACACAGAGCACGCTCGCTGCGGTTGACGTCATCGTGTCTCCAGTGCACATGCGGGACACTTTTGGGCTGTTTAATGTTCACACTGGAGATGACATACAATCCGCATTTCATTGGAAATGTGAACGACCTCGCAAAAACATCGGATTTCACAAAAAAATTGGAATTGAACATTAAACCCTGCAGTCTGAACGTAGACTTAGATCAAACTCCACATTCAGTCCGTGGGGAGCTAGAGTCTTAAGTTGGTGAATCCAGAAGTGTTCTCTTTGTGGAGTTTGATCTAAGATGTTTTTTGTGATAGACTTAAACTATTTCTGTGTTTTATAAAATGTTTTTTTATGTAAATATCTAAGCTGTTGTTTCTTGTTGTAGAGTGGGCTGAACTCACTGAGTGACCTCAGTTTGGGACCTTCCGTTTGTTGGAGGGGTTTTTGAGCAAATGGGCTGGCAACAATTTTGTGTGCTGTTGTCCAAAGCAAGAACAATATCTGATGAAGGCTTTTTTTGAAAAATAAATAAGCTTTTGGACATCGGCCATCTGAGTGTGCTATGCATTTTTTCACTTTTGTCTGGCTGCTCCTTGCATTTGCACCTTTACAAGAACTTTGGTGCACGTTTTCGGTTTCTTTTACTTTTAGAACGTAAACTCCACGATGAATGAGGGACCACTGTACTGCATATACACGCCACAGTATCCTGGTTACTATTGGAATATACCAGCTACAGTATCCCGGTTTCTTATAACGGGAAACCGGGATACTCAAAAAACCTGATCATAACCGGGATACCGATGTGCTTGTGAACGCACTCATTGGTTTTAATGTCAAAGAGGTGTGGCTGGATTAAGTAAACAGGATATCATCTCAGAGCTTTTAAGGAAGAGAATACACCAACGCAGACTCAAAATGTTTATTCGGTTCAACAGTAAAAAAGAAGGAAGTCATGCATCAGTATGTCAATGTTATACAATTAGAAACTCACTTTACAATAGAAAAATAAATATACATTTTCGGTCATAACCAGCACAGAAATGGAGTTCTGTTCATGGACAATACTTCATGTTGGTACCTTGAGGTAAAAACTTGGAACAAAAACTGCTACAGGGATCTTACAGTAGTCTCAGACAGAAACTTAAAGGGCCACTGAGCAACTTTTCTGGGGGAGGGTCTGCTCATTGCTTGTCTCCGTGGAGATGTTATCGCTTTGTCTGGAATGTTTCACAGTATGGCATTAAAACTTTCGATCTTCATGAAGACCAAACCTGGCCAAGTTACAGGACAGATCTACAGAGAGGCATTTTTGAGTTATAAAACCACCTGTAACTGAATAAATTTAAGGTATATTGAAATGTGCTGCAATATGGTATTAGAGAGGACTGAGTGAGTGTGACGTCACCCATACCGTTCAGCTCCAGTCAAATGAAGCTCATCGAGGCTCGCAGTTACAGGAGCGAATTTGGAGCAGAGTTCTCCATTTGGAATTCTGACCAAAAGTATCATATGCCCTCAGTATAAGAAAAAGTGGTAGTGTGAGCGAGTGAGTGATGGTGGTGGTCGGTAAGGTCGTCGATCAGAGCTGGCCTGGGCATGGCAGCTGCAGCCTTCATGTCAGTATGCCCCAGGGCAGCTGTGGCTATAATAGTAGCTTACCACCACCGGGTGTGGAGAAAAAAAAAAGAATAATCTATGAATCTATAAAATGCTCTGTAAAGCATCTTTGTGACATATGTCTGTGAAAAGCGCTATATAAATAAATAAAGACTTACTTCCTATTTGGAACGAGGCAGCTAGTACATTAGATATGTCCATATATATGATACAGTCTACGGACCCGGCAAACTAAATTACAGACCAGATCTAAGGACAGGCTTCCCACTCTTTTTCACTAACACAATTTCAAAACTTTTCCATGACTTTTTCATGACCTAAAGTGAATTTTCCATGACTTTACGGCACCTACATGTGTAGAATTGATCAGACTTTTAGGTCTAAATATGAAATGTTTCACTCACCTTATGGTTTGGTGTTACATTCAAAATACTGTCAGTGCATTTACTGTCGTCTCTTTTAAACAAAAGGCACATACTATAATCATAACACACCAACTACAACAGCGCTGTAGTTGCGTGGAAGAGATTTTCTGCACTATTAGGCGCTCTGGATTATAAAACACACTGTCATAGAATGGTCTATTTTCTAGCTTTTTTCACAAACAAACTGCACTGGACTTTAAACGAAACACAACAGTTGGATGCGTTCACGGTGACTCTGGGCTTTGTTCAGTTGTGGCGTGTAGGGAGGGTGCTGTCTGGGATCGCTGGATTGTCTGCTTGTTCACAGTGACTCAGTTGTTCAGTTGTGTCTAGAAGTGGCACATTGCACTCGCTTTTTCGGTTCTTTCCTCCGTTCCGTTCCTCGTCGGCGTGGAGTGATGAGTGTGTGTGGCTGCGTGGGTGTTTTTCGTGTGCGGTCGCTGCGGTGTGTGCGTGTTCTGCTGGTGCGGCTGTAGTTTACCGAAATCGCGCTGGGACACCTGAGTGGATTCGTGTATAGGGCGCTCTGGATTGGGGCGCGGTCATTTTTTGATGGAGTTAGAGGCTTAAAAGCGCTCCCAATAGTGTGGAAAATACGGTACTAAAATTCCATAACATTTCCTAAACTTCCATAGAATTTCCAAAATTCAGCGACATTTTCAATTTCCATGCCTTTTCCAGGATTTCCATGACCGTGAGAACCCTGTAAGGAGAGATGACCATGCTCACAGTAAGAATGTGTGTTTTTCAAGGTATTTTTGACCATTAAAATAACTTTAATTGAATGAATGCAACATGGATACGTTTAAAGCCGTACTGTGGAATAATCCAGACAAAGCAATAACGTCATCACAGAGACAAGCAGGCGGCGGAACGTCCCCATGAAGGTTACACAGTGCAGCTTTAAGAAAATAATGCGTTTGAGACCAACACAAAAAAATTTTACTTTTGGAAATCTCATTTATTAAAGAGCCCATATTATTAACCTTTTCTGATCTGTGTTTCCTCGTCACAGACAAACCTGGAGTTGTTTTGTTTCATTCACACACATTTAACACATATATCTTGCATATTTAGGCAGATCTTTATTACTTACTTTTCTATTTTATTTTGACTTGTGCATGTACATTTATATAATTATTTGACAGTGTATTGCAGGGTAGCCGCGGAGTTTTAAGTCTTAAAAAGGTCTTAAATTTTATGTTCCTAAATTAAAGCCTTAAATTATGTCCTCCAAGTCTTATTTTTTTCACAAATGTCATAAATCAGGGTATCCCCAGTTTGACTACCCCAAATTTAAGACTTTAAGACCTTTTAAATGAAAGTTATGACCAACTTTGCACCCATTATGCGGGCGAAAAACACCAGATCCATTTCTAATAATGACCAAACAACTACTATATCTAGAATCTAAGAGTCACTTAAGATGAAACCGAGACTTCCCCATGATCCATTTTCCTCCACTCTACTGATTGTTTACTCATTACCGCCGGCGCCAGAAACCAAAGTGTGCTCGTATTTAATCAGATTAGACGTTCATTCATATTACGTGGTTTCGCTTTGTTTTTTTTTTGTTTTTTCTCCCTCCATTTAACATTGCACTGCAGCCCGGTTGCGTAAACAAAAAATAGTCTAATGAAATTTAAGACCTTTGTGAAAGAAATAAGACTTGGACAACATAATTTAAGACTTTTTAAGGCCTTAATTTAGGAACTCGAAATTTAAGATCTTTTTAAGACTTTTAAGACCCCGCGGCTGCTCTGTAAATTTCATTAGCCTATTTTTTGTATACTCACCCGGGCTGTAGTGCAATGTGAAATGGAGGGAGAAAAACAAAACAACAACAACGTGAAATCACATAACTTGAATGGACGTCTAATATAAAGCATGCACAAACACATACTTTGGTTTCTGGCGCCGGTGGCAATGAGTAAAGTGGAGGAAATCGTTGGATGGATCATGGTTAAGTGTCGGTTTAATTCAAAGTGGCTTTTAGATTCTAGATATAGTAGTTGTTTGGTCATTATTAGAATTAGGCTACGTTCAGACTGCAGGGCTTAATGTTCAATTCAGATTTTTTTGTGAAATCCGATGTTTTTGCGAGGTCGTTCACATTACCAATTAAATGTTACGTGATTGTGATCTCCAGTGTGAACATTAAACAGCCCAAAAATGTCCTGCATGCACACTGGAGGACACGATGACGTCAACCGCAGCGAGCGTGCTCTGTGTTTATGAAAGCATTGAGCAGCTGGCGATTTGAAAGTTCCTCTTGTACCGTAGCCAGAACATAAACAACTTAATTGTTTTAAGGAGGAGACTGAGAAGGAGAAGGACGAGGTTTTTGGTCGTGGTGTTTTGTGCGGCAGTGGCAGAAACGTCCGTTGAAAGGAACGTGTGGATGTGGAGACGGAGCCAAGAGTGGTGAGTGGTGATGTGCTTCACTTCAGTGACACGGAGTTCATTAACAATTTTCGTCTACTTCAGCGCAGAATAGTGACGTTTGTGGCTTGTTGATAACGTGTAGGTCGGACGAATGCGCTTTGACCGTTCAGACTGAAGTCGCATGTCAAAAGATCAGATATGTATCGGTTTCAGGAGCACATATCCAAGTGGCCTGGGTCGCATTTGAAAAAATCGGATCTGTGTCATTCAGACTGTCATTAAAAGATCAGATACAGGTCACATAGGGGCCAAAAATCGGATTTGGGTCACTTCAGGCTGCAGTCTGAACGCAGATCTGGTGTTTTTCGCCCGCATAATGGGTGCAAAGTTGGTTGTAACTTTCATTTAAGTGGTCTTAAAAAGGTCTTAAAAAGTCTTAAAGTTGGGGGAGTCAAACCTCTTGGTATGGTGTGAGCTACTGTAATTAAGTAATTTCCCTTGTGGATCAATTTGTCTAAGATTCTTCTCAAACAGAAATCACTCTCTTCTCCACCTTGTGATGTGAAAATACAGTAAGTGCTCCATTGTCTTTTCCAGTTTATACACTTTCACTGGAATCATTTGGATAATTTTAGTGCTGGTAAACTTTAAAAGGAGCTGTAAAATTTGGCTTCTAACACGTCTAACACAACTCCGGGTTTGTTTTTGAGGAGGTAACCACATTCTAACATGACATAAAGCTCAGGACCTGTAATTAATGCCAGAGCAATGGAGAAATGCAAGTAGCATACCCCCTCATCGGAAAAGTTACATGATGCACATTTTATGCAGTTTTTAATCAGATCATATACAAAAATATATAATTTATTGTTTAAATTTCAACATTTCACACCATTTTAAAACACACGTCTTATCAAAATGCATTCTGTCTGTTCTTTTCAAGTTGATGAAGCTTCTCTTTCGCCCACACTTAATCCAACAATCCAAATTCAGATTAAGAGTAGCCAGATCACTTCAGGCTGTGGGCTGAATTCTTGAGCATCTTTGTAATTTTCCATGACCTTAAAGAGAGTTCACTCGCTAGGACCACGCCAACAATGACATAGTGCGAAGATGTTTACTGATAATGTACGAAGCGAGGCAGAGATGGCTGGGTTGAGACTATGGGTGGGGGCTCCGTCTCAATCTACAATTGGCCCAGCCGGAACGGGATCCCCCCCTGGTGAGTGGAGAGGACGGCTGAGGGGTGGTCCTGCTCCTGAATCTCAGTTAATCGTATTAACTACATATAATTTTACCGTGTTTTCTTGTATTGTTTTGAAAATGCTGTGTTCACCAAAGCCAATGACATCACTTATGTTTTCGACGCTCTGAGCCTCCCTACCCTTTGCTTACTCCCCGTTCAGAGCGTTACCGCAACACTATCGGCAGTGCAGGTCGCTCATGAAGCTACTGCACATCTCGTCACGTTTGGCAAGCTGTCGTGTACAGTTTTGTATCATGTTTTTGTATATTTATGGAGAATTGTCACCTCCATGAAGTTGGCCCCACATCAAACGCAAACCTACACAATAAATGTCAACTGTTTGTGCTGCAAAAAGTTTTGTTTGTGCTGCTTTAGTTTCTGAGATATTAACGATTGTTTTATAGGTCAAATTGGGGTCAGTCAGCCCCCAGGAAGCTTAAAAATGCTCTAAAATGGCCCAGAATGGTGTTAATCATTTGAGCCTTGTTTGTGCTGTTGTATGCTGCAAAACGTTTTGTTTGTGCTTTTATGGTTCTTAAGGTATTAACAGTTTTATTCTGACGTCATCCAGTCCCTCAAAATGTTAAATAGGCTCAAAACAGGCAGAAAATGTAACGAAACATTTGTATTTCGTTTGTGCTGTTTTGTGCTGTGACAACTTTCATTTGAGAAAGTATTTGACGTCATTTCCGCTCATTTGACGGCAGCGGCTTAAGCAAAACTCTGCAAAACTCGTGAAAATAAACGATCTCAGGCAGTGGAAAAGTCTGTATTATTATATAAAATATGAATCAAAAGCAAGGTACTAAAGACTGATACAGACTTTTACACAGCCTCAAATTGTTTATCTTCACTAGTTTTGCGGAGTTTGCTGCCATCAGCTGAGTGGAAATGACGTCATATAATTTCCGCAAAATAATAATTCATAATTTTAGAAATATACTCGCACAAATGAAAATAGTCACAGCACAAAACAGAACAAATTAAATTTAAACGTTTCGTATAATTTTCAGCCTGTTTTGAGCCTATTTAACATTTTGAGTGGCTGAATGACGTCCTTGGCCGAAAATAAAATCGCTAATATCATAAGAACGATAAAAGCACAAACGAAACTTTTTGCAGCACAAACAACTGACACCATTTTGGGCATTTTAGAGCATTTTTAAGTTTCCTGGGGGCTGGCTGACCCCAATTTGACCTATAAAACAATCGTTAGTATATCAGAAAGTAAAGCAACACAAACAAAACTTTTTGCAGCACAAAACGGCACAAACAACTGACATAGTTTTTGTGTAGGTTTGCGTTTGATGGGGTCGTGAGGGAGCGTGGGTGATGTAGGCTTGTGGGCGAAGCGCTGCACAGAATCTTACAGCTAAACTTAAGGAGAAATCCGAAACATGCATGGATGAGATCAAACTTTTTAATCCATTTTGCATAATACCCCTCTTTAAGGAGCTAAATAAAGTCACCTGCTTCTCCTGAGAGATCACACGTCACTGTGATTGGCTGAGCCCACCTGTCACTCACTCACAGCCTTCCGGAAACTCACCAGTAGGAGAAATAGGTCGTAAAACGTGTCTCTATTTAAGCTGCGTTAAAGGGCCTGTACCAGATTTTTTACCAAGCTCGCAGCGTCCCGTCTGCATCCAATTCAAAAGCATGTCATTGCCCAACAATCAGAAAGTGCAGATCAGCATGCTAGTTGTCGCTGGCTTTACCGTCACGGCAAAACTCCGCATTGGTCTGTGAGAGTTGTGGAAAGCGCTTATAAACTCATCAAGCTGAATAATTAGGACACTCGGAATGATAAGGTAAGTGAGGAACAACTTTGGCCCACCGCAAACCATTTTGAAGGAACTAGATTTGTTTTTCAGTAAAAAAATCAGGTAGAGCGCCTTTAAATGGAGACATAATGAATCACCACACGACCAAAACTGTCACAAGGATGAGATCACGATTGGATTTTTGCGGATCCGAATGGCTGCTGCCTACTTCGGGTTAACACCACACCCCTTTTCTAAACTGTTGCTAGTCCTGTGAAATGTTCGTCCTGTGTTTTGACTGCACTGATGTGCGAGGTGTTGTTTTTTTGTGCGCTCCCCCATACTATGCACTGATATTGGAGCATGGTCTGGGATTGTTCTCTCTTTTTTCCTCCTCCGTCTCTCCTCATGTTATGCAGCAATGTTTATTCCGATCTGCTCCCTGTCTCCCGGTCCGATCCATGTAGACTTCCAAATGTGTGTTGTGTGTTTGTAAAGCACAGATGGGGGACAGGTCCAGTTTCGATTCTTTTGTACAAACATGAACATTAGTGTGGTCCATCAAAGCGTGGTGAAAAATAAAGTTTCAGATAACCTCGATTAGAACCCTGCATTAGTTTTTAGATGATTTAGGAAGACATTTGGAAGAAAAAGGAGATGTTTTAGAGCAGAGGTGGGCAAACTACGGCCCGGGGACCCTTTAATCTTTTTATTATGCCCCGCCGAAATTGAATAATAATAATAATTTAAAGCGTTTTAAAAGTCAATAAATAGTAAATACCGTGGAACTTGAAAGAGCGATATTTTGTTGTAATGCTTTGTAATGATTTTCAATTATGAAACATTTATTTATTTTTTTCTCTTATGAGGTGGATTACCAAAAACCTCCAACCATCTGCTCCTGGTTTGGAGATTTTAGAACCCTTTGTGGCCCACGAGTCAAAAAGTTTGCCCACCCTAGTTTTAGAGCAGGGGTCTTCAATCTGTAGCTCGTCAAGGGATTTCTGATATATATGTATTGTGCTTAATAACTAAATTATACTAAATTAAACAAATTTGTGCTCTAATAAACGGATAATGTTTATGAATGATTATATTATAGGCATCTAACTGTACCCCATTAAAGGCTCGCCATGGCTCTTCTACTGTCTCAGTTTCTTACGACCACTAACATTAGAAGCTCTCTGACATTTTTGTTTGTAAAGGAAACTCACCAGAGGAAAAAGGTTGGAGACCCCTGTTTTAGAGGTTGATGTTTCCTGGAAATTGACTAACTTTTTATGGACTTTATGAATTTCTAAGCAACATTTATGGCCTTTTATGGAAGTCATTTTTATGCAAGTTTCAGTTTGTGTTTGCAGAATAAAATGACAAATGATTCGAAAATGCCTTATTTATTTGGTTCTGTTATAGTATAGGGCAATTTTCAATTTTACTTTGCATAAAATTTTGACCCAAACATTTTGGCCAGATATGGAACCAAATGTAGGGTTCTTCTAGAGCATTGTTTCCCAAAGACTGAGTCGCCTTGTCATGATCTGCCTGTCGGTCTGCGATATTCAGTTCTGACAAATGATCGCACTTTGCAAAGGCGATATGGATCTGTGACCTTATCGTCGTTCTGGATCAGCATTTTGTCAGAATATCCTGTCCTCAGTAGGGCCAGTGTTTCTACGCTTATTCCTTTCACTACTATATGTATTGTATGTGTGAACTGGGATTTTCTGTGCTCACAAAAAAGAAGACAAAGCTCAGAAACAGACCGAACGCTGCGCCTGATCTGCTGCTGCGCGCTCCTCCTGCACCCGGACTGGAAAACGCTACAAAAGCACAGACAGGTCCACCTATCTCATTAGAAATGTTGACATGTTAAGGCATGTTTTGCATAATTTCTAATCTTTTTGTAATTATTTTATTGACTATTTTGTTCCTATATTGCTGGTTCAATTGAAAAAGAAAAAGCGGGCTACACGTAATGTCCAAATAGGCGACTTATGGATCCTTTTATTGCTGCTTCAATTACTGTTTTTCAATGTTTAAAACTTGAAAAATACTAATTGTAGAGACACAAGTCACTCAGTCAACAATAAAATATCCTCATTAATGTTCAATAATTATAAATAATGTCTATTGACTTGGGTCGTGAAGGTTTGGGGCTTTTAAAATATGGGTCCCCACAAAAAAAAGTTTGGGGAACCTCTGATCTGGAGAAAAAAAAAGGTTTTGGACCACCCGAATGTAGAAATTGTGAAGAAATGGACAAATAAAGGCCATTATTCAAAGTGACTGAATACTGATACTTTACCAACTTTCCCTGGGGGTGTGATGCTAACTGTAGGCACTGCTCTGTCGGCTTCGTTAGATTGATCTGAGCTTTATTTTAACATAATCTGACCAAAAAGAACTTTGCTGACTACAACAGTTGGGCTGATAAACAGTTTTTCAGTGAGTCTCTCACCGAAACAGGACCACGAACGCTCATATTGATCACGAGCTCCTGAAAATGTGTCGCAGTGAGTTTTCAGACTATTTTAAAACTTTTTCGGCAGTGCTTTTGTGTAATGTGTGTCAACATGGAAACTCCTGAATATTCCGCCATAGACATACATGTAGAAAACCACCAGCATGATGACTGGAATGACATAAAAGCGTTCTGTAGTCCTGTATTTTAACGCAGATGTGGGTCAGCTAAAATAAATACAGTTAAAATGCAGATTTGTGTTGTAATACAGCGAGAAATGATCAGCTTCAACATTTGCGAATTTACCTTTTGAATATTTCATGGCGAAGTACAATGAAATCAAAAGATAAACTGGCCCTTGCCTTCCATCTGAGAGCATGGCGTTTTACAATCTGAAAAGCACCTACAGTATATACATCAGCAGAAGTTTTAGGAGTCCACTTTGCCGTAGGTGCCCTCTGGAGGTCTGTAGATTTTGGGGAAGGCCATGAGCTGCAGAATGTTAAAGGCGTATTTCCGACCCCGGATGTTCTTTTGGACATTCTCCATCCGACATCCTTCTCTGGGAAGATCCAAACACAGGAACAGTGAGCAGGGACCAGGATGTGGTTCAGACAGTAATTACACAGTATCAAAAACAGACCCGGAGTTGTGTTTTGTTTCATTCACACACGTCTGAGTAACACTTTATTATTAGTCTGTCTAAATCTCCAAAGCTCAAAATGCTCTGGATGAAAAAAGGAGATCCAAGGCACTCCGATACACTGCGTTTCGACTTACATCTTCATGTGCGTTGGATACATTTTTAGACATACATATTTAAAAAGGGGACAAAGTGGTGCATCACAATAATTAAAGCGTGCACCAATCTGGGAATAGGCCACCCGTAACCTCTGACCTGTAGACGGATTGGTACGGAAGCCGAGAGATGTCACAACAAACTCAAACGCCGCAACAAATACAAATGCGACACCACAACAAAAAGCCACAACACACCAAAAAAAGCCACAACGGAAGTGACAGCGGGACTCTATTTGAATGCAAACGCCGCAACAAATACAAACGCCACAACACAAACGCAAATGCCGCAACGCGTTAAAAAGCCACAACACATCAAAAAGCCACATCGGAAGTGACCGCGGGACTCTGTTTTCCGACGGACCGATCAAGCAGGCAAGTGAAGAAGAAGAACTACAACGTGAAAAGTAAAGGAACCGAGAAGTTGGAAACATGAGTAAAAGTAATTTATTGTTTTATCATCATTTGTTTCACGTTGTAGTTCTTCTTCTTCTTCTTCACTTGCCGCTTGATCGGTCCGTTGGAAAATAGAGCCCCGCGGTCACTTCCGTTGTGGCTTTTTGATGTGTTGTGGCTTTTTAATCTGTTGTGGCATTTGCGTTTGTGTTGTGGCGTTTGTATTTGTTGCGGCGTTTGCATTAATTTAGAGTCTGGCGGTCATTTCCGTTGTGGCTTTTTGTTGTGTTGTTGCATTTGTATTTGTTGCGGCGTTTGCGTATTGTTGTGACCCCTCTCGGCTTCCGTAGATTGGTGCTCGCTCATACGTCGAAAATCCAGCAGGACACAATTACACATTTACATTTAAAACGTGTATGTCTAAAAATGTATATTTACACGGTTGTATCACGTGACGATGTCATCGTGTAACTCGCACATTTAAACACCTCCAACACACACCTGTGAATTTTATGTTCCCTGATGAAAACGTAAGTCGAAACATAGTATATATAGCAAAGTATATCAGAGTGCCTCGGATCTCCTTTTTTCATCCAGTAAGTTATTTGCCCACTTGGGATCTCCGAAGAGCACCTCATCATTATTATTTCACTTCAGCAGTGATCCAGCGAGAGCTCTAACTACCATGTATTTCCGACTTGTAACGTCATGTAGTGGTAGTTTTCAAGTTAACAGCTGGAAATCACTTTAATGATTCTAGTGAAGGTGTATGGAGTTTAAAAACACAGTGGAGAACTTATTTCCCGGGGCAAGAAGACTCATGCGAGCCCCATAATAATCTAATATAAATTTATATTAACAGGGTCCAATTCTGGGCTCCTAAAACCCTGAGCCCGGGACAACTGCCCTGTACAACAGTGTTTTCTGTTTTAGAGAAAAACTCAGGACTCAGGATTTGTGTGTTAAACGTGTAAATGAAAAAAAAGAAACACAACTCCAGATCTGTTTGTGATGAGGAAACAACATTATAACATAGATCAGAAAACAGCAGGGGTGTAACGGTACACAAAAATCACGGTTTGGAGATTCCGTGCTGGCAAAAGGTGAAAGTGAGGCCCGGGGTGCGATGACTGTAGTTTTGCGAGGATTCATGTGGTTCGGAGGGATGTAGTCAAAGCGGGCGGGAATTGTTGTCAAGGCAGCTGCCCCGAACTCTAAAGCGCTTTAAGAAACACTGCCACCCCAATCGCTTACGAGTTCACTTGTAAATATTAAAAGAGTCGTGCCTTCCACGTAGCTGCACATGTAGTGGTGGAATGTAAACACACAACAAATTTGCAAATTAACTCATGCACAACCCTGCACCGAACGGAACGGTTCAGCACGAATACATGTACCGTTACACCCCTAGAAAACAGCGTAACATGAACCCTTTAACAAAACCAGCATTAATGCCACAACAAGTGCATGTTTAATATCAGTTTAGACATGAATAAAAGCCAGATCTTTTATCTTGTTCTGAGCTGAACTTTGTACCAGACATTTATGTTATATTTGATGAACATAAGGATCTCAAATGTCCATGTTAAAAGCTTCCGTTTAACCAGAGCCATTATTCACCTTATGTTTTTTTTGTTTTTGGTAGTACTTTCTCCTGTCTTGACACTGCAGCAAAGAGCAGCTTAATTTTCAGATCATAAATCAAACACATGTTTTTATAGAAAGCCCTAAGTGACATTTGAAACATAAGTCAAAGCTGCTGACTTTATACAAACACGAGGAAACATTCCTCACGCATAGATCAGAGGTGGTGGAGTAAATTGTACTCAAGTAAGAGTAATGTTACTTCAAAATAATATTACTCAAGTAGAAATACAAAGTAGTAGTCCAAGAAATTCTGTTGCTCGTGTTAAAAAAAAAAAAAAAAAATTACTTAAAGAGTCACTATTTGGAAGGACAAAACATTAAATAAACAATGCACAAAATCGCTCTTTTTTTCAAAGGCATAAGGCATAAAAATTAGACAAACTAAATCATATCTGAAGGAGCAGTGCAAGAAACACAAATGTTCAAATTTGTTCATATTTCTCTCTCCCACTGCCCAAGATCTTGGAATCATAGTTGCTCCCCCACCCTCTGGAATTCTCACCCCCTGCAAATCAAACTCAGACTCAGTAAACACCTTCATAAAACTGCTCAATAAAAAATAAAACACACTTTTCCTCATCGCCTCCACACATGCTGCTCCTCATTACTGCTTTTGTCTGTCCTGTCCTTGTTTTTTTTTTTTTTTTGCCTTGTGTTACTTTATTGTGAAGCGTTTTTGTGTTACAGTGAAGTGAACTTTAATAAAAAAATATTACACAAGTAGGAATAAAAGTCTGGGGGCTAGTTAAGTTTTTAGTTATTTTGAGGTTATTCATAATTTTGATGCTTTCAATGTTAGAAAAATAAAGAAAAAACCTAAATAAAACAGCGTGTCCTAACTTTTGTCTGGAAGTGCAAGTGACCAAAGTGTTGCTTTTAATTGAAACCTCAAATCAAAATGACAAAATGTTCATTTACTGTGTTCAGAATTAAGCCTTTTTGGTAGCACTTTATAATAACTACACCTTATTAAGCCTTAATAAAGTATGAACAAACTAAGACTTAATTAATAATGAACAAATACTTAATTAAGAGTCATTCAGGCTTAATAACTACATAATTACTACTTTAACCACCACTTTACTACCTTTACCACTTAACTTGCACTTAATTTACCTGCGCTGTAAATAGTTACTCATAATTATTTCATACTTAGTTACTCATGAACTAACCATGTGTGTGTATTAGTACATGCATATTTACATACAAATTTGAACATTAATTAATGATTAGTAAGCCATGAGAGATGATTTACTAATACTGAAATGCAATGCTAATTCAAGCAGCTATTATCTGTTAGTTAAGTCTTTTCGAGAGCTTTTAAAGTGAAGACTAATTATGCCTTATTAAGTATTTTTTCAATCCGTGTATCATTCGTTCATTCATTTTTTAAAATAAAACCAAAAATAAAAAAAATAAAAACAAAAAAAACAATTTTCTTCATTATTTGTCTCCAAAACCAAATTTAAAAAACGGATAATGATTCGTTTTTTCAGTTTTCGATTTTGTGTTTAAATGAAAAATGGAAAAAAATGTATAACAACCGCTTCCCGTTTACGTGACTTCTGTAACTGCGATGTTGGACTTCCGCACCGCATACGGACTGAACCAGGACTGATTCAGGTCCGGGACCAGAGCGGAACCAGACCAGGACTGAGACCGGGACCAGACCGAGACTGAGACCAGGACTGAGACCGGGACCAGACCGGGACCAGACTGGGACCAGACAGGAACTGAGACCGCGACTGGGACCGGGACCAGACCGGGACTGAGACCAGGACCAGACCGGAACCAGAGCGGGACTGAGACCAAGACCAAACCGAGACCAGATCGGGACCAGACAGGGACCAGACAGGGACCAGACCGGGACTGAGACCGAGACCAGGCTGGGACCAGACCGGGACCAACCAGACCGGAAGCTCAGAGCCCACAGCAGGATCGGAGCTCGAAGCTGAGGCTCGAACCCTGAGGAGGCTCGGAATCAAAGCTCGGAGTCCGCTCTGGTCCTGGTCCTGGATCAGTCCTGGTTAAGTCCATATGCAGTGCAAAAGTCGAGCATCACAGTCACGGAAGTCACGTAAACAGGTGGTCCGTTTTTTCCATTTTTCATTTAAACACTAAATCGAAAACTGAAAAAATGAATCGTTATCTATTTTTTCGTTTTGGGTTTGGAGACAAATAATGAGGAAAATAGTTGTTTTTTATTTTATTTTAGTATTTTTGGTTTTATATTGAAAAACAAATGAACGAATGACACGTGGATTTTGTTCATTATTAATTAAGTCTTTGTTCATGCTTTATCAAGGCTAAATAAGGTGTAGTTATTATAAAGTGTTAAAGCCTTTTTCTTACTGTTTCAATGTTTGTATTGTGACAACACAAACCTAAGACTCTGAAGACTGCATCTCGCTCAGAGAAGTTTGTTGCTCCTTTGTGGTACAGAGGTCACAGGTCGCCCCAGAGAGGTTTAAGAATGGGTTAAATGTGATTGATTTTCTCCATGTCTGTGCTGCCTTTAGTGGTAATTTACAGGATCATAAAAAACTCCCCTGATTACAGCCAAGTGTTTCTGATTGTTTGTGATTAAGACGGTGAAATCCTGGCCTGGATCGTCGGTGGGAGCGTGTGGCTGCAGGTGAACTGTGACAGGACAGTCTGCACTGAATAAAACTACATCCAACTTTGTGAATCCATTGTCCTGTTTCAACACACCACAGACTGTCAGCACATTATCAAAGCAAAGAACACCGTGCTTAAGATAAACTTCACACGCTTAGGCTTGATCTGTGGTGAAAGATCGTACATCAGTCATGTGTCTGTGTTGTGTTTGTGTGGGCCCTTTTCTGTCTCATTTGAAGTGTCTGAGTTGATATAAAAGTAGATCGATGTGAGGAGAAGAAAGAGGAGAAAGGGGCGCTCCTGAACTGCAGGGCATCGCGTTTCATCAGAACAGATCAGGTCCAGTCAGTGAGTCATCAGTGTTTCACACCACTGCATTTCATGCCCTTTGCGATCCATGAAGGCAAGTGAAGGCAGCTGTAGTTTTTCGCCTGAACTTGCCTCCACCCTCCACCAGCCCTGCCAGGCACCCGCCTTCACCCGCCTTCACCCGCCTTCACCTGATGTTACCCGATGTTACAGATGCATGTGTAGCAGTGTCACAGGACCGTCACCTCCACCTCGGCCTCTGTCACCTTAAACGCACCTGCACCTGGTTTTTGTGACAGGTGTGTTCCTATCACCTTGAACACACCTGTCAGGAGTTTGTGACAGGTGTGTTCAAGGTGATAGGTGTGCCACCTTAAACACACCTGTCATAAACTCCAGGTGCAGGGAGAGTCAGAAGTGCAGATCCCTGTTTGGCCAATGACACTGTGTGCGATGAGCTGCACACTCTCAAAATGATTATTATCAGATATTTTGAGTTATAAATCTAAATTAACATGACATTCAAACACATAAATCATCTGACTTCTGTCTGATCACGGTTCCTCAGATTCATTTTAACTTCTTGGGTTCTTTTTAAAGACAATACAGTAAACTGTATTTACCTTGTTGACATGTTTCGGCTGCTGCTGCATCTTCAGAACTGTCCTCGGTGTTGGTGTTGACGTGTCGTATATCAGCTGTTGTTACTTCCTGTAGGCGTGGTCAGCCTGATGGTCCTGGCAGGTTGCTCAAACTGATCATGCCTCCCGTCGCCCGATGTTAATAATAATAATAATAATAATAATAATACATAACACTTGTATAGCGCTTTTCAAGATACCCAAAGACGCTTTACATGGGAAGACAAACAATGACAAACAAGAGAAAAGACAGTTAGTGGAAGTTTTTTTTTTTTTAAAGAGATGGGTTTTCAGGGCTTTTTAAAACATGGGGAGTGTGGATGAGTCTCTGATGTGTTTGGGCAGGGAGTTCCAGAGGGTGGGAGCAGCGGCAGAGAAGGCCCGGTCCCCCCAGGTCTTATGTTTAGTCCTGGCGGGGGGAGACAGGAGGTTGGCATCAGCTGATCGGAGGGCACGGGCGGGGGTGTGGTGGTGGAGGAGCTCAGAGAGGCAGGTGGGGGCCAGGTTGTGGAGGGACTTGTACACAATGGTGAGGAGTTTGAACTGAATGCGCAGGGGGATGGGGAGCCAGTGGAGATCTCTGAGGACAGGGGTGATGTGTTCACGGGAGGAGGTGCGGGTGAAAGGAGGAACGCTCCGTCATCTCGGTTAATGCTGTCTGTGCCTCGTTTCCTGATTTCAGTGTTCTCCCTGATCCAGCGTTTGAACTTGTTGTTTTCCGATCCAATAACTCGAACCCCATCCTAATCCAAAATGCGGTTATTCCTTTTACAGTGGTCTGATATGGCGGATTTTAGGTTTTCCTGTTCAGGATTGGATTGGAAAACAAGTTTAAAAGCTGGATCAGGGAGGCCACTGATATCAGGAAAAGAGGCACGGACAGCATTAACAGTGATGACGCAACATTCCTCCTTTCACACTTCTGGACATCCTCCTCCAGAGAACATCGGGTGACGGGAGGTGTGGTCAGTCTGAGCGACCTGCCAGGTCCATCAGACTGACCACACCTACAGGAAGTTACAACAGCTGATATACGACACGTCAACACCAACACCGGGGACAGTTCTGAAGATGCAGCAGCAGCCGAAACATGTCAACAAGGTAAATACACTTTACTGCATTGATTTGAACCCAAGAAGTTAAAGTACATTAGAAGACAAAATAAACATCTTTGGCTCCTCAGATTGATAGAGTTGGGGGGCATAAATTCATGCAGTAGTTGCGATGTTTGACTCCACTCACAGTATTTTATTTAATATATTTTTTGTGATTATATGCTTGACTTTTAATGATTACTTCAGTGAAACTTGAGTTGATTATTGTCAGTTGTGAGTAATTGATGCATGTGTGAGTCTGTTCTGCTGCTCGCTCTCTCTGAAGCCTGTGAGCCATGTGTTTGAGCTCTGGATTCTTGCGTTGGACCGGAAGGACCTGACATTGGAGTTAAAGCATCATTTAAGAAACAGCCCAGCTCTATTTGAGACGTGATTGTGGGCGGAGTTTAGATGTTTGTCCCACTGTAAGTGAGGCAAGTCATGATAATTACCGTATTTTCCCGGCTATTAGACGCGCTCTTAAGCCTCCAACCCCCGCAATCCAAAGCGCCCTATACACGAATCCACTCAGGTGTCCCAGCACGACTTCAGTAAACCACCAAACCCCACCACCTGCAGCGCACGCAAACACGCACGGAGCAGACAGCGACTGCGCAGCGGAAAACAACCCCAGCCACACTTATCACTCCACGCCGATGAGGAACGGAACGGAGAAACGAACCGAAAAAACGAGTGTGATGTGCCACTTCTAGACACAACTGAACAACTGAGTCACTGCGAACACGTCGACAATCCAGCGATCCCAGACAGCACCCTCCCTACACGCCACAACTGAACAAAGCCCAGAGTCACCGTGAACGCGCCAAACAAAGTCCCACTGACCCATCACACTGTTGTGTTTCCTTTAAAGTCCAGTGTGGTTTATTTGTGAAAAAAGTTCAAAAATAGATGATTTAATGACAGTGTGCCTTATAATCCAGAGTGTCTAATAGCCCGGGAAATACGGTACTATATCGACTTCAGTACATGACAGATGGGATCAATCTTTTGTGGGGGTCCGTTTTTATTGTGAACTCTTTTCTTTGCATTAGCGAGAATTTCTTGGTCATTTTTTTTTTCAATACAATGACATCTGAGCTGCAGAGGCTTGAATGCATAACTTCTATGACTCATAGATACAAATAAACTACTGTAAGTACTTCTGATATTTATTTACTGTAGCTCATATATTTTAACTATAAAGGCAAGCAGCTGTTGGACCCTTCACTAAGAAATGTTATGCAGTGCACCTCGTTTTGAAAAAAAAACTTTACAAAGACGAGTCAATAGGCTTTGTTCACGCTTACGTCACAAACCAGGACGACGTTTGGAAACATGCAATGAAAACGTCCGGTGTAGTTCCCGACAGTGAGCTCTCCGACCGACCGTGATAAAACCCACTGAAGTAAATGTGATCAACGGTAAAATGAAGACTGCATACGTATGTGCTGTTTGGAATCATCTTGAATTTGGCGCCTCATCTCTTCTAATCACATCTACCCAGTGCGCTCGGAGTTTTGTGTCAGTGGAGAAATGATAAAAACTGAGGTGTGATTGTAATTGTTGATTAGCCAAACATAACAGAACACTACACTGACATGGAACTGAAGAAAACTGTGATATTTTCTCATCTTTCTTAGATTTTGTCAGACTTACCGTAAACAGAGCCCACCGGAAGTTGTCATCGCATCTCATCTTCCTGGTTTGTGATGTAAGCGTGAATAGCGACTGATCTGGAGCTGTGTCCTGTCTCCCTGATTTCAGAGGGCGTGATTGACAGGTGCATTAACCAATCAGAGAGACGCATGGCTGCTTACTAAGGATGCAACGATATTCAATATAATATCGAATCATTCAATACTAGTCTCATGATTCAATACACGAGTTCAGTCGATCTGCACGTCTCCCTCCATGTGCTCTGTGTTGTCATTTATTTTGGTCCTAAAGGGAAACTGTTATTGCAGAGTACTCTTCAGATGCAACAAGAAAACAGCTCCATAGGGATTTACAGCTGAAATATTCTGACAGAGGTGGATTTTATCTTTCAGTCACTTTTTATTTTACATTGATAGACCCAGGAATGACAAAGATATTAACTTTTAAATACTTTAGAACCGCTTTCGGTTTCACATTGGCTTTAATCAAATGTGCTCGTATACACATGCACATGCAACGCATCTCGCAATATACGCGACTTGCGATCTTTTTCTCAGACTCCATCTCATAAGTTTTACTCAGAAAACGGTCCATTGAAACATTTCTATGTAATATAAAATTGTTTGAGTGTTCAGAAAGAGCATGGGAGAGCGCTGTAGCAGGGCCGTGTGGGAAGAGCTACTGTCTGTCTCTGCTGGAAACAAGACAGAGCAGAGGACACAGGCGTGTGACGCAGTGAAAGACAGACTCAGGAGGAAAAGAAATCTTCAAATCATCATCAAAGAAGGAAAAGTCTAACAGTGTAACTCATCTACTGTCTATATGAAGAGTAGACTGGTATATTATAAAATATAAAACAGCCTGAGAAAGCTCTGTTCTTATTTTCACTGAATAAAAATTCTGAGCTTTAAATCGTTGAACCAAATGAATAAAAACACTTCACATATAAACTTCAGCTGTACAGTAGATCTACTGTCGTGTGTTGTGTGTAATGTGTGTAATGTTTAACATCATAGTGTTATTATATTATACTCATGAGCAGAAAATTCCATTCGTTTTTTTTTTTTTTGCGTAATAAACCATATCAATATCGTGATTCATGTATCGAAAATCATATTGAATAGTGAGAAAACCATATTGTTGCATCCTACTGCTTACTCATAAAAAAGCACAATCAACAATCAAAGCACCAAACTATCACTTATTTCAAGTAAAAATAAGTTATACGTTTTGTTCTGATGTTACGAGAATTTTCGAGAGGAGATGTCTTCCGCATTTGAGAGACATGTTTGGACCACAGACTGCATAAAGAACTGGACTATTTGGAACACCATGTCTATTTATATATACAGTCTGTGGGTTGGACAGAGGATTTTCACGCTCTATGGTCCAGTTCCAGACTCTTCTTGATTCAAACAGTGTGGGAGAGTGAGACTGGGCTGGTCAGGCAGGTTATGCAGACGTAAAGTAAAGCAGTGATAGTTTGTCCCTGTCAGCCTGATTAAAAGATTTGCAGAGGAGATGCCAGGTTCATTAGGACGCTGTACTGTCTAATTGCCTGTTATGCTCCCTACACCGCGCTGACTTTGGAGCAGCTGCCCCGAGACCAGAGACCTGCCGCCCCGCCTTATAATTACCTCACTGTACAGACCAGCGCCTCCATCCATCAAAGGTACACAGAGAATAAAGCAGAGCGAGAAGAGGTCGCGTTCTCAGCAGTTTATTGATATTTTGCAAGCAGAAAAACAAGACTTAAAATGAGCCACACCACCAGTAAGTGTGAGCTAACGAGCAGCAGGGCAATGGGGTAAAAGTGGCGCGACGCTGGTTTGTGGCCCGTCCCGGAGCCAGCCTCGGGGTCCTGCCACTGCCCAATGTCTCCCAGGGTCGGCCGGCTGCACACGGACACACAGAGCACAACACACGGCCCGGTTAGCGTCAGCGGTAAGCATTAACGGCGATGGGGCGATGGGGCGGTGTACGCACAAGCAAGCAGGGACGGGAGGCGGTGGCGATGGGGTGAAAGGTGAAAAAATGAAGCATGCAGTGGAGTTGGAGTAAATGAGAGAATTCAGTCAGTCTGTTTCAGGAGTGTGTCCAGACTTTTTTTTCCCATCAAGGAACCTGGGGCAGCACCAGACAGTTTTGGCTGGAGGAGCTGTCGGGGGGATATCTTCTTCAGTGAAATGCACAAATTCAGTGGAAATGCTTCTGTGTTAATTTAGGTCAGGGATCTCCAACCTGCAGCTCGCCAAAGGATTTTGGAATTGACCAAATTTTTGTTATTCATCACAATGGTATAATTACACGCCTGTTACCATTATAAAAGTATAATTTTGAAGCACAGCTTTATGGACTAATAAATGGACAATAGTTTAGGTCAGGGGTCTCCAACTTGTATCTTGGCAGCCACCATTAGCTCTCCAGGCCCTTCCAAGTAGCTCGCCAAGGAATTTTGGAATTGACAAAATTTTTGTATAATGGTATAAATACATGCCTGTTACCATTATAAAAGTATAATTTTGAAGCCCAACTTTATGGACTAGTAAATGGACAATGGTTTAGGTCAGGGATCTCCCACCTGGAGCCTCCATTAGCTCTCCACGTCCTTCCAAGTAGATCGCCAAACAATTTCTGAATCATAACTCTGGAGCTGAATAACAAAAATTAGATGAATAGAAGGATTAATAAAATTGGAAATGTATAATTTACATGCCTAACTTTACATTCTGCACTAATAAACGGATGATGGTGTATGTTTTATAGACCTCTAACTGTTCCTATCTAAGGCTGTGGCTCTTATATTTACTCAATTTGAGCAGCTCTCTGGGATTTTCATTTTGTAAAGGAGCTCATTGGAGGAAAAAAAGGTTGGCGACTCCTGGTTTATGTTTTATAGGCATCTAACTGTACGTAAAGGCTCGCCCTCTTTCTTATAATCGTCTCAGTTTCTTGCGGCTGCTAAAATTAGCAGATTTAGAGCCTTATGTGGATGTGAGTGCACCCCCACACCCACCAGGGTAGCTTCTCTGTTTTACACAAGTTTAAATGTAGTTAGCCCCTGTATTAATTTATAAATTTAGTTCAGTTTTATTTAGTTTTTATTCCAAAACTCATGGGCCATTTTTAAAACAACCAAGGACAGTGACAAAACAAAACAATGAACATTTATGCTTTTAAAATACAGCCATACCAGGGTCTCCACATATTGGACTGATATCGTATTGCATTGAATCTCAAATTTGTGAGTGACATTTAGGGCTGCTAGATTATGGAAAAAATCATTATTATGATTATTTTGGTCAATATTGAAATCATGAATATTCAAATGGATAATTTTTTTTGTTACAAGATGCATTTATTCAGATTCATCAGCCGGTTTCATTCAGAAACCGTCTGACCTTGCGGCATTAGGATTCGTTCACTCAACGGTAGGCAGGTACTTTTTTAATTTAATCAATCACTGCTATTTGGTCATGACATATGTAATGCGCCACTAACGAGGCTAACTTCCCAAATCCCGCAGGAAGAAGGGCAACGTCTTTCCCCTTGATGAAATTCGCCAAACATTCTCTTTGTTCCGGTCTCGGGAATCGTTGACAACACAGAAAATACGGCTTTTTGCTGATTGACCTGGGCCTGGACTCCCACTTCCGGGGTTCTTGCAAACTCTCTAGTGTATTCTGATTCCTGACCTAGTCGCTGGAGAGAAATGATATTGAGGGAAGGCATTAGGTGGCACCAGCCTGGCTAAGAAATAAATGACATCACACGAGGGAATTACATAACTGTTACCTGCAAACATGATGTAGAGTAGGGAATACTCATGGATCTATAATAAAAACTGGACAAGCCCCTCCCCCTCTGTCCCAGCTCAAGACCGACTAGTGGTCACTTCAGGTACTGCAGCTCCCAGGAGCTTGGGCCAGAAATAATTCTCTTAAAGTGCGCAGTGCGTTTTTTGGGATTCAAACTCAAACAGCCCATGTTCGGCTGACAGGGCACCAAGATTTCATAGGATTCTTTTATATTTTCACAACAGAAACTTTTTTTTTTTTTTTAAATCCTCAAAGCGCTTGCTTTGTAAGACTTAACCTGAGCCCGCTCTAGCTCCACTCTAGCAGCTCTCGCTCTGATTGGTCAAAACGCACCACATCATGCACGTTACAAACTTTACACCAAGGGTCTCAAACTCAAATTAACCCACTAGTCCAGTTCCTTATATACTTTAGTGGGAAGTTTTTGGGGATTTGCTAACCTATATATTTTTGGAAAGGTTATAGTATATGGAGTCAGATAATCAATGTTTGCATTTGCCCACATGTCTTTATGGCGGCCATATTAGATTTTTTTAAAAAATGGCCGCCAAAAAACCCTTTTTGGAATATCTCAGCCTCTGAATAAGTTGAAATGTTGATTTTAACTGCTAAACCCACGTTTTCAGGGTCAGGGAATCAAATGGTGCTAGTTACAAAGCTGTAAGACCTACTCACATTAACCCTTACCCTCCATGTTCCTCCAAAAACATGTTTTTCTTTTCTTTCTTTTTTTATTATCCTGCTGAAATACATCAACAATATGGGTAAAACAAATTATAGACATCACATGCAGCTGGTCAGATAACTCAAAGAGTTTAAATGTAGCTAACATAAAATGTGTGTGTTGGATGTAAACACACACATTTAGACACAATATGATTACTCAACTTTTTTATTAGACATTTTCTATACATCATCATTATCATCATCACTTTCATACAACCATAGACTGTATATATGAGTGGACAGATCTAACGCTGTAACCGCCGAGTGCCAAATAGGAAGTTCTCCAAGAGGCTCTTCCAGCTCCTTCTGACTCTGCCTCCAATGGACTTACATGAGGATCTTATGGCTCCTCTCTCTGTACCTGCTGCAGTGAGCCTTGACATTTTGGTCTTAAAATGTTTGTATGAAACCGCTCTACCTGATCCCGAATTTTTTTTTTTTTTGCTATTTTGTCCGTAAAAAAAATTCTATTCATAATATAGAGTCTGGCTCCAGATTGGCTCCTGTAACCATGAGCATCATAAGCCTCATTTGAGTGGTACTGAACTCTGTGGGTCACACTCCCTTAGTCTACTTCTTTTATACAGTCTATGCAACAACATGGCTTTGGAATCATCATCATTCTGACACTGACTGCTGCACTGACACATGTCGGCACAGGATAAACCTTTAGTTTCTGGTGTGCAGTTCTGCAGTCGCCTTTGTACTTGGCAGTGGTGAACCGTGGACATGGACCCTGAGCCTTCATTAGGATCAACTGCTGCTATCATGACATCATTTATTTAAAGAAAACTAAATGAAGCAAATTGTGCATGCACTTATTTCATATATTTGCTTAATAAACATTAGCTACTGTTCAACAAGATGGATAGATCCACGGCTGTCCAGGCTCCAAGCTCTGCCGCCTCCGAGCTCTGGTCTGGCCTATATATAGGGAATGCAGCTACGGCCAAATACCTTCAAAGAGTGAGGCAAGTCCTAAGAAGCCAGCTCAATGGCAAGAACAAGGCGCAGGCAATCAACAGCTCTGCCCTGCCAGTGATCAGATACCCTGCAGGAATCGGAAGCTGGCCAAAGGAGGAGATACAGACCACAGATGTTAAGACACAAAAGCTCCTGACCATGCATGGAGGGTTCCATCCCAAATCCAGCACCCTGAGACTGTACGCAGGCCGGAAGGAAGGAGGCCGAAGACTAGTGAGTGTGGGAACCACTGTCCAGGATGAAACATCCAAGCTCCTTGAGTACATCAAGGACAAGGCCCTGACAGATGAGGAGCTCAGAGAATGTCTCAGACAGTGGGGTCCAGAGGAAGAGGTGCTGGAGGGACCATCATGGCAGGACAAACCCCTACATGGGGCGAACCACCGGAACATAACTGAAGTAGCTGATACCAAGAAATCCTACCAGGGTCTGAAGGACACACAGAGGCTCATCCTGCTCAGGAGCAGGCCCTGGGCACTCTAGAAATAGAGGCCCAGATTTACCACACCAGACAAGACCCACGGTGTAGACTGTGCAAAGAGGCTCCTGAGACAGTCCAGCACATAACTGCAGGTGTAAGATGCTGGCAGGAAAAGCAAACATGGAGTGACATAACCCAGTGGCGGGCATAGTGTACAGAAACATCTGTGCAGAGTACGGGCTGGAGACCCCCGGATCAAGGTGGGAAACACCTCCAAAGGTTGTGGAGAACGACCGAGCCAAGATCCTGCGGAACTTCCAGATACAGACTGACAGGATGGTGATGAACCAACCAGACATAGTGGTGGTGGATAAGAAACAGAGCAGAGCCGTGGTGGTGGAACATCACAATACCAAGTGATGGTAATATCAGGAAAAAGGAACCACCTGTCAATCTCACACTCCATCCTCCCCTCACTCATGAACAAGACCCCGAGATACTTGAACTCCTCCACTTGAGGCAGGGACTCTCCACCCACTCGGAGAGACGCAAGACGCCTTTTCCGGTCGAGAACCACGGCCTCGGATTTGGAGGAGATGATCTTCATCCCAGCCGCTTCACACATGGGTCAAACTGCCCCAGTGCTGCAGGTCCTGGTTTGACAGGACAACATCATCTGTGAGCAGCAGAGATGATCCTGTGGTCCCCAAACCGGCCCCTCCGGCCCCTGACTGCACCTAGAAATTCTGTTCATTAATGCAATGAACAGAACCGGTGACAGGGGTGGCCCTGGCAGAGTCCAACATGCACCAGGAACAGGTCTGACTTACTGCCGAGAACACAGTTTCTGCTCCGGTCATACATGGACCAGACAGCCCTTAGCAAAGGGCCCCGGACCCCATAGTCCCAGAGCAACCCCCACAAGACACCATGAGGGACACGGTCGAATGCCTTCTCCAGATCCACAAAGCACATGTGGACTGGTTGGGCAAACTCCCATGAGCCCTCGAGCGCCTGATGGAGAGTGTAGAGCTGGTCCAGTGTTCAACGACCGGGATGAAAACCACGGTCGGATTCTCCTTTCCAGTCCCTGGCACAGACCGGGGAGGTTGAGAAGTGTGATTCCCCTGTAGTTGGAACACACCCTCCGGTCCTCCTTCTTATACAGAGGGACCACTGCCCCGGTCTGCCAGTCCAGAGGTACTGTCACCGACCGCCACGCGATGTTGAAGAGGCGTGTCAGTCAAGACCCACAACATCCAGACACTTAAGATACTCAGGATGGATCTCATCCAGCCATGGGCTTTATATTATGAATAGGATTTTTTGACGGACAAAATAGCAAAAAAAAAATTCGGGATCATGTAGAGCGGGTTCATACACACATTTTAAGACCAAAATGTCAAGGCTCACTGCAGCAGGTACAGAGAGAGGAGCCATAAGATCCTCATGTAAGTCCATTGGAGGCAGAGTCAGAAGGAGCTGGAAGAGCCTCTTGGAGAACTTCCTATTTGGCACTCGGTGGTTACAGCGTTAGATCTGTCCACTCATATATACAGTCTATGGTTGTATGAAAGTGATGATGATAATGATGATGTATAGAAAATGTCTAATAAAAAAGTTGAGTAATCATATTGTGTCTAAATGTGTTTGTTGACATTCAACATACACATTTTATGTTAGCTACATTTTAAACTCTTTGAGTTATCTGACCAGCTGCATGTGATGTTTATAATTTGTTTTACCCATATTGTTGATGTATTTCAGCAGGATAATAAAAAAAAAAAAAAAAAAAAATAAAAACATGTTTTTGGAGGAACATGGAGGGAAAGGGTTAATGTTGGGTAAGGTCTTACAGGTTTGTAACTAGCACCATTTGATTCCCTGACCCTGAAAACGTGGGTTTAGCAGTTAAAATCAACATTTCAACTTATTCAGAGGCTGAGATATTCCAAAAAGGTTTTTTTTGGCGACCATTTAAAAAAAATCCAATATGGCCGCCATAAAGACATGTGGGCAAATGCAAACATTGATTATCTGACTCCATATACTATAACCTTTCCAAAAATATATAGGTTAGCAAATCCCCAAAAACTTCCCACTAAGGTCAAAAAATGACAATAAGGAACCGGACTACACTGGAGGTAGAGTCTGGGTGAGGCTCAAATAGGCTATTTGACAAAATAGGATATTCCAAAAAAAAAAAAAAATCTTGTCTGTCCAATCTTCTCAGTCTTTAATAAGACAGTTCTGATTCAGAACATAAACATTTCTTCAGAATATAAGTTTAAACTACTGCTACTTCTACTTCTTTTACCTCTTTCTTTCTGAGGCCTGGGTGTGCTCTCTTGTGCTGAGGCATATTTGACTTGGAGAAAGAAAACAAATGAGATCCTTAGCATTAAGTGGATGTTTGGTGCATGGTGGAGAAAGGCTGCTTGTCTCTCTCTGCTCGCTCCCGTGTCTCCCGCTTCCCGTAAAGATCCAGACCAAACTAAACTGTAGCAGTGCCTGAACCATTACATCAGTTTAGTTTCAACTACCAGATGCATGCTCCACACTGGATATTACCACACTTACTTGGACATTTTTGTTAAAGAGTTTTTTTTTATAGATGATTCTTTGTCTTATTTTATCAAAGGGTATTTCTCTAAGTAAATTTCTCACGGGAAAACCAACTTCTCATTAACTGTTATCTTCCCCAAGGACAGTCCTGAGTTTCTTTGTGTTAATATCTCTGTTATTTTCTGACACGCTTTTACCAGGACCAGGAGTTTGGTTCCTGCACTTTGACTACTTTGAGGCACTGTAAAGGACTGGTGTTTTTGAGTGAATATAAGTTATTTACTGAATCTTTTTGGTCAGTTTTGGTACCCAGCCCTAGGAGAGAGGACATGGGAGAGCATCCAGACACCTCATGAAAACACGTCGTCTGTGCCTCTGTGCCTGCCCCACAGTGCCCTCTATTCATTATGTTCATGAGGATGGATTTTTGCTGAACGGAGCATGGTTTCCACATTGGTAGCCAATTTCGCCCAGAACAGGGGCTGCATTGAGCGGGTAAACAGGCTATCAGAGAGTTTTTTTAACAGACACTTATGACTGGGGGATTCTTGTCAGCATCTCTGTTGCGTAAGGCGTGTAATTTTTTCTGCCCTGATACCGTGGAGCAAAATGGTGCAGGGCACAAGCAGGAGTGCATGTAGCAAGTGCGAGTTGTTTTGGTTCTTCAGTGCGGTCTTATGTGCACGTGTACATGCATAAACAGATCCACTTGGACTCATCACTTCACAACTGCTGAAAGTTGAGTTTGGGATGTAAACAACAAATCTACTGTTGTGAATCTGCAGAAACGTCGCTGTGCAGCTTCGTCTCTCCCCTACGGTGGGCCGCACTGACACTAAACTTTGACATGACGTACAGGGCCGCAAAATATAATTCCGCAGGGTGCAGTTGGCCCTCAGGCCGTGAGTTTGAGACCCCTGCTTTACACAGAAGGGAGGTGCTAGCCCGTATTGAGGAAGTAATGCGGACGAGAAAATTATTTTTGGGCCCATGCGCCAATGAGCACAGTTCACTGAAAACAATACAACACCAACTTGGGTTCCCCTTCCAAAATGTTTTTATAGTTCTATGGTAAAACTCCTCCATGTATGCCGACATTATTACTTGACAAATCAAATTATAAGAAAACAACCTTTACTATGTTGAAATCATCTTTAAATATCAGAAAAATGTGTTTTGTAAGTATAAAACATTTCTGGATAGAATTCTCCCCAGTGTGATGTCTTCATTAAGGAACTTTCTAAAACAGAACTCTACATATTTTTAACTTTTCAACGTTGGTGCCAAAACTATAATTTATATTTACAACAAGGTATTATAGCACCAAATAAAGTAGAAATTAAAGAATTAAAGAATCATCAAAACCTGTCAGAGGCGTGCATCTACTACTACTTTTACTTTTTTGTTTGTTATAGTTGACGTAAATACAAATATTTTTAAAAAGACCAGTGCCCAACCAAAATAAAACTGTCTTTTTAAAGGTGCATTCTGTATCTTTTCCATTAAAGGTTATTGCTTTGTCTAGAATGTTTCACAGTATGTTATTAAACCTTTCTATCTTCATAGAGACCAAACCAAGACCAAGTTACAGGTCAGATCTGTGGAGAATACCTGTTTATCTAGGTATTTCTGCACTATAAAACCACCTGTAATTGAATAAATGTAAAGTACTGTTTTATGTCATACTGTGGAACTTTCTACTAACATTCAACTTTATTTCTAAATAATATACACAATAAACCTGCATTCAAATAAGAAAAAAATATGAACACAGCGGCTATTCCAACACAGCTTGTTTACAGAAACTTAATCTATATAGGTTATCTGACATTTTATACAACAACTCCACATTCCTGCTCCTATGACCTTGAAACGAGATACAACAACAATGAAAACGACCGTTACGTGATCCCCTGTGTTCTGGAAAATCTGAATTGCTTTGACAACATAGGAGATTTCACTAGTAAGAAATACAAAAATATATTAAAGGGCCCATATTACGCTATTTTCTGATCTATGTTATAAAGTAATGTTGCATAATGTTGTGTTTTGTTTCATTCACTCATGTTTAACGCACAAACTCTGCATATTTAGGCTGAGCTCTTCTCTAAAACTGAAAACACTCATGTCGTGGTAATACACGCCTCAAGAATCTCAGACTTTCGGTCATTGCGCAATCCACACTGGGAAGGATTTTCTGAAAAAGTGAGCATTAAACCGCTATGTTTGTTTTCCCAGTGGGATGCATCTATTGACTAAGCCGATCTTTTCCAGTCATTTGATCTACATCTTAGTTTTGGGAGTCTGACATCGTAATTGTGTGGTTGTTGGATCCTAACCGCAGAAAACGGCTCGAGAAATTTGTTTACAAACTCCATAAATGCAAAAGGGAATCAGATGTGTGACTGCAAATCTCTGTTCAAACGGTTTCCCTTCCCAAAGGAATTGATGGGCAGGATTGATCCACAGGAAGGACAAAAAAGGAAACCTTTGTCTGCCTAAATCAGGCATGTCCAAACTATGACCGGGGGCCAAATGCGGCCCTCAGACAAATTTTTCTTGGCCCTCAGGCTTCCAGGTGAATTGGCCCAAATTACCTTGCATCAATTAAAAAAAATATTTTTTTACTTCAAGTTTTTTGAAAATCTACCTTGATAAAGTGAATATTTAATATTTCGTTTGTGATTTTAAGGATCTTAGCTTGAATAAAGAATGATGGCTCATTCTAAAGTGTTAAACATGCACATATTTCAATTATTCCATGTACTGAGCATCAGTCTACGGCCCTTGATCGTCTCTCTGCTTCTATGTTTAGATATGTGGCCCTTGATGAAAAAAGTTTGGACACCCCTGGCCTAAATCATCTCGAGTTTGCAGCGAACATTTTGTATGTGGAGCACCATCAAAGCGGGATCCCGGTCCCTCACTCAGCCTTGGTTACGAATTTAAAAAGTCAACGCCAAAGCAAAAGGCACCAACTGTTCACCAAGAAACACCCTCCACTGCAAAGAAACCAAGACGTGATGTTGCTGTAAAACCACAAGAACAAGAAAGTGCGAGCTCGGCCTGTTTGTCTTCTGCCCCTCTCGCTTAACAAACGGGATCCCACATTGATGGCGCACCACTAAGTTAAGCGGTTTGATGCTCACTTTTTCAGAAAATCCTTCCCAGTATGCATTGCGCAATGGCTGGAAGTTCGAGATTCTTGATGCGTGTATACAGGAAGGGCTCCACTGTGTTTTTAAACTCCATACACCTTCACTATTATCATTTGGGTGATTTTAGCTCTGGAATTCCCAGTCTCTACTGAACTACCATAATTTCCGGACTACTGAGCGCACCAAAATATAAGAAACATCAACTAAATTTTAACAAAATTTGAAACTTGAACATATATAGGCCGCACCTGAATATACGCCGCAGGTGTCCACGTCTTCAAGAACGTTTTCAAGTTTGGGCCGTCTGCTTTTATGGCTTCTGAAAGCTTTTCTCGTCTTTTCGCATTGAGCCAGTTCGTCACGCTGCCGTCGCCAACGTCTCAACATCGACTCACTGATGCTAAACTCACGTGCAGCAGCTTTGTTTCCTTCTTCCACAGCCACATCAATCGCCGTTAACTTAAAAGCTGCATCATCTGCATTTCTTCGTGTGTTTTCCATGAGGAGGGTGTGTGCATGAAGCGCAAAATAACTGTTCAAAACACAATCAAACGAGCATTTTCCTTGGCGTATCACTTCCATCTCTCCCTGCGCATGTCTCCTGCAGAAAGAGTCTCTGTTCTGTCTGTATCATGTCAATGTCTTGGAGTATTTCAGCAGATTTCAGACTCTCTCGGGGGCATGTTTAGTTCTATCGATCAGGTGTGAGTGGATGTCCAGCTACTGAAGTTTGAGACGTTTCTTCCCGTCATTTACGCATTCGGGTAAGACGTCTCCCCCTCACTAATGTTCAATTAGCAGAGGTGGGACTTGCAAGTCATGACTTGGACTCACTATTTTTAGGGCTTAAGACTTGACTTGATAAAATGAACTAAGACTCGAGACTCGACTTGGACTTGAAGGTCAGTGACTTGGGACTTGACTCGGACTTGTGGCCTGTGACTTGGGAAGCACTTTTAAATCTGAATTCTGCGTATTCTGACCGTAATTATTCACACTGAGATCTTGTCAAGACATTTAAAAAGGAAAAAATAACTAAATTAATTTCTACAACTCTTATATACTCTATAAATTCTCAAATATAAATATACTATGATTTTTTTAAGTACTATTTATCTTAAAAATCATTTGGTTTAAAGACTTGAAATGACTTGAAGCAGAAACTCAAAGCAGACGACTTGGACTTGACTTGGATTTATGGGTCAGTGACTCGAGACTCAACTTGGACTTGCCTGTATTTGACTTGGGACTTGACTCAGACTTGAGGTGAAAGACTTGAGACTTACTTGAAACTAGCAAAACAACGACTTGGTCCCTCCTCTGTCATTTAACATCATAACTTCTGTCCATATTTTAGCCGCATCGTTTTATTCGCCACAGGGTTCAAAGTCTGAGAATAAAGTAGCGGCTTATATTCCGGAAATTACAGTAAACATAAAAGGTAGCTGTTAACTTGAAAACATGATAAGCCTCTGATATACCCGCCCAAATGAAATTATATCACGAACAAATTATGAAGTGTTTGCATGCCTGGTCAACCAACCCTGAACACATTAATCTGCCCTGTATCAGTGCAGCAACATGAACTGTAAATATATATCATATTTTTCGGACTATAAGTTGCATGGTTTGTCATGGTTTGGGTGTTTCCTGCGACTTATACTCCGGTGCGACTTACATATACAATTTTTCAGACTGACAGCCACGAGAGGCTCAAGGCTTGTGTGCCAGTTTTCTACGCGTGTTTTGTGCCGCTGTCCTGCTGCAAGTAGGTGAAATATGCAGCCGAAAATGGTAATCGAGCAGCAGAAAGTTTGGAGTGAGCGAGAAACTTGTGAGACACTTCAGTGAGTCGTGCGAAGTTGATCAGAAGTGACACCGAGGACGACGATGGATTCAATATATTTAGTGATTTGGAGTGAGATGGAGAGTTTGGTAAACTTATGTTATGTTGTTTATGCTATAATTATCTGAATAACTGTTAATATACGTTACGTTAACATATCAAACGCCTATTCAGCCTGTTGTTCTTTATTCTACTGTTATTACTATCACTTGTCTTTTAAGATGAAATGTTGGTTCCTGGTCCCTGATTTTATAAAATAAATTTCCCCCAAAATGTGCAACTTATATATGTTTTTTTCTTCTTTATTACAAATTTTTTTGGCTGGTCTGACTTATACTCTGGAGCGATTTATAGTCTGAAAAATGGTAAATAGTGTGGATGGATGTGGAGACTGAGACTGAATGGGACTAGTTTTACTTATTGATTGACTGGATGAACGATTTAACTACCAGTCAAAAGTTTTAGAACACTTTTTCCACTTTTTTACTGTTTACTGTTGACCAAAACTTTTGATTCATGAAAGTGTCCACCTTTGGCAGATATAACAGCTGAACACACTCGTGGCTCGTTCTTTTTACAATAGAAATCAAATATTCTTCAGAAAGTTCTTCCCAAGTCTGTTGCAGAAGTTCCCATAAATGTGTGGCACTTGTCGGTTGTTTGGCTTTCACTCTTTCTCATCCCAAACCAGCTCGATGTGGTTTAAGTCTGGACACTGTGCTGGACACTCCATGTTTTCAAGTTTACCATCTTGTTCTTTTTTCCTGAGGTAGTTTTGGCAGAGCTTGAACTTGTGTTTTGTTCTTTTATCTTTTTTGAACCTCTTACAATCCGTGTATCATTCATTCATTCGTTTTTCAATATAAAACCAAAAATAAGAAAACGAAAAAACAACAGTTTTCTTCGATATTTGTCTCCAAAACCAAAATGAAAAAACGGATAATGATTTGTTTTTTCAGTTTTCAATTTTGTGTTTAAATGAAGAATGGAAAAAACGGATAACGGCGGTTTCCCGTTTATGTGACTTCCGTGACTGCGATGCCGAATTTTTGCACCGCGTACGGACTGAACCAGGACTGATCCAGGTCCGAGACCAGACCAGGACCAGAGCGGGACTGAGACCGGGACCACACCGGGACCAGAGCGGAACTGCGACCGAGACCAGCGGTCTGAGCGGTTCCGTGTCATCGTCTCCGCGCTGGTTCCGTGCGGGGAAAGTGAGAATGCGCTGTTGACTACAGGTCCGGACGGGCTGCTCCAGTCCTCCGCGCTCAAGAACCGCGGCTGGTTCCGAGGTGGTGCAAAGCATCCAACTGACGCTTTCACACCAACGAAAACGAACCGAACTAAGAGCTTTTGGTTCAAATGGACCAGGTCCGGGACCAGACCGAGACCAGAGCGCTACTGAGACTGGGACCAGACCGGGACCAGAGCGGGCCTGAGACAGAGACAAGACCGAGACAAGACCGAGACCAGATCGGAGGCTCAGAGCCCACGGCAGGACCGGAGCTCGAAGCTGAGGCTTGGACCCCGCGGAGGCTCAGAGTCAAAGCTTGGAGTCCGCCCCAGTCCCGCTCTGGTCCCGGTCTGGTCCTGCTCTGGTCCCGCTCTGGTCCCGCTCTGGTCCCAGTCTGGTCCCGCTCTGGTCTCGGACCTGGATCAGTCCTAGTTCAGTTCGTACCCGGTGCAAAAGTTTGGCATCGCAGTCACGGAAGTCACGTAAACGGGAAACGGCCGTTATCCATTTTTTCCATTCTTCATTTAAACACAAAATCGAAAACTGAAAAAACGAATCGTTTTCCGTTTTTTCATTTTGGTTTTGGAGACAAATAGCGAAGAAAACTGTTGTTTTTTCGTTTTCTTATTTTTGGTTTTATATTGAAAAACGAATGATACATGGATTCTCTTACATACCTTTGTAAGGTAGCTCTTCATTGGACTTGCACGACTTGAATTGCAATAAATAACTGGAAAAATGAGGGTGTTCTAAAACTTTTGACCTGTAGTTTATATTGTATGTTATTTATATGACCTTTTAGTGTAGTTCAACAGAGCATTTAGAGGTTTGGAAACGTAGACAGACTAATAATAAAGGTTTACTCTAAAATGTGTGTATGAAATGAAACAGAACTCTACATTATAACATGACTTAAACCTCACAACAGTCAATTCTGCACTGTAAAAAATGGCCGTGAAATTTACACAGTAACTCTGTAAAATGCCTACAGAAATGCATAGTAAAATGAAAGACATATGATTTTTGTATGAATTACAGGAAACCATTGTGAATTAAAAAAACAGAGGTTAATGTTGTATTTACAAAAATAATGTGTGATTATAATCACATTTATTTGTTAAAATTACCATTTGCTGTAATAAAAACATAGAAATGCTGTAATACTTATAACAAAACATTTTTGTTAATTAGACATTCAAATAGTGTAAAAAATTTTACTTTTGGCAGTTTTTTTTGAAAATCCAAAACATATGTGTAACTCCCTTTACAACTTTATGCTGTACTTTTATACAAAATATTAATGTTATATTGACAATAATAATATGTGATAATAATCAAATGTATTTGTAAAAAGGACCAATTACAGTAACAAAAACACAGAAACACTGTAATACTCACAACTACATATTTTTGTTAATAAGATATTCAAATATTGTAAAAACTATGATTTTTGACATTTTCTATTTGAAAATACAGGAAAAAAAAAAAAAAAAAAAATCAGTAATTTACTTTACAACCTTATGCTGTACTTGTAGCATGATTAACAGAACAATGCCAATTGAGTTAATAAAAATGTTTTCACAAGATTTTGTTCTGTATAATATGGCACTGCGGATCTGTGAGATTGCCTGTATTGTATGTAGTTGTATGTAGTTTTATATACAAATTAATTTATAATAACATAGTTTTTATAATTTATTTGCAACCTACTCTGGAGGCTATATAAAGATTAAAATAGTTTATAGAGAAATTGAAATTGTGGATATTGATCATATTTTGAGCAGGTTAAACATCCCTCTAAAAAGGTGTTTTTTTTTTTTTTTTTTTTTTTTTTTGTTGTTATATTGTAATATATTTTGGTATATTGATAAATGGTACTAATAATTTGAGCATTGTGTTATCATAGGCTAAACTTAACCTGCCTCCCCTATAACCACAGACTTGTACCTGAACTGTCTGTCCGCCTAATTTGAAATTTCAAAGTGCGCAGCTGAGGTTCGTCTCTGATTGGATAATGACGAGATCGTGGCACCTGATGGTCGTTTCTGATTGGATAATAGCGAGGGGGCGGGAAAAGCGGGAAAAGCACGCGCTCCACGTTCACGGCTGAGGCTCACGTCACTAACGAGCGAGAGCGAGAGCGCGCTGCGCCGTCTGAACCTCGCACAACTCCGGAGCAGAGCAGAGACGTCTTTGGATACTTTTTCGAGTTAGGACCATTCTACGGTATTATACTCATTTCGGATCTGTGGATGTCGATTCAAAACATTTAAAGTTTGCACGGTAAGCTTCACATTTACTTTTTACTGATGATAAAACGGAAAATTAGTAGCACATGGTGTAAGCTAGCGCCAGTCCATATTTGCGATCAGTAAGTCAGTGCGTGATTAGCACATTTTAAAATCAATGTGATAGGCTTGCGATTTTAAAGATGATCACCTGCATTTTCTGTAAAAAACAATTGGAAACATTAAGAGGCTATGTATTACATTGCAGAGTGCATAGGAAGGAGCCTCATTGTCTTTTCAAATGTGTTGGCGCCAATTGTAGTCAGACGTTTACCACTTACTCGGCTTTTAAGGGGCATTTTTATCGTGTGCACTCTGCACCTGCTCCATGTGCTGCTCCCAAGACCGTTGTTTCAGATTTGAAATGTGCAGTTTCGTTGTGTTCACACTATTTTCATAGAGTGAAGGAGCTTGTGGCTCATTTAAATGACCATATAGAAGAGGGCAGGTCTGTGCCCAGTCACTGGTTGTAAGCACGTGTTTACCAAAAAGTCATCATTTACTTCTCACATGTGTAGGAAGCATAAAGCATGCTCTCCTGATGCTATTAATGATATGTACAGAGAAACTCAACCACTGACCACATGTGTTATTGTTTGTACAGGTTTCAGAAAACACACAGGAGGCCATGTCCACAACTAATGCACCTGTTGATATGCCAGAGACGGATAGCGAGTTCTAGCTCAGAAACATGTGTCTCTTTTACCTTAAACTGCAAGGACAGCTGCTGATTCCTGCCTCTACTATACAGACTATTGTTGAGGAAATGCTAAATATTCACGAGTTAGGCCAAGCTTACACAATAACTAAAGTAAGTTCTGTATTAAAAACTGATGCAAACCTATCAGATGAAGCCGTCACTAAAGTCTGTGACTGCATTAAAGAGTCAGATTTGTTTTCTTCCTGTCATCAGGGGCCGTTAAGGACAACATACTCCAGAAATCAAACCTTCACAAAACTGTTTAAATACACAGAACCTCAAAAGGTGGCATTAGGTATGGATAAAAACATGACTGAAAAGTGTGCTTACTACATACCAGAAACTCTGAAGAGCTTTTTGCAGTCACATTTATGGAGGGCTGCGCAGTCCCAAAAGTTAAGAGATCCTGAAGCAGGGGTTTTTACTGATTTATATAATGGACAAAATTTCAGATGTCACCAGTTCTTTAACGAAAACCCTGAGAGCCTCAAACTGATTTTGTCCCAAGATTCATTTGAAATTGTGAACCCCCTGGGTTCTGCTAAAAAGACACACAAGGTTCTTGCTGTCTATCTGTCAGTAGCAAATATACCCATCCATTTGCGCTCAAATACTGATAATATGTTTTTGGTCCTGTTGTGCATTGAAAATGACCTCAAGCGTTTTGGAGTAGCCAAAATTTTTTCAGAATTGTTAACAGATCTAAAATCCTTAGAGACAGTTGGAATAAATGTAGATGGTGAAACAGTAAAAGGGGGTCTGTACTGCATTTCTGGGGATAACCTTGGTTCTCATAGCATAGGCGGGTTTACAGAGAACTTCAGCCGCTCTCAATATTTTTGCAGGTACTGTGAAATCACAAGAAGTGAGTTTGAGGCTGATCCGAATGCCTGTGGACCTCCACGCACTCCTGAGACATACAACGCGGCTGTTACTGAACTTCAGACTAATAACACTGAAGACGTCCGCGGAATAAAGGTAAACTCTGTCTTTAACAGCCTTGAGTCTTTCCATGTGTTTCAGCCTGGTCTGCCGCCTTGTTTAGGTCATGACCTCTTTGAGGGAGTTTTGCCATATGATCTAGCACTGTACCTGAAGAACATCATAAAAAGAAAAAAATGGTTCACATACTCACTCTTAAACAGGCGCATTAAACAGTTTAAATACAAAGGATCAAAAGCACTCACAAAGCCATGTGCTGTCAACTGTGAGGGAGCCAGGTTATCCGGGCAAGCCATTCAAAACTGGAACTTCTTGAGATTGCTGCCAGTTTTAATTGGCGACAAAGTGCAAAACCATGAAGATGAAGTGTGGCAGTTAGCTCTCCAGTTAAAAGACATTGTGGATCTTATTTGTGCTCAGAACATTTCCTTGTCCCAGATAGCATATCTTGATATTTTGGTCCAAGAGTATTTGGAGTTGAGGAAGATGTTGTTTCCTGAAATCAAACTCAAACCGAAGCACCACTTTTTACGCCATTATTCAGCACTGTTGTTGAAATTTGGTCCTCTGATAAGGTTATGGACACTTAGGTTTGAAAGTAAACATGGTTATTTTAAAAGATGTGCCAAACACTTAAAAAACTTCAAAAACATTTGTCAAACTTTAGCAGAGCGTCATCAGATGTATCAGGGATATGTTTTAGCAGGACAAGAATGCATTAAACTACTGCAAGTGAAGGACAGCTGTGCATTTTACTCCAACCTTTATAGTGACACTATTAAATGTGCTGTTCAGGAGTTTGCCTTTTCAGAAAGCAATACCACAGTCTCCACAGACATTCAGTACAAGGGCACTACATATAAGAAGGGGCAGTTTGTTGTGTACCGAAATGAGTATGTGGAATTTGGTGAACTTCTTCTCTTCTTGATTCAAAATGACTTGGCTGTGTATGTTTTGATGGATATCCACCAAGGCATCTTCCTGTCAGAATACCATCTGTATTCTGTGATAAAGAACAGTCTTGGGTTACAGTGTATGAACATTAATGACCTGCTTGATTTCTATCCTTTGGTGTCATACATTCTTAATGGAAACAAAGTCATTCCTCTGAAGCACAGTATTGTGGAAAAATAAAGTTGAAGCTAATGCTATACTTCTCACACTGTAAATAGTTCACAATGTTATCTGATTTAAGTTTATTTACTGTATTTTATTTTATTGTTTTCTTTTTAGTGCAAATATGAGTGACACAGAGCGAATGTTCTTAGATGATGCCATCATGGAAGTACTACCAGACCTTCCACCGGCAACCAAAAACATCCTCCAAGAACACTTGCAATCCATTGGAGTTGAGATGTATGATGATCTACATTTCATACAGGAGGCTGATTTAATGACTGCATTAAGACCTATACAAGCCAGAAAACTTCTTTCTGTTTGGAAACAGAAATGTAAGTAAAGATGGTACACAAACAGTCTTTTAATGTATGGATTTGTCATCTGTTCAAAACATGGTATGCACAGTGTAACTCATCACCTTTTTTCTGTTATTTTAAGACCAGACTCCTGAGCCCAGCTCACTGTCATCTATCGATCAGTTTCTCCCCGAAGTTCATCTTCAACCTCCTCCAGTAGTAGCAGCCCAGGACTCGATACACAGTGGGAGAACAGTTTTGAAATTCCATGGAGTAAATTTCCTGAGGAAATGATGCAGTCTTTGGAGAGGGGAAAAAGGCCAGGCTCAAAACTGAGGAGACAGATGGTCCGGATAGTTGTGACTGAGATGTTAGAAAAATACCCTCATGTAGGTAAAAAGCATTCAACTGATGTTGCAAAAAAATGGTAGCAAAATATCCAAAATCTCTAAAAATGTTATAGACGGAGATATTGTTGGGGCAGGCTACCATTCCCTTGTTAAACAGTTACAAAACAGAATTGAAAATGTGAGGCGCGGTTCAACACCTAAAATAAGAAAAAGAAGACATGAGACCGATGACTCGGATCACACAGATGAGATCCCTTTAGAAGAGAGAGCTGAAATGCAGGACATTTATGGGTGCATTAAGTGGAATGTCAAATTTCTGCCCATTGGAGAAACTCAAGAGAGCCAGCAGCAAAAGATGGAAAAACTCAAAGCAATGTACCAACATTCATCTGAGGCCAATCTGGAAGAGATCAAAAATCTAATGAAGTCCACTTTTTACACACAGCGCCAACAAGTCAACCAGGGAAAAATACCTCAGAGAGGAGTGGCCATTTTTGTTTGATGAACTTTGTATGTCTGTCCACTTCAAGGAACTCACTGGGATTGACCTTAAAGAGACATTCACTCGAAATTTGGATTTGAAGGGGAAAAGGCTTCTCAACTACATGACAACAGTTTGTGTCAACAAGAGTAAGAAGTTCCTTCAGACTTATGCTCGGCTTCAGAGGATGCGAGGACAGCAGAGTGGCTGCTCAGATGATGTGAAAGAGATGGTCCTGCTTCTGCTCAGCTACTTTGATGAGAAGGAGGAGTCCTTGTTCTTCTATGTAGAAGATACATGTCTGGCAGAAGAGGTCCAACTGGAGCAAGTGCCTGTGACACCAGCTGTTATTGTCTGTGGTAAGTCTGTTTCATATCTTGTAATTGCAGTTTATAGAATTTGTCATGTGTGTGGTGTTTATTAAAATTAGTGCTGTCATGCGATTAAAAAAATTGAAAGATTAATTAATTATGATCTGTAATTAATTAATCTCATTTTAATCTCACCTAAAAATTGCTGAGAAAAGCCTTCAATTTGAGGTATTTTCATTTAAATTCATTATTACATTATTGTGGCAGATCAAAAGACTGATATAGAACAAAAAAAAGTGACTTTATAAAGTCATTTATTGTTTAACAAATCTCTCCAAATTGGTTGTTGAGCCCAAGTCTCCATGAATAAGAAACTGTTTGCTGTAAAGTAGCAAAGACGAGGAAATCTGAACATAATAACCTTTGTCTACTTAAAGACAATAAAAAGTCCAGTCTTTCTTTAACCATATTAAAAATATTATTGATAGAGAAATGCTTTATATATGAGATCACTGGTTTTAGTCCTGGTTTAGACCTGCTTTAGTCCTACTTTAGTCCTAGTTTAGTCCTGGAATGGATTAATCCTGGTTTTAGTCCTGGTGTTATTTCTGGTTTAGTGCTGGTTTAGTCCTGGTTTAGACCTGGTTTTAGTTCTGGTTTTAGTTCTGGTTTTAGTTCTGGTTTTAGTTCTGGTTTAGTCCTGGTTTAGTCCTGGACTGGATTAGTCCTGGTTTTAGTCTTGGTGTTAGTTCTGGTTTAGAGGTTCACAGGAGGAAGCGCGGTTTACGCCGCGTACGCGAGAAAACACGATCCACACGCGGCTCACGGGAGCACGTCGGTGTCCACACACAGTAACTACGGAAGGAAACGTGGTCCGCGCGTTCTCAGGTTGATGACGATGATGGTGTGTGTGTGTTTGTGTTTGTGTGTGTTTGTGTTTGTGTGTGTTTGTGTGTGTTTGTGTGCGTGTCCCCTCATGTGGCAGGTCACTATAGGACAGTAGTGCAGACATCATGAGCCTATGCAGGTTGTTTTCACCAGTGACATTTAAGTTGTAGGCGATTTTATATTTGTTATTTTCTTTTATATTTCACGTCGGGAGAATAATTTCCAAGACACGAATGTGTTTTTACCTGTGCACTGCTGACTCTGTTCTACTGGCTCTTCGACCTCGTCAATTGTGTGACTGACGCCGCAAACGTTAACATGACGTTTACATCGCTGTTACTGCGCATGTTTTGTGTGGGTTTCCGGCAATGAGTGGGATTACCGAAATAAAAAAATGTATAAATGTGTTTTTTGTGTGTGTGTTGTTGTTGTCCCAACAACACATAAAAACAGGTTTTATAATAAAGCAACTCACATACAGAAACACTAAAGTTAGAGATTAAAAATGAGATTAACGCGATTAAAAAACATAACGCGCTAAATGTGACTGTAATTAATTAATCGCAATTAACGCGATAATTTGACACCCCTAATTAAAATACCCTGTTTAATATTGTATTCATAGGAACATCATGTTTTTCTTCAACGAGGTACATGCTGAGTCTGGATCAGAACCTTATCAACACAAACATCTCCTCCTTCATTTCTGCATTGTGCCTGATGTTTGGGAGCTACTATTGTTTTAACATCCATTATCCATCTGAGCTGGGTTCAACTCTTGAGTTTCTTCAAAGGTGAGAAAATATGGCTTACACATTTCTTAATGCTGAGATTGATACCTGGACTCAGACCCAGACTTTACTCTGGGTCTGACTTCAGTCCTGGGCTGGGACTGCTACTCTGGGACCTAAAATGACAGATTTGTGTTTTAAACATTCATTTTATTCGAAAATATATTTTGTAGTTTATTTATTTTATTCTGATAAATAAAAATGTTTAATATGCAATATTTTATTTTGTAGGTGTTTTTTCTTGATAAACCCGGAAAAAGGAACCAAAGTGGAGAGTAAAAACTCAAAGCGTCGTCTCAGTGTAAACCCTCGAGTCCTCACCCTGATACAAGAACTCTCTGATCACGAGTGGCGGGAAGGATAAACATGAACTGTCTGATGGAGTCTTTGGAATCTCTTTGGACTCTGTGTTCGTTTGAGAAGAGGTACCGGAAGTTATTGCCTTGTTAAATCTACAGTGTGATTTATGTTAATTAAAGCATAATATGTCATTGATTTAACCATCATGCTCTCCTCTCTCTTGGTGCGGGTCAGTCAAACCCAAAAATGTATTTTCTCGCCTGGCGAGAATTTATTTGAAAATACATTTTTGGGTTTGATAGACCCGCCCCAAGAGAGCGGGAAGGAAAAAAAAAACAATTCTTTGGGACAATGTGACCCCCAGGAGAGCATGAGGGTTGTAAATGTTAATTTTAAAGTCATTTTAAGAGTTATGTTTTAGCAAGTAAACACAATTTTAATTTGGTTGTTGTGTGCCTGGCACTTGAAACTTGTTTTAAGGGAAAGCCCAATACTGTAAAATGACTCATTCAATAGATCAATGAGTGTTAATTTAGTTCAGCTGAAAATCAGTCACATGCTTGATATTGTTAAAACAACACCATGAGAATGCATTGTTTGAGTAACTGAAAAAAATTCTGCAATAATGAGGCTATCTTCGAACTTCGATTCAGTGGTTTCTTTGAATGCAATTTTTGTTCTATATGCTGAAAAAAATCAAATTGTTTACAACTTGTTACTATATTGAGACTGTTAAATAAATGTTTTAAGTGATATTTTTCTTGTCATGTATTATTGCATGTTTTGGTAATGATTACAGTAGTAGCAGTAGAATTTATGATCTTGCAGGTTTAACAGGTAATTTTTACAGTTCAACTGTATTATTTAAACATAAAAATACTGCGTTTATGAGTAGATTTTACGTAAAATTTACAGAAAAGCTTAATTTAAAATATAAACTTTTACTGTCGTTTTGCCAGTTTAAACTGTTTTTTGTGAAATATTTCCCTGTTAATTTGACAAGAAATCAGTGCACAAAAAACATGTTATGTAGAAAATACAGGAAAGGATGTATAATAAGCATTTTTTTTCATGTTAAAAATACAGGAAGGTGTCTATTTATTTACAACACGGTTATGCAAAATTAACAACTTTTTTGTGTAGATTTCACTGATTTTAAATGTGATTCAACCGTGATTTCAAAAACTGTCAACTGATTTACATTGTTCTCTGTAAAGTTATTAACTGTATTACTGTATTTTTTACAGGAAAGCTCTGGTAACCCCAGCTGCCAGCGTTTTCCTGTAAAAACGACGGATTTTTTTTTACAGTGTGTGTAATCTAGCATCTTTAATAATATAAAAAAATGAACTTCTACAGACTCTCAGGCAACTATCTCTTGTGTCTAGCCTTTAAATATTTAGTTTTATGTTGTCACTATCTGGGTTTACTTTAGATAGGAATTGTTATCTGGGTTTACTTTAGATAGGAAAACACATTTTCTCTGTCTCAAACTTCAAACTTACATTTTTATTGATATTAATTAACCTGATTTTTTACCATGGTCTGACTGCCAGTAGAAATATAATACAATCCGAAGCTGAACCCAAGATAGCGTATTGTTTTCAGTGGTCTGTGCTCATTGGCGCAAGGGCCCCAAAATAATTTTCTCTTTCACTTATTTTCTACGGGCGAGTTCCTTCCATCCGTGTGGCGTCTGTAATGTGCACGGCGTGGAGCGTTTGGACCAATCAGAGCGAGAGCTGTTAGAGCGGAGTCTTACAAAGCAAACTTTTAGGCGCTTTGAGGATTAAAAAATTAAGTTTATGTTGTGAAATTGGAAAAGAATCCCTATAAAATCCGACCTTTGTGAAAGTTGTGGATGCCCTGTTAGCCGAACACGGGCAATTTTAGTTCCCAAAAAATGTATTGCGCTTCTTTGGGAGAATTCTTTCTGGGCCCAAACTCCCGGGAGCTGCAGTACCTGGAGCGGCCACTAGTCTGTCTCGAGCAGTGACAGAGGGGGAGTGCCTTAGTTTTTATTATAGCCGTGCATTACTTTTGTATAACTACAGGTAGTTCCGGCAACAATAAATCACTGTTCCATATCACTACGCTGTGAGCATCGCCACAGCAATGGGTAAACAAATAAACTGCTGTTAGAAGGGACTAGTTTCAACTAAAACAGAAATAACTGATGCCTTGAACATCCATGCAGAGCTGAAACGTCGTCAGATTTAAAGGTGCAACTGCTTGTCTCCATGGAGATGTGCCTAGAATGTTCCACAGTATGGGCCATAAACTCCATGGAGACTTGAAAGCCAAATTACAGGTTAGAGAATGAATGTTTTTTTTTTTTTAAAGATATTTGAGCAATAAATAAAACCTGTAGTTGAATAAATGGAAGACAGATATGTTTAATCTCATAATGTGGACAATTTAAAGGTGCATTGTGTAACGGTATGGTATTAAACCTTTCTATCTTTATGGAGACCAAACCAGAACAAGTTACAGGTCAGATCTGTGGAGAGGTGACCCTGCTCATAGTCAGAATGCAGTTGTTGTTTTTTTTGGTATTATTATTGTTATTATTATTATTGACTTATTTATTTATTTTATTTGTTTATTCTTCTTCTTATTATTATATTTTTTTTTTTGTATGCGTGTTTAGTTAAGTCTGTCTTATTGTGGATATGCTGGGTATCCAATCCCTTAAATTTGACAAATTATAAAAAAAAAAAAATAAAAAAAAAAAAAGAATGCAGTTTTTCTAGGTATTTTTGACCTATAAAGCTACCTGTAATTGAATAAATGTAAGGTAGAGCTGCTTAATGTCATATACACATATGACATGCACAGTGGGAAGGATTTTCTGAAAAAGTGAGCATCAAACCGCCATGTTTGTTTTCCCAGTAGGATGCGTCTATTGACAAAGCTGATCTTCTCTAGTCTTTTGAACCATATCGCTTTTGTTTCTGATTCTGATATTGTCATATTTTAGTTTTGGGATTCGGACATTGTTAATTGTGTGGTTGTTGGATCCTAATAGCGGAAAACAAGTCGAGAAATTTGTTTGCGAACTCCATAAATGCAAAAGGGAATCAGATGTGTGTGACTGCAAACCTCCGTTCAAACTGTTTCCCTTCCCAACGGAATTGAGAAATAGTGAAAGGCGAATGTGATGGTCAGAACTGATACACGGGAAGGACGAAAAAGGTAACGTTTGGCCTAAATCATCCCGAGTTTGCAGTGAACATTTTGTATGTATGCAGTTTATTTGTGAAAAAAGTTAGAAAATAGACCATTTAATGACAGCGCGTCTTATAATCCAGAGCGCCTAATAGCCCGGAAAATACGGTAATTACAATTTTTCTGTACTTTTTCCACCTCTGCTTAAAATCTGAAAATACATCTTGCTACACTTAAGAAAAACAACAACTTTTTGCACTTAAAATACAAAAGAAATGAAGAAAAACACATTTATTCCATTGGTAGATAATTTTACTTGTCAAGTTGAATCTACTCAAATAAAGTAAAATCTTCTTAATTGAAGTCATTTTAATTGAGCTAGATATTGTTTTTTTGCAGTGCAGCTGTTGAATAAAGAGGGTCAAAGGTCATAAAGTGTCAGCCGCTGTTCGCATGCCGGTGTCCTGACGTCACGAGGCCAAAGCTGAGTCACGGATTGAATAAATAACCTGGAGACGGATCCATCAGACCGCACCGCGAACTGTCTCAATCATCGCCGTGACAACAAAGACTCACAAGGCGCCGAACTGGTCCAGCCTGTCTACTGATTACACGGAGCTTTTTATGACTACAATCTCACCACTTCAACAAGCCTCCTGCATTAAAGCTGCACTGCGGAACATTTCTAGTGGAGGGTGCGCGCCCTGGTTGTGAAATATCCACCGGAATGTTCTTGTTTTGTCTAGAATGTTCTGCAGTTTTGATTAAGCTTATCGATCGTGAGAAAGACGAGCAGAATCCGCGTATCATTCGTTCGTTTTTCAAAATAAAACCAAAAATAAGAAAACGAAAAAGCAACTATTTTCTTCATTATTTGTCTCCAAAACCAAAATGAAGAAAAAAAAAAAAAGGATAATGATTTGTTTTTTCAGTTTCGATTTTGTGTTTAAATGAATAATGGAAAAAAAGGATAAAGGCCGTTTCCCGTTTCTGTGACTTAAACTGCGATGCCGAACTGAACCAGGACTGAACCAGGACTGAAACAGGTCTAAACCAGGACTAAACCAGGACTAAACCAGGACTAAACCAGGTCTAAACCAGGACTGAACCAGGACTAAACCAGGACTGAACCAGGACTGAACCAGGACTAAACCAGGTCTAAATGAGGACTAAATTAGGTCTAAACCAGGACTGAACCAGGACTGAACCAGGTCTAAACCAGGACTGAACCAAGTCTAAACTAGGACTGAACCAGGACTAAACCAGGTCTAAACCAGGTCTAAACGAGGTCTAAATTAGGACTAAACCAGGACTAAACCAAAACTGAACCAGGACTGAACCAAGTCTAAACCAGGTCTAAACCAGGACTGAACCAGGACTGAGCAGGACAAAAACAGGTCTAAACGAGGACTGAACCAGGACTGAACCAGGACTGAACAAAGTCTAAACCAGGTCTAAACCAGGACTGAACCAGGACTGAGCAGGACTAAAACAGGTCTAAACCAGAACTAAACCATCGTGATCAGGACTGAGACCAGAACCAGACCCAAACTGAGACCAGACCGTAACTGAAACCAAGACCAGACCAGGGCTGATACTGGAACCAGGCAGTGACTGAGACTGGGACCAGACCAGGGCCAGACCAGGACTGAGACCTGTTTAGTCCTGGTTCAGGCTGTTATCCGTAGTATTAGTTATAAGTTATATTAGTTGACCTATTTTTGTCTCATACACAGTTACTTGGACAAAAGTGATTAAATAAAGTGTTAAATAAATAATAAATATAATAAAAATACATTTGCATTAGCTTTACACCATCTGTATTTACTTTGTTTAAGAAAATACATTCTTGTTGTGTCTCCGTACACAGGAATTTCTGGCAACAGAAAATCACTGTTCTACATCTCTACACTGTGAGCATCACCATAACAGCGGATAAACAAAGAACTATAAATAGAGGAGGGGTTATCTGAAAGTAAACCAAAAACAACTAATGTTTTGAACATTTAAGGAGAGACAATATGTTATCATATTTAAACTATTTTCAACTTGTGGGAACTTGGTATGAGCTGATTAAACAACAACAAATGCATTAAATCTGCAGAACGCACAGCTACAAGTTGTTTAAAGGTTTGTAAATCTTGATGTCGTAACTTTTTAATTCGTATTCTGATGGATAAAATACACACAATACATTTTAAGTGAGACTGGACTCGTTTGAGAGTTTACGAATATTTATTTTATGCTCAGTTACAGCCAAATATTAATCAGGCTGGCGCCACTTAGTGCCTCCGCTCAATTTCATTTCTCTCCAGTGACTAAGGTCAGGAATTGGAATACACTAAACAGTTTGCAAGAACCCCAGAAGTTGTACACCACACACCGGTGAAGAGCTGTGAAGCCATGACGTCAAACTCAAGCATCTGTCTGGGTCGAGGACTTAAAGCCGTAACAAAGAGAATGTTTGGTGAATTTTATAAAGGGGAAAGACGTTATTGTCCTTCTTCCTACAAGATTTGGTGCATTATATACGTCACAACCAAATAGCAGCAATTGGTTACATAGAAAAAGTACCTGCCTACTGTCGAGCGAACGAATCCTAATACTGCGAGGTCAGACGGTTTCCACGAAGTGAAATCGGCTCATGAATCAGGCCAAATATACTACGGATTTCCCAAATATGCATACATTTCTATCCTAGGCACACAAATATTTCTGGAAGCTTTCTTACTCCATATTTCTTACACCATACTAATTAAATAAGTAAATTTACTCATCCTGAACTGCCCCTGACAGAAAACTGAGCTCCGTTACAGCAGACACTCTCCCTCTCTGTTGCACATTGTTGTTGCATCGATTGTGACCAGCTCTCTCTTCCTCACCTCTCTGATCATCTTCACGCTCATCATTTACTGTATTGTCCACCAAGTTGTCCTCCAAACTTAATGTGCACTCGGGTTCAAAATAAAAAGGCTGAACAGAAGCCATGTTTATCTTGGCGAGACTTTTCATCAACAGAGACGGCGAAACCACTTCATGACACTACCCAGAATGCTTTGCGACGTAAACAAATATGGCGAACTACTAGTGATTGTATTTTCTCAATTTTTTGTTAAAAGAATACTACAAACTAACATATATTTGAGTTTTTTTGGTATTACGTATTTATAATTGACGCCAGTGTTAATTATATAAGACCTGTGAATGTGAAAAGCCTGTCCTCTGTTTGTAAATGTCTCAAATATCAGTTTTCTTAGAGTTTTAAGTGAGAGCTCGGCTGTGTCCGAATGTCCAGCCTAGTCCCTAACCCCTCATTCACTACATAGGCCTAAACTCCTGAGCGCCCTCTACAGTGCACTCATTCACAGAGCAATCTCAGCGCACTACATTCAGGTCAACTGACTCTGGAATTCTCACTGGCCACATTTACATGATGTTTTTTAATTCTGATTTAATTGTTCTGAATTAAATAGTTCGGCATCAAAATATTCTCCTTAGAGTTTACATGGAAATATTAATTCCAAATTGAGGTTTACATGGAAAATACGTTAAATCGCCTTTAAGCTACGTTCAGACTGCAGGGCTTAATGCTCAATTCCGATTTTTTTTTGTGAAATCCGATGTTTTTGCGAGGTCGTTCACATTTCCAATTAAATGCGACTTGTATTCGATCCCCTGTGTGAACAGTAAACGGCCCGAAAGTGTCCTGCTTGTGCACTGGAGACACGATGACGTCAACCGCAGCGAGCGTGCTCTGTGTTTACGGAAGTTGTCCAAACATGGACGCGAGCATTGAGCACCTGGCGATTTTAAAGTTCCTCTCGTACCAGATCCAGAACATGAATAACTTACTTGTTTTAAGGAGGAGATTGAGAAGGAGAAGGACGAGGTTTTTTGGCCCTGGTGTTTTGTGGGACAGCGGCAGCGACGTCCGTTGAAAGGAACGTGTGGATGTGGAGACGTAGCCAAGAGTGGTGAGTGGTGATGTGCTTCGCTTCAGTGACATGGAGTTTATTAACAATTTTCGCCTACTTCAGCGCAGAATAGTGACGTTTGTGGCTTGTTGATAACGCGTAGGTCGAATGAATGCACTTTGGCCGTTCAGACTGAATTCGCATGTCAAAAGATCAGATATGTATCGGTTTCAGGACCACATATCCAAGTGGCCTGGGTCACATTTGAAAAAATCGGATCTGTGCCATTCAGACTGTCATTAAAAGATCGGATACAGGTCACATAGAGGCCAAAAAATCGGATTTGGGTCACTTCAGGCTGCAGTCTGAACGCCACCTTATTTAATTCCGCTCAACGTCTGGGGATCGGGAAGGGTTCTGATTGGACAGGGACACAAACGTATTTACGTCGACCGGAAGAAAACACACTGCTACCGGCTTTTTTGTCATCTCGGTTTGTCGTTACGCCACGGACACAAACATGATCCAAACTTTTTTCTCTCATCACGCTTTACGTCTGTCGGCTGAGGAGGAGAAGGGAAGAGAAGACAAACTGAGTCAACGGCTGCTCTACCTCAGCCCACTCCCGCATCCCGCTCGCAAATCCAAAGAGACGTGGATGAAAATCCGAAGAGAGGACCGGTGGAGCCAAATCGTCTGGATCGCGTCAGAAGGGCGACCCAACGAGCATGCATTGAACGACCAAATTTTTTTAAAAGAAGAATAAACGTTTACATGATTGAGGAATAAATGAATTCGGAATAATCCACTCACTCACTTCGGAATTAAGTTTAATTTTGAATAATAATTTTCATTAGGAATTAACTGTTTACGTGATCTTTTTAAAGCAGAATTAATTTGAATCTTTTTTGGGGGGGAATTAAAGCTCTCATGTAAATGTGGCATTGATGTTTTAACCTTTATAATGCAATCAGTTTTAGTTTGGCAAAAGATCTTGACACTGCCAGGAAATGCAAATTACTGATGTAACCTGATTTGCTGTTGTCTCTCTTGTGCACGTCAGAGGTGCAGTAATGACAGTGTGTTTATGTGCTTCCAAGTGATGAGTCAGTATTTATCAATCAAAACCATCGCCACTGATCTGAGCTTGAGCTTTGACCTCTGAGTGTACAGTTAAAGCACGGAAAATGAGGCGTTACTGGGGAGATCAATAATAACAACAATAAGCAATTTAGTTTAGTGTGAATAAAAAGTTGTGAAAGTTTCAAGTCTGTATTTTGTGTCTGTATTTTCAGAATTAGACTTTAAAGGGCCCATCTCATTTCACATTGTATCTTCTGCACATAAACAAGCACAGTTTGGGTTATGGAACATCTATTACACAAGAGTTAGGAAATCTTACTGATTTCTTGGAGGCGTCACAGACCAGGTACTATGAAAGTCCGGCTATTGCTCATCCCCCCGCCCGTCCTGAGAAAGCACAGGCTCCTCCCTCCAAACTCTGAGTGAGCCGCCCTTCCTCCGCCCATCTCAGGGAGGGAGGGGGAGACAGGCGTGCATCCTGATAGCGGCTTTAGTTCGTTATCATGTGGGAGAGTGGCAGAAATACGCTGCAATTTGTTTAAAAACCACAGAATCAATCTAAAAAACACTTCGGTTACATATACAAGGCCCACACATCACTCTTAGAAGATAGAAAGCTCTGAAAAGTAGATTTTGCATGAGATGGGCCCTTTAAAACATGTAGCAGCGTCTGTGTATTGTGCAGTATTTGTGTTTGATTTCAACGTTTGACACTGTATTTGCCACACTTTTCCTTCGTATCACTGAAGAAACATTTCACCAAAAACGAGACAGAGCTGAGCCATAAACTGTCACCAAATAAAACTGGTGTTAAGAAAGTGGCTTTTGATCTTAACTCAAAATACGTAGTTGTTGCGTTTTTCTTTTGCAGGTGAGGAGGGAGTTCTAATGGGCCCATGCATGGCTGCCTGAGTGATAACACACTGGAGACGTTTACAGAGGCACGTACAGTCATGATAAGATGGAGGAAATGGGCTGAGCTTGGGTCTGTACGTAGCAGGTGCAAGTTATTTCTATTGTTGCCATCAAAGAAGACAGATCTCTAGAAAGTGCAGATGTGTTTGGCATAGTTGAAAGCGTGTTTGCATACTTGTTAGCGATAGGCGGTGTTCATGTGGGATCAGAACACGCAGAAAAGACGCTGTCCCTAGACACCGTTTTCAGATCTGTGCCGTTTCCTCACCGCAAACACACTTGGGAGTTGTGTTTTGTTTCATTCACACATGGTTAACACACAAACCCTGCGTATTTAGACGGAGTTGTTCTCTCAAATGTAAAACTGAGCCTCCTTGTGATGTCATATGGTGGAGGAAGTGCCCCACTGTGTTTTTAAACTCCATACACCTTCAGGAAAAAGACGGGGAGTCAGCTTTTCAGGATACGCTGATATAATGACGGTCTGAACAGAAGACGCAAAAGTGGCGTCGCGTTTTCACTTTTTAGACGCGTTTAGACGAGCATTTTTGGGAGGAAATCTCTGTGTATACGGTGCCGCAAAAGTGTGTGGAATTAAACAGGGTATGCATGCCAGGTTTCTGTTTACTGTATAAATGTGATGTAAACGAGTCCGCGGCGTGAGCAGATCTGACCAGATTTTTGCATTTTAGGCAGTGTAGACGGAAATGGCTACAGTGGAACCTTTCCACTCTGGAGTCTGGTTTCAGATTTTTGCATTTCTAAGCCCCAAAAACGCCATCACCATCTAAATGAAAGGCACTTCCGATCAAATATTTTGTAGTTTTTACCTGTAAGCGATCTCGTGTAAACAGGCCCTAAGATTCATGCAGCTAAAACCTCGAACATTTCCTGAAGATGTGAGAAAGGACTCTACTTTGACACTGAAAGGTTTTCATTTTTTATTCCACACTCTTCTCTCTAATTTAATGTCTCTCTCTCTCTTTTAAATTTAATGATGATTATTTATGTTTTGATTTGTTTTTATTGTGATTTTAATGCATTTCTTATTCTGTAAAGCACTTTGAATTACTTTGTGTACGAATTCTGCTATACAAATAAACTTTCCTTGTCTTGGCTTTCCTTCATTAGAATCATTTTGATGAATTCAGTCAATGAAAACTACAGCTTCATGACATCACAAGGTGGACCAGAGCATTTTGAGCTTTGGAGATGTAAACAGACTAATAAAAAAGTGTTACTCAAACATGTGTGAATGAAACAAAACAACTCCAGGTCTGTTTTTGATGAGAAAACATTCAAACATGGCCAAAAGTTCACAAGAGTCAATTTTGTTTAATATAGTACGTTTAAAATGGAAGAAGATTAGAAAATGCTCTTGAAGTAGCAGATTGCAGTTTATAACCTGGTTTATGGTCTGTACAACTGTAATTACTACAGTCTGTTGAATGTTAAACACAAAGTTCAATGTCTCCACTGTGTGTGTGGAACAAAAGTATCATAATTATTTCACAATGACATGGTGCCATGAGTTAACTGCAGACAATTTTTTCAATCTTTAATTAAAATTAAAGTCAGAAATCCGCAAAATAGATTCTCGTAAGCATTAAGTCACGCTATAATGCTGTCATCGCATCACAAACAGGCCTGGAGTTGTGTTTTGTTTCATTCACATGTTTGAGTTACATCTCCAAAGCTCAAAATGCTCTGTTCCACCTTCTGATGTCATGAAGAGGTTGTTTACAAGTTAACAGCTCCTTTTACCGTTAGTTCAGTAGAGATCGGCAATTCCAGGTCTGAAATTATCCAAATGATTCTCGTAAAGGAAAGAGTAGTTCAACATTTTTTTTTTTTTTTTTTAGATTTTCTAGATTAGATTAGGTCCACATTGTATGCAAATGAATTTATATTTAGAGGTTGCTCAAGACACCTGAAAATCGCCTTATAGAGCCTATACTATAATGTAGCGAACCAAATAAATAACACGTATTTGAATAATTTGTCACTTTATTCTGCAAAAACAAACTGAAACTTGCATAAAAATTACATTAAAAGCCATAAAGGTCAGTGTTGGGAAGGTTACTTTTAAAATGTATTCCCCTACAGATTACAGATTACATACACCAGAATGTAGTTTGTAATGGAATCCATTAAATTACTTTAGGTGAGTAACGTAATCTGAATACTTTGGATTATTTGGTTTGCTCTAGAGTAGCAAATACTAGGAAATCTTCACATAAGATGTTTTGTCTGGTAAAAGCAATAAAAAAGCCCAGACTTTACTGAACCAAATTAAAAATATTATTGATAGAAGAGGAGGAAACACGGTCCATGCAGCATGATTTAGTCCTGTTAAATCCTGTTTTAGATCTGGTTTAGACCTGGTTTAGACCTGGTTTAGACCTGGTTTAGATCTGGTTTAGATCTGGTTTAGACCTGGTTTAGATCTGGTTTAGATCTGGTTTAGATCTGGTTTAGACCTGGTTTAGACCTGGTTTAGATCTGGTTTAGATCTGGTTTAGATCTGGTTTAGACCTGGTTTGGACCTGGTTTAGACCTGGTTTAGACCTGGTTTAGATCTGGTTTAGACCTGGTTTAGACCTGGTTTAGATCTGGTTTAGACCTGGTTTAGACCTGGTTTAGATCTGGTTTAGATCTGGTTTAGACTGGTTTAGACTGGTTTAGATCTGGTTTAGACCTGGTTTAGACCTGGTTTAGACCTGGTTTAGACCTGGTTTAGATGGTTTAGAGATCTGGTTTAGATCTGGTTTAGACCTGGTTTAGACCTGGTTTAGACCTGGTTTAGACTGGTTTTAGACCTGGTTTAGATCTGGTTTAGATCTGGTTTAGACCTGGTTTAGACCTGGTTTAGACCTGGTTTAGATCTGGTTTAGACCTGGTTTAGACCTGGTTTAGACCTCCTGGTTTAGATCTGGTTTTTAGACCTGGTTTAGATCTGGTTTAGATCTGGTTTAGACCTGGTTTAGACCTGGTTTAGATCTGGTTTAGATCCTGGTTTAGACCTGGTTTAGACCTGGTTTAGACCTTGGTTTAGACCTGGTTTAGATCTGGTTTAGATCTGGTTTAGATGGTTTAGACTGGTTTAGACCTGGTTTAGACTGGTTTAGATCTGGTTTAGATCTGGTTTAGACCTGGTTTAGACCTGGTTTATTCCTGGTTTAGATCTGGTTTAGACCTGGTTTAGACCTGGTTTAGACCTGGTTTAGACCTGGTTTAGACCTGGTTTAGATCTGGTTTAGACCTGGTTTAGACTGGTTTAGACCTGGTTTAGACCTGGTTTAGATCTGGTTTAGATCTGGTTTAGACATGGTTTAGACCTGGTTTAGACCTGGTTTAGACCTGGTTTAGATCTGGTTTAGACCTGGTTTAGTGCAATGAGTGGAATTACCCGGAATATAGCCCGGAATGTGAAAACAGGAAAATATCACCGTGTAATCCACTTATTTCAACAAAGTAACTGTAATCCAATTACCACTCACTGAAACAGTAACTGTAACTGAATACAGTTACTCATAAATTGTACTCTGATTACGTAACTCCAGTACATGTAATCTGTTACTCCCCCACACTGATAAAGGTCCAGCAGCCACTGTGTCTTTGATGGTATCACAGATGATGTGCCTGTGCTCTTTGACAAAGAAACGCATTGTGCTGGTGAAGACAAATCACTGGTCTCTTCCCTTCATAATCTGCTGGATTAAGGTCGGTTTAGTCGCTTTAGTGGAACATCTGAACTTTCGTTTTCCATTATATTGTGAAGCATCATCATCTTCTGTCACAGAGAAGCAATGCCAGGCCAACCCTTTTTCACTCAAGTACCAAAGATGTCGACTGAAAGCTGCTTTTTTAACAAGTGATTTTTCATACTGTGACATCTTCTTAAGAAAATAAATACAAAATACCAAAATACCAAAAACGCAAAATTAGTCAACCTCTAAAACATTTATTTTCTTTCTTTCTTCCATATTTCTTCCTAAATTCTTCTTCTAAATCATCTAATGCAGGATTCTAATCGAGGTTATCGCAAATTTTGTCTTTACCATGCTTGGACGGATCACCCTAGTGAAGGTGTCTGGAGTTTCAAAACACGGTGGAGCACTTCCTGTATTACTACATGACATCACAGGGCGCGACACGGCGTTTTCCGTTTGAGAGAGGAACAAACGTGCGAATGAAACAAAAACACAACTCCAGGTATGTTTGCGATGAGGAAACAACGTGATAACACACAGATCAGATAACAGCGTGATCTTTAATCCTCCTTTAATTCCAAACACATAACGATCAGGTGAAACTTTTGTGGATCTTAAATTTGGACATTTCTTCCAAAAACTCTCACATAGAGTTACATCGGCTCTGTCTCTTAGTCTGAAATCTAGAACGTGAACACAACCTATTTTGGCTCATATTTTAAGCTTTTTTTCCCATTCAAAAGATTTCATATTTTGTTAATCGCTATGGCAATGGACCTAATGTTTCGTCATTCTGAAACCAATGTAAACACACAAGTCAATTCTTATTATTAATGCTTATTTTTGGTAACTTTGGGGGTAAAATGTAATTGTCGGGTTTGGACACACTTTCTCATTCAGGGTTGTTTTTCTGTTTTTTTTTTTACATTTTTGGCGCATATGGAATTATATATAAAATACATGAAGTTAGACATATGGAAAAATGTAGTAAAAAAAAGTTCAAGTTAAAGGTGTATTGTGTAACTTTTCTGGTGGAGGGTGGATGTTATTGCTTTGTCTGGAATGTTTCACAGTATGGCATTAAACAGGGGTGGGCAATTATTTTCTCCATGGAGCCACATGAAAATACCGTGAAGGGCCAAAATGTTTAACTCAGTTCTGCATAATATTAATTGTATTTCTTCATAAAAAGCAGTAAATAGAATTGTTTGGACAAGCTGGTCAGACTGGTAAGAGTTTATGTTGTGACTAAGCAATGAAAAAGTGAGGTTGCCTAAAAAATATTACAAAAAATATCATTAAAAACACCTCTAAAATAAAAGTAATGCAGCTTTAGTCCATGCATGAGGTAAAATTATAAAATACGTGTTTTTTGTAATTCCAAATGAGCTTAAACGGACTGAGTCAAAGGGTCTATCTTCATGGAGACCAAACTAAACCAAGTTACAGGTCAGATCTGTGGAGAGGCGACCCCACTCACGGTCAGAATGTCTGTTTTTCTAGGTATTTCTGAGCTATACCACCACATATAATTTAATAAATGTACAATAGAGCTGTTTAATGTCACACTGTGGAACATTCCAAGCAGGTGACGGCACCTTCACAAGAAAAGTTACACAATGCAGCTTTAACTTTGCACAAGTAGTGGTTTAACAAAGAAATATTGTTGCTAATATGTGTGTAAAATCCTTCAGAATTTCTCCTTTGCCTTTGCTAAAACGTATTTGGTTCTTTAAATCCACTTTTACTCTCGGGCTTTTAACACTGCGTGAGTTGTGTGGTCCTCTGTGTTTTTTATTTATTTTATTTATTTATGTATTTTATTGGCTTTATTTATTTATTGCTATTCTATGATTTTGCTCTTATTTTATTTAACTTATTTATTTTATCATTTTGTTATTGTATAGAGGCTTTGCACCGTCACGTGTCGCCCATGGCAACGGTACCTACGCCGCCATGACACCGGGCACGCTATGTCCTTGACTTCAGCAGCATCGGAGAAACATGGGCAGGTTTTGTTTTGTATTTGGTTGTTATAGACGCTCTGAACGGGATAAAATGATTTGTTTCTTCACTGTTCCTCTGGAAATGACTCATCAGGAGCTCAAACAAGGGAATAATCAAAAAAAGAAGCAGATTATGTCTAAAGAACATAAACCGTGAAGAGATTTCCAATGGTACCATCAAGACGTCGCTCGCGTCACTTTCATCAAGGTATTTGCTAGTTAAATTGTTTCATAGCTTATTTAATAAGAGAAGCACATTTACTGAACTAAAATTTAAAAAGAAAACATTTGCAGTAGAAACTGTATCTTCCAACGCACATATAAACATGTCACTCGTCTTAGAACCGAAGTTTTCTTTATTGCCTTGTTTATCCACAACTATGTCTTCTAGAATTAATCTCTTTTTGTGAGCGGATTTTTCTAACGTTCGCGAGGATCTTTTCATGGACGATTCTTTCGAGGTTCGGCTCACAGACTCTTCGACTCGTGCGTCATGTTGATCATAGGAGCCCAGTGTGGGTTCGTTGAATCGTAAACTAGTGCAGGTTTTCCTGGATAAATTAATGACATTTTAATTCAGTAAATGTGCTTCTTTCATTAAATAAGCTATGAAACTATTTAAATAGGAAATACCTTGATGACTTGGTACCATCGGAAATCTCTTCGGGGTTTATTTTCTCTAGCCATAATCCGCATCTTTCATTCGATAATTCCCTTGTTTGAGCTCCTGATGAGTCATTTCCAGAGGAACAGTAAAGAAAAAAAATCGTTTTCGTCTAGAACACAGTTGTCAAACCTACGGCCCGGGGGCCAGATCCGGCCCTCCAAGACCTTTAATCTGGCCCTCAGTTGATTTTCTACTAAAATATTTTAATTCTATTTTTTTATTAAAATCTTGTTAATTTTCTGTGGTGTTTATCACAGCAGCGTCTCCAGCGTCTCTGTACGTGGCCCCTCCCACCAGAGCAGCACAAATGAAGACTTGTCTCTTTCCAAACGCTCTTAAAGGACGATCGTTTTGACTGTTGACCGTGACACCCTCATCAGAAAAATGTCCAACATGAGAAAAGTGGAGCCGAGTGCAGGATTTTACAACAAAAATGGACTTATTCCTATTTATACAAGTTCATGTTAAAACATTGTGTTGAAATTGAATTTTTCTTAAAGTTTCAGGTTGTTCATAATATTATAATATTTTGTAAAAGAAAGAGTTCATCAATTAAAAAAGATTTCTGTAATAGATTTGTGTTTCTCTGCACAAATATTTGAACTTATTGTTATTTTTGGGGTTTATATGACATGAGTTTTCTGGTCCGGCCCCTTTGGGATCAAAGTCGGTTGGATTCGGCCCCCGGACCAAAATGAGTTTGACACCACTGGTCTAGAACAACCAAATACACAACAAAACCTGCTCATGTTTCTCCTATGCTGCTGAAGTCAATGGCATAGCGTGCCCGGTGTCATGGCGGCGTAGGTACCGTTGCCATGGGCGACACGTGATGGTGCAAAACCTCTATTGTTATTATTATGTATTTGTGCAGCATTTTGGAAACAGTTTGTGAAATGCGCTATAGAAATAAAGTGGATTGCATTGAAAAAAAATATACATATATCACAGACTCTCATGTTCAATTTATCGTCATATCGTGCTAATATTTTATTGTGAGCGTTGTTTTTTTTTTTATCGTATTGAATTGCGAAGAATCTTGTGATTGCTCTAGGTGTAACATTTTCAGTAAATAAAAAAGAACAAACATGAATGAATGAATGAAAAAGTGCGTCCAAACTTTTGACTGGTACTTTCGAAACCCATGGATAGTGTCCTTTTACAGTATAATTAATAAGCACACGATAAATTCTTCTCATTCATGTCGATTTCGGGTGTAAAATGTAATGATTCAGATGGATAACTTGCACCCAATCTACAGTAGCAGTCGCGTGTGTAATGTATTGATGGTATGTTTATCGTATTTTTTTTTTTGGCGTTGTTCTCACCTTCGCATACAGTTGAGGGCCGGGGTGAAAAAGTCCTTGTTGAGCTGGTGTTCGTCTCGCAGTATGGCACACTGCTCTAGAGTCACAGACATGGACGTCCGATCTTTGGCACTTTTACAGCTGGTAAACCTGATGCCATTCAACCTCCGGCAGATCTGAGCACAAAAGAAAACACAAGTGAGTAATTAAACAGTGTAACGTGTATCCGACGTCGTTTAAGGCGAGCGGAGTCGGGTTTAAGAGGCAAAGATAAACTAAAAACTGCAGGGTTCTCTCTCTCACTCTCCAAATCCAAGATTAGTCCTATTGTAGTCCTGGTTCAGACCTCGTTCAGTCCTGTTTTATTCCTGTTTTAGTCTCGTTTTAGTCTTTGTTTAGTCTTGTTTTAGTTTTAGTCCTGCTTTAGTTCAGTTTTAGTCCTGGTTCAGTCCTGTTTTAGTCTTGTTTTAGTCTTGTTTTAGTCCTTGTTTAGTCCTGGTTTAGTCCTGGTTTAATCCTGTTTTAGTCTTGTTTTAGTCTTGTTTTAGTCCTGGTTTAATCCTGGTTTAATCCTGTTTTAATCCTGTTTTAGTCTTGTTTTAGTCTTGTTTTAGTCCTGGTTTAGTCCTGGTTTAATCCTGTTTTAGTCCTGTTTTAGTCCTGTTTTAGTCCCGTTTTAGTCCTGTTTAATACTGTTTTAGTCCTGTTTTAGTCCTATTTAATCCTGTTTTAGTCCTGTTTTAGTCCTATTTAATCCTGTTTTAGTCCTGTTTTAGTCCTGTTTAATCCTGTTTTAGTCCTGTTTAATCCTGTTTTAGTCCTGTTTAATCCTGTTTTAGTCCTGTTTTAGTCCTATTTAATCCTGTTTTAGTCCTATTTAATCCTGTTTTAGTCCTGTTTTAGTCCTATTTAATCCTGTTTTAGTCCTGTTTAATCCTGTTTTAATCCTGTTTTAGTCCTGTTTTAGTCCTGTTTAATCCTGTTTTAGTCCTGTTTTAGTCCTATTTAATCCTGTTTTAGTCCTGTTTTAGTCCTGTTTAATCCTGTTTTAGTCCTGTTTTAATCCTGTTTTAGTCCTGTTTAATCCTGTTTTAGTCCTGTTTAATCCTGTTTTAGTCCTGTTTTAGTCCTATTTAATCCTGTTTTAGTCCTGTTTTAGTCCTGTTTAATCCTGTTTTAGTCCTGTTTTAGTCCTGGTTCAGTCCTGTTTTTAAAAAGTGCACTGCAAAAAGTGAAATCATGATTCCTTATCTTCTGCTACTGATCCAAGACTCAAATGAGTGAAAAATGCCTCAAAATGATATTGATATTGAGTGATATTGATACTTTTCCGACCTGGATGGAGCAACAACAGGTGAGCAGGTATTTGAGCTTGGTGTGTTCAGGTTTGTCAAAGGAGAGTCTGAGAGTATAAAGGGCCCAGATTGTGAAATTTTCTAATCTGTGTTATCACAAACAAGCCTTCACTTGAATCATTTGGACGATTTCAGCCCTGGAATTGCCAAACTCTGCTGAACTACGGGAGCTTCACGACGTCACAAGGTGGAACAGAGGATTTTGAGCTTTGGGTTAGAGATGAGATGTTGACAGACTAATAAACCAGGATTAATCAAACATGTGAATGAAACAAAACACAACTGCAGGTCTGTTTTAGAGGAGATAACAACATTATAATTAGTGCTGTCATGTGATTAAAAAAATTGAGAGATTAATTAATTATGATCTGTAATTAATTAATCTAATTAATCTCATTTTAATCTCACCTAAAAATTGCTGAGAAAAGCCTTCAATTTGAGGTATTTTCATTTAAATTCATTATTACATTATTGTGGCAGATCAAAAGACTGATATAAATAAAAAAAAAGTGACTTTATAAAGTCATTTATTGTTTAACAAATCTCTCCAAATTGGCTGTTGAGCCCAAGTCTCCATGAATAAGAAACTGTTTGCTGTAAAGCAGCAAAGACGAGGAAATCTGAACATCATAACTTTTGTCTACTTAAAGACAATAAAAAGTCCAGTCTTTCCTTAACCATATTAAAAATATTATTGATAGAGAAATGCTTTATATATGAGATCACTGGTTTTAGTCCTGGTTTAGACCTGGTTTAGACCTGGTTTAGACCTGGTTTAGTCCTAGTTTAGTCCTAGTTTAGTCCTGGTTTTAGTCCTGGTGTTAGTTCTGGTTTAGTCCTGGTTTAGACCTGGTTTAGTCCTGGTTTAGTCCTGGTTTAGACCTGGTTTAGACCTGGTTTTAGTTCTGGTTTTAGTTCTGGTTTAGACCTGGTTTAGTCCTGGTTTTAGTTCTGGTTTTAGCTCTGGTTTAGTCCTGGTTTAGTCCTGGTTTAGTCCTGGTTTAGACCTGGTTTAGACCTGGTTTTAGTCCTGGTTTAGTCCTGGTTTAGACCTGGTTTAGACCTGGTTTTAGTTCTGGTTTTAGTTCTGGTTTAGTCCTGGTTTTAGTTCTGGTTTTAGTTCTGGTTTAGACCTGGTTTAGTCCTGGTTTTAGTTCTGGTTTTAGTTCTGGTTTAGTCCTGGTTTAGTCCTGGTTTAGTCCTGGTTTAGTCCTGGTTTTAGTCTTGGTGTTAGTTCTGGTTTAGAGGCGCACAGGAGGAAGCGCGGTTTACGCAGCGTAGCGAGAAAACACGATCCACACGCGGCTCACGGGAGCACGTCGGTGTCCGCGCAGTAACTACGGAAGGAAACGTGGTCCACGCGTTCTCAGGTTAATGACGATGATGAAGGTGTGTGTTTGTGTGTGTGTTTGTGTGTGTGTTTGTGTGTGTATAGGACAGTAGTGCAGACAAAATGAGTCTATGCAGGTTGTTTTCACCAGTGACATTTAAGTTGTAGGCGATATTATATTTGTTATTTTCTTTTATATTTCACGTCGGGAGAATAATTTCCAAGACACGAATGCGTTTTACCTGTGGCTACTGGACGTTTACATCGCTGTTACTGCGCGCGTTTTGTGTGGGTTTCCGACAATGAGTGGAATTACCGAAATAAAAAAATGTATAAATGTGTTTTTTGTGTGTGTGTGTGTGTTGTTGTCCCAACAACACATAAAAACTGGTTTAATAATAAAGCAACTCGCATACAGAAACAGTAAATTTAGAGATTAAAAATGAGATTAACGCGATTAAAAAACATAACGCGCTAAATGTGACTGTAATTAATTAATTGCAATTAACGCGATAATTAACACCCCTAATTATAACATGGCTTAAAGTTCTCAACAGTCATTTTTTGTGTGTGTGTTATTTAGGACCTTTAAAGACCTAAGTGCAAGGTTCCCACTCTTTTTCACTGACAAACATTTCCATTACTTTTTTATGACCTAAAGTGAATTTTCCATGACTTTACAGCACCTACATGTGTAGAATTGATCAGACTTTTAGGGCTTAATATGAAATGTCAAGCCTTTCCACTCATCTTAAGGTTTTGTAGGGTTAAGTGGTAATACAGTATCACCGTAGCCCGCGGTATCAAAAGTTGCAACAGTATCAGTTTCATCACTGTCATAAAAAAAATCTGCAGCGCCTAAGGACTTAATAATTTATTAATGCCTAAATTTGTTTGCTCAGCACAAATGAATGTGTGGTTTTATTTTCAATTTAATATTATCACAATTTAAATCTGTAATGTTTTTTTTTTAACTGCGTGGGGAGACGACGTTCGATTTGTTTCGTTCTGTTGTCACGTGACGCTCATAAGGGAGACTAAGAGCCCAAACAGAATTACTACATCAGGCACCAGATTATAAGGAGCAGGTTTTGTTGATACTTTTCAATATTTTTAGGCAAATATAATGCTATTATTAATAATATTCTGTTTCTGAATGGTATAGGTGCAAGATACAACATAATTCTTAATAAGTCACGATAATACCGTATACTCCAATAAAATTCTGAGAAGGTTTAAGTATCAAAATTTGGATACCGCCCAACCCTATTGTGGCAATTATACAATGCAACAATAGGGATTAGAACAGATAGGAAGTATAGTAGTACTAGTAATAGTAGCAATAGTAGGGTCCGGTCAAGTGGTAACAGAGGGAAACGGGGCAGATTTTTTACATTCAAATGTCTCTTATTCAGAAACTAGAGGAACTATTGAAATAAGTAAAGTATCAGAATGTAGGAAAGAGTTACACTCCAACAGGGTCAAGTTAAACCTGTGATATTCTTTCAAGTTGTTGACAGAAAATTTAAAAACTCATGTCGGTAACGGAGGGAATGAAATATGCAGCACTTTTTGGGCAATAAATCCAAACAGTGATAACTAGCGGTTCTCACTCACTTCCATATCCTTAACAAACTGGTTTGATTATTTGCTTCATATAGTTTTCTACCATATGGTACAAGATTAGGGTGAAAAACCTCTTACTTTTTGAGTCATGAGATTTTTTATTAAGAAAGGTCATGGTAATGGAGGCATAATTTGTCATCTTTTTTCTTCCAAATACTTTAATATTACTTCAAAATGAAAGGAAACTATTTCTATAAAATATGTCAGTCCTTCCAAGCAAATTTTTATCATTTTAAATACATTTTTGTTTGAAAAATCATGTACCTTCATCAACAGTTCAAAGATGGAATAACACAAGATATGATGAAATACATCCAATTATTTACATGATTTTCAGGTCTTTGAAATTTGGGAAATATTTTTTGTTCCATGTTTCATACATGGTCTGTTTAAAACATATGTAACTTTAGAACCAAAAATGGTACAGAAAAAAGGTAAACAGTTTCATAAACTAGAGTACATATGTATCTGTTCAATACATTTTTATATCAGATGCATTAACTTGAATTTTTGGCCTTGATGTTTACTTCTGCTTGACCAGGCCCAGTAGTAATAGTAGCAAGAGGCTGGTTCAGAAGACCAGGGTTTGACTCGGAGGGAAGTGGGGCGTTTAATGAGACAAAAACACAGGGCTTGCAGTGCTTAGTTGTGGTGTTATTTACAGTGTATAAACAGACATTATTTACAATATTCACAAATGTTCAGAGTCAACGATCGAGGAGTTCAATGTGTTCCAGTTCTTAGTCCGAGCGCAGATGAGCCGCAACAACAGTTTATATAATCTACATTAGGTCACGCAAAAAGGCACAAAATACAGTTCCAGAGATTCTTGTGGTAATGTGGGTAATTCCCAGCAAAGTTCAATAAGGGCCCACAGCAGGGGGCAGTGGGTGTGCGAGTGTGCATGTGGGGTTGAGCGGCTGCTACGCCCCCTACTGCACCGGCAGATGCTTGCACTCTGAGTTTGGTTCAGGCTCTAGGCCTTAGCTCGCCATCCAGTGTCTGGAGTGTCCACTTTCTGGAACCTGGCCAGTTCCACTTAGTTAAATCACATAGGATCAGAACAGCACTTCATCATGAAGGCAAGAGGCATCTGCAGCAGCTCAGTCACACCCGGGACTAGGGATGGGCATTCGATGAAATTTTCTTAATCGATCGTCGAAAGAATTAACGATCGATTATCGATTAATCATTAACGTTTTTATATTAAAATGATCATCGTTATTATTACTATCTGCACTACTAATCTGCATAAATAAATTCAACTTTACGACATATAAACCGTAACCACTCTAGAGCCACATCAGCCCGTTTGACATTATAATGTGTTTAATGCAGTTTTGCACAACTCTCACAGAAACGAAACTTAAAACTGCATGGCGAATTTGCATAAACTAAGCGAAGAAAAAAAATACAGCTCTTGTGCGTTGATGCGGCACGAATACAGGTTAGTGTGACCATATTTGTGTTTGTCAAAACCAGGACACCGTACGGGGGGAGGGAGGTGGGGACTCGTCATCGACATTGCGCGACTCTCACCTGGAAAAACTTTTTCCCACTGGACACCGAAACATATGTACCTGTTTTGTGCACATGGCCTCCCACTTGTCCTGACCGCAACGGAAAGCGTGGAATTTCATTGTACAAATCATTGTTAAATACACATTTGTGCTTCGGCACGTTGCAGACTGACCGACTGTGTCTGCTCGCTCCTTCTGAGTGCAGAGAGCGACATGTACGGACCTGTTTGGTCACGCTACGCACAGCAACCTACATTCGGTTTGTTGATTAAAATGAACGTAATTGATGAAATTCTTAATTATCACTTAATCGACTAATCATGCCCATCCCTACCCGGGGCCGACACAACACACGACTGAATGTTAGTGCGCGCGGCCATGATTAAAGAGCTTGACGCACTAAGTCTCGCAATAGTTGAGAACAACCGTGGCCAAAATATAAGGTAGAGATGGGCCAGGGACAGAGAAATACCTGGGTTACACTATGGTTTGGTATTATAGTATTTTAACATTCAATATACTGTCAGTGCATTTACTGTCGTCTCTTTTAAACAAAAAGCGCATATGTTTGGAAATAAATATAATAGTCTAATGATAACTGAACAGAACTTTGTAGTTAGGTGAAAGAGATACTAAAATTGCATGACTTTTCCAGAATGTCCATGACCGTAGGAACCCTGTAAGTGTCTTAAATTTTTGTGTTTTCAAAGAAGTTATGGCAATTGTAAACAGTACACCACTTAACAGTCATAAAATATAAAGATTTAAAATGTTCTGAGTTCTTTTTCAATGCAAAAATCCATCACAGGGATCCGTCAAAGTCACGTCTTAGTACATAAACACGCAGTAACGTCAAGAAGCACTGTGAGGAAGTACTGGATTAGAGACGAGAGGGCACCATCAGTGTTAACACAATGTTTTCTGAGTGGCCAAACCCCACTCATGTTACTGTTTATTCACTTCAACACTGCTGTTCTACTCCATTTAATCCCAACGTGTGAAACTAGAGCCGAGCGTTTACAGCTGACAGTGAAGAATGGCCCAGGGGAGCGCTCGTCTTTCACCAAGGTGAGAAAAGGAAAGTGCCAATGACAGGTTCTGGTCATTCTCAAATTTCTACTTAATTTATGAATATAAATTATAGTTTTGCACAAATCAAGATACAATTTGAGAAGAAAAGCTGAAAATTATGTTTTGTTTTTCTCTGTCACCTGCTTTATGTGCACAAAAAAGCAATTAAAAAGTGAAATACATAACCAGCTATTATTGAATTCTCATTTATATTTACATTCTTTCCATTTTTTAATGCATTTGTGTGACCAAGCAGGCAGTTAGTTATGACGTAATAGAATGATACTAGATTAGAAAGCACCACCCATCTCATATTTTTCATTATTTTATATAAGATTTGTATAAAAGAAATTTTTTAATTTTTTTTTACGGTAATTTGAATTTGCACAAGAAACAAATAAGACTTTAGACAGGAGATACACGAGTCCAAACTGCAGCGTGGTCATAGACGTGTCTTGTGTTTCAGGTGAGAAATTACGATTTAAGTGAACATTTCTTTCTGATGATTATAATTTTGTCACTTAGGCTACGTTCAGACTGCAGGGCTTAATGCTCAATTCGGATTTTTGTGTGAAATCCGATGTTTTTGCGAGGTCGTTCACATTTCCAATTAAATGCGACTTGTATGTGACTCCTGTGTGAACAGTAAATGGCCAAAAAGTGTCCCGCATGCTCACTGGAGACACGACGACGTCAACCGCAGCGAGCGTGCTCTGTGTTTATGGAAGTTTTCCAAACATGGACGCGAGCATTGAGCACCTGGAGATTTTAAAGTTCCTCTCGTACCGGAGCCAGAACATGAACAACTTTTAAGGAAGAGATTGAGATCGTTTCAGTGACATGGAGTTCATTAACAATTTTTGCCTACTTCAGCGCAGAATAGTGACGTTTGTGGCTTGTTGATAACGCGTAGGTCAGATGAATGCACTTTGGCCGTTCAGACTGAAGTCACATGTCAAAAGATCAGATATGTATCGGTTTCAGGAGCACATATCCAAGTGGCCTTGAAAAAATCTGATCTGTGTCATTCACACTGTCATTAAAAGATCAGATACAGGTCACATAGGGGCCAAAAAATCGGATCAGAAACCTCCTCTGTTGTGATCTGTGTACTATTCATTCTTTTGAATTTAATTTAAGAACAAAAAGCAATAATGTTATTTCATTATTCCATTTTAGTGTGAAACAAAAAAATAGATTTTGAACTCTATTTCCAATATTTGATTAAAATTTTACGTCATCTTCGTCTTGGTGCCTATTTAAATTTTGATATTTTATTTTCCCCCTAAAGTTCTGCTGCTGAGTGTGCTGCCTGTGAATTCACTGTCGACTGAACAAAGGAGTGTTTATTTCGCTGCTTCCTGTTTTTGGTCATGGAGTTCAGCAATGACTTTCTAAGAAACGAAAGTGAAAGTGTTGCTATAAAAGAAGAGGACAAGTTTGATCACAAAACTGCAACGATTTTTGAGGTAAGTCCTTCTAGCAGCAGAACTTCTGAGGCAAATAAACCAGAGAGAATAAAATTGAAAAAGGCATGAGACTGTTTTCTGAGTGGTGATATTTTAAATAAACTTTAAATTAAATATTGGAAATTGGAAATCTTTGCGGACACCCTGCTCCACGGACTCGGTGTTCTCTCACTCTCAAGTCCAAGATTAGTCCTGTTTTAGTCCTGGTTTAGTCCTGGTTCAGTCCTGTTTTATTCCTGTTTCAGTCCTGGTTTAGTTAGTCTGGTTTCTTTAGTCCTGTTTTTAGTCCTGTTTTAGGCAGTCCTGGTTTCAGTCCTGTTTAGTCAGTCCTGGTTTAGTCCTGGTTTAGTCCTGTTCCTGTTTTTAGTCCTGTTCAGTCTGTTTTAGTCCTGTTTAGTCCTGGTTTCAGTCCTGTTTTATTCCTGTTTAGTCCTGTTTTCTGTCCTGGTTCAGTCAGTCTGGTTAGTCCTGTTTAGTCCTGTTAGTTCCTGTTTTAGTCCTGGTTCAGTCCTGTTTTATTCCTGTTTAGTCCTGGTTTAGTCCAGGTTCACTCCTGTTTCAGTCCTGGTTTATTCCTTTTTTAGTCTTGTTTTAGTCTTTTGTTTTTTTAGTCCTGTTTAGTCCTGGTTTCAGTCCTGTTTTAGTTTTCAGTCCTGGTTTAGTCCTGGTTTAGTCCTGGTTTAGTCCTGTTTTAGTCCTGGTTTAGTCCTGGTTTAGTCCTGGTTTAGTCCTGGTTCAGTCCTGTTTTAGTCCTCTTTTACTCCTGATTCAGTTCTGGTTCAGTCCTGGTTTAGTCCTGGTTTAGTCCTGCTTCTGTCCTTGTTTTAGTCCTGGTTCAGTCCTGGTTTAGACCTTTTTTATGGATTTCAGACAGACATTCGGGACTCTCTTCTAATATAAATTCATAAGAAGAGGATCCAATTCCGGGCCCCTTAGACTCTGGGGCCTGGGACCACAGACCTCTTTGCCCACCCCGAGTCGACTCCCCTGTGTTTGTGTCTTGTTTTCATGTATTGTTTAATGTTTTATTCAATTGTCTTTAATAAAAAAATCCAAATCCTCACCGCTCCTGCCAGCCAGAGGATCTCCACATTCTTCCTCTTCTTCGTCACTACATTCTGGCCCAGGCTTTCAAGTAGTTCCTTTATATCTCTGTGGGTCTGAAAACATGGTAGACCTGCAGCAAAAACAACGAGGTCAGAGGCAAAATAAAGTCATAAAAAAGTATTACATCGCGCGTTAATAAGGCTTTATAAACTGCACTGTACACGTATGGAGTTTTGTTATATAAAAGTTTGAACGCTCCATCTCATTCATCTCATTTTATTTATTTTTACTACTTTCTACATTTGTGTGTAAACGCACAAAAGACAGCAAATATATGAAGTAAGATATTTGGAATTATAGAGCAAAGAGCTTTTTAAATATTATTTTATATTAAAATCCTCAATGTAGCCACCCCTTACCTAGTGCCGCCGCTCAATTTCATTTCTCTCCAGCGACTAGATCAGGAATCAAAATACACTAGACCAGGGGTGGGCAAACTTTTTGGCTCGGGGGCCACAAAGGGTTCTAAAATTTGACTGAAGGGCCAAACCAGGAGCAGATGGATGGAGTGGAGAGAAAAAAATAACATGAGATATGCAGAAAACCTGTGCGTGAATTTCAATTGAAAGTCACTACAAAGCATCACAACAAAATATCTGTCTTTCTAAAACACTGAAAATTCAATTAATAAAATACTTTTTTTTAATCATTATTATTAACAATTACTATTTAAAAGCACTGAAAGTTCTGTTCTCCTTCAGGATCTTATCATCACTCTCCTCCTGACTCTTTATTTCAAAAACAGTAGAAGACGCAGATCTACTTCTGTTCAATGTTCGTCCTCAGAGCCAAAACTCAACAACGAACAACGCCAGGACGGAACAGTGACAGCGTGCCAGTCTGCGAGCCACATGTTATATTTGATCTGGTGCATTGTTTATAATGAGTGCGTTTACATGCACATCAGCATCTCGGTTACGATCGGGTTTTTTTGAGTCATGGCGCTTTTATGTGCACTATCCCGGTTACTGCAATGTAAAGTTGAGTGCGAATGTGCCCAAAAGACAAATACTTCTGAAGTACTTTCCGTCGCGCCATCTAGTTGAGGCCGTCACCATATCTTCTTTAGCCTACCTCCCTAAACTTGAATTTCCACTGACCAAAACGCGCAATTGCAGCACACCACAGTAGGAGCCGAGACACTAACTACATTTTTCCTCTATAACACCTTCTGTTCCGTTGTTTGTTCTGACGCGCTACGCTATGAGTGATAACTTCATAAGTGAAACCAGCTGATGAATCAGGCTAGATTTTTAGATGGTTACTTTTACTTTTACTTGAGTAGGAATTAAGCAAAGTAAAGATACTTTTACTTAATTACAATTTTTCTGTACTGATGAATCAGGCTAGCAACCCCCTTGCTTGGTCAAAAAATATTTAGTAGAGTTATTTAACTTCGCTACATAATTCCATGTATCTTGCTTCGTATATTTGATGTCTTCTGTATGTATTTACATTAAAATAAAATAAATAAATTAATAAAATGACACTGAATGAGAGGGTGTGTCCAACGTTTTACAACAACAGTCAAAAGTTCGGACACACCCTCTCATTCAGCATTGTTTTTTTCTTGATTTCCACAACTTTCTCAGTGAAATAACGCAACTAAAAAACCTGTGGAGTTGTTTACCATTTTTTCTTTGCTACATAATTCCATATATCTTGCTTCGTATATTTGATGTCTTCTGTATGTATTAAAAAAATGAATAAAATAATGTTGAATGAGAGGGTGTGTCCAAATTTTTGACTGTTGTTGCAAAAGTCTGAACACACCCTCTCACCCAGCGTTGTTTTTTTCTTTATTTTCACGACTTTCTCAGTGAAATAAGTTTTTTCTTTGCTATGTAATTCCATACACTGTGCCTTGTGTCATATATTTGATGTTGTCTGTATGAATTTAAATAAAAATAAAAGAAATAAATGAATAAAATAACGCTGAATGAGAGGGTGTGTCCAAACTTTCACGACAACCGTCAAAAGTTCGGACACATCAACTCATTCCGTTTACCGTTTTTTCTTTGCTAGATAATTCCATATATCTTACTTTGTATATTTGATGTCTTCTGTATGTATTAAAATAAATAAAAAAATAAATGAATAAAATCATGCTGAATGAGAAGGTGTGTCCAAACTTTTACGACAACAGTCAACAGTTGAAAGGCCATGATGAGTGACATATTTCATGTATTGCAAAAGAAGATGTGTTAAATGTGTGTTTCAGAAAGCATGCGTGAATCCACAACTCCAGACATGTCTTTGGCAGAGACGGGAAGAAAATTTTGGACGGATCTGGTTACAGAATACTGAATACCTGCTTTAAAACGTACTGTACAGTATTTTTGAAACATGGTTCAATCAGGGCACTGTAAAAACATGACATATAATTGCAAAATCTACTTTATTTTTGTTGTTACGCAATCATTTAACTAAGACTTATGCTATTATGAATGTATCTTAGCTGTTTTTTGGCTTTTGTATGGGAAGCACTTCGGTACCTACAGTATAGAGACAAAAAAAATCTGACATACACTTTCTTTTTCTCATTTTCATTTTCATTTTCTCATTAATATGGTGCAGTTCAAAGCCAAAATTGCAGATAAAGTGCTGCCATGTATTCCTTAAATTTTAGGAAAGTAACTATATTCTTAAAACCAGCAAATGAAAAAAGAACTGTGCTGTAAAATGTAAATTAAAAGGTGTAAAATTCGTATTCAGAATGTGTATTTTCAGTACATGTATTCAGTTAGTTCCCGGCGCTGGGCTTTGATGAAGATACAACATTATAAGAAGCAAAGTTTAAAGGAGCACTATGTAAGTTTTCTAGTAAAGAGTCTGCCATCTGCTTGTTTCCATGGAGATGTACCGTATTTTTCAGACTATAAGTGAGTAAAATTTTCAGAGTTTAAGTCGCATTAACCAGAAAATGCGTAATGAATAAGAAAAAAAATAAATAAAGTCGAACTGGACTATAAATCGCACTTTTTCGGGGAAATTAGTTTTATAAAATCAGAAACCAGGAATCAAATCTCATCATCATCTTTTTATATTTTCATCCTCGGTATCACTTCTGAGCAACCACGTCAAACTGAGCGCCGCTTCCTCTTTTGTGTAGCTGTCATCGGACTCAGCGTCAGTTCCAGTTAGAATTATTCCGGTCTTTCTGAATCCCGACAAGATGGTTTCGGTTGAAGTCCAGGCTTTGTTGATCCATCCAGTGATTTCCAGGAAAGTTCCACGGCGCTCCCTCCCAGTTCTCACAAGTTTCTCGCTCACTCCAAACTTTCTTTCTGCTGCTCGATGACTGTTGTCCGCTGCATATTTCGCTACTAGCAGCTTGTAATCTGCATAATATGATTTTCTTTTTGGGGGCATTTGTGTTCAGTCTTCTCAGTCGTCTTTATAAGTTTGTTTAAATGATTTAATTTTCAGTGGTGCAGAAGTAATGGTGCGATCGACTGACAAGATACAGACAGGACAGACGCTCTTTCTGCAGGAGACATGCGCAGTAGAGCCAAGTGACAGTGGTACAGGAGTAATACATGCATCACGAATCTTGGACTTCCGGTCATTGTGCAATACATACTGGGAAGGATTTTCTAAAAAAGTGAGCATCAAACTGCCATGTTTGATTTCCCAGTAGGATGTGTCTTTTGTCAAAGCTGATCTTTTCTAGTCTTTTGAACCATATCGCTTTTGTTTCTGATTCTGATATTATCATATTTTAGTTTTGGGATTCAGACATTGTTAATTGTGTGGTTGTTAGATCCTAACAGTGGAAAACGGCTCGAGAAATTTGTTTGTGAACTCCATAATGTTTTAACAGCGGAAAACGGCTCGAGAAACGGGCTTCAGAAGTTTACGACCTCCATAAATGCAAAAGGGAATCAGATGTGTGTGACTGCAAACCTCTGTTTAAACTATTTCCCTTCCCAACGGAATTGAAAAATAGTGAAAAGCGAAGGCGATGGGCAGGATTGTTCCACAGGAAGAACCAAAAAGGAAACCTTTGACTGCCTAAGAAACCATCCCGAGTTTGCAGCGAACATTTTGTATGTGGAGCGACAACAAAGCAAAATCCCATTTGTTAAATGAGAGGTACAGAAGACAAACAGGCTGAGCTCGCACGTTCTTGTTCTTGTGGCTTTACAGCAACATCACGTCTTGGTCTCTTTGCAGTGGAAGTTGTTTCTTGGTGAACAGTTGGTGCTTTTTGTTTGGCGTTGACTTTTTAAATTCGTAACCAAGGTTGAGCGAGGGATCGGGATTTTGCTTTGATGGCGCTCTACATACAAAATGTTCGCTGCAAACTCGGGATGATTTCTTACCTTTTTCGTCCTTTCTGTGTATCAATCCTGCCCATCGCCTTCGCCTTTCACTATTTTTCAATTCCGTTGGGAAGGGAAACAGTTTGAACGGAGGTTTGCAGTCACACACATCTGAATCGCTTTTGCATTTATGGAGTTCGTAAACTTCCGAAGCTTGTGTCTCGAGCCGTTTTCCGCTGTTAGGATCCAACAACCACACAATTATGATGTCCGAATCCCATAACTAAAATATGACAATATCAGAACCAGAAACAAAAGCGATATGGCTCAAAAGACTTGAAAAGATAGGCTTTGTCAATAGACGCATCCCACTGGGAAAACTAACATGGCGGTTTGATGCTCACTTTTTCGGAGGATCCTTCCCAGTATGAATTGCGCGATGACCGGAAGTCCGAAATTCATGATGCATGTGTAGGAGCAGCAGATACTGACACACAAGTCTAGAACGCTCTGTCAGTGTGAAAATGTTAATATATATAAGTCGCACCGGAGTATAAGTTGCAGGAAACACCCAAACCATGAAAAAAAGTGCGACTTATAGTCCAAAAAAATCCGATAATTGCTCTACCTGAATGTTCCACAGTATGACATTAAACTTATCAATCTCCGTGTAGAAAAGCAGATGAGCACACAGAGCCAACTCACGGGTCAGATCTGCGAAGAAGCAATCCCGCTTCAAACAAGAATGCACGTTTATCCGAGATAATTACAACGCCTGTAGTTGAATGGCTCAGTTTAATGTCATATTGCGGAACATTTCAAGTAACGGAAAAGCATCTCCAGGGACACGACAGATGATAACGTTACCCAGTGCGGCTTTAAAGTTTTAACTACTCACTTTCACTTTCACTTACATTCTAACGGCACCGTATCGCTTAATAATTTATAATAGGCTTCTAAAATCTCAAAGTTCTTCTGGTTTATTCGTTCTTGCAAAGAGATGTCTCCAAATCTGTAAGAAAAAAAAAACACGAGAAATTAGAATACTTTATTATGAATTACAGTATTATTATTAAACTGTTTTACGTTCGGACATGGTGGGAAGTAAAAACTTTTATAACCTCTTGACCTCTTCAGGCATGAGGGAACGTTATAACATGGTAGAAAGCAAAAGAAAAATCAAAAACACCCCCTCTTTTTTACTTTCATTAGTACATTAAATGACGTGATAGCTTTACTAGTTATTTAAGATGAAACTATAAAGCACAAAGATCGTTATTTCACACTTTTTTAACAGTAACATGATGTTGTTCCAAAACGATTTAAGAACAGAAACTGACTTGGTGTTCAAAAATGCAGAAGGAAAAAGCCCTGCCCTGATTTCACCATCGTAAACACAGACACTTTAGACTGAGCAAAGGCTGTGGGCGAGGATTCTCAAGCCCTAAATGCAGGACAATACAAGGAAAACGTCACTTATAATGTTGTTTTCTTGTCGCAAACAGACCTGGAGTTGTGTTTTGGCACTCTGTTTCACCTTGTGATGTCATGTTTTAATACAGGAAGAGATCCAGTGTGTTTTTAAACTCCATACATCTTCACTAGAAACTTTTGGATGAGTTCAGCCCTTGAACTGCCAATCTCTGCTAAACTAAAAGTAAAAGGAGCTGTTAACTTGAAAACTAACGCTTCTCTTAACTCTAGCCAAATTAAGATGACTTGGATTAAGAAAGTTTTATCATGATTTGAGTAAATTTCACTTGAAAAGTAAAATTATCTGCCAGTGGAACAAGACTTTTTGTACTTATAATTTGAAAATACTAGCCTGATTCATCACTTCATGGAAACCGTCTGACCTTGCAGCATTAGGATTCGTTCGCTCGACGGTAAGCAGGTACTTTTTTTTTTATTTAACCAATCGCTGCTATTTGGTCGTGACATATGTAATAACTAACTGGTATATTAAGTTTTTCCTAAAGCCCGTAGGAAGAAGGGCAATAACGTCTTTCCTCTTGATAAAATTCACCAAACATTCTCTTTGTTCTGGCTTTAAATCCTCGATCTCGGGAATCGTTGCCAACACAGAATGTATGGCTCTTCTCTGATTGGCCGGTCTACAACTTCCGGGGTTCTTGCAAATCGTCTAGTGTATTCCGATTCCTGGCCCAGTCGCTGGAGAGAAATGAAACTGAGCGGAGCCTGGCTATGAAAATACATCTTACTACACTTAAAATAAGAAAAACAACAACTCTTTACACTTAAAATGAGAAACAAAAAATCAAATGTTGCTTGAATTAAGAAAATCATTTTGTAGATTTTAACCATCTTGTCTCTTCCTTAAGATACATTATATTGGCATTGAACACGTGGAACTGCCCCCTAGAGGTGGGAATCTAGAAATGCTCCTGTCAAAAAGAAAACACTTCTGGATTCACCAACTTAAGACTCTAGTTCAGGCATGTCCAAAATATGTCCTGTGGGCCAAATGTGGCCCTCACACCAATTTTTCTTACCCCTCAGGCTTCCAGGTGAATTGGCCCAAATTAACTTTTAACTGCAAGTTTTTTGAATATTTACCTTGATAAAGCTAATATTTAATATGTAGTTTGTGGTTTTGTGGTGCATAAAAACTGGTGGCTCATTCTAACGTGTTAAACATGCACATATTTCAATTATTCACTGTACTGAGCTCCAGTCTACGGCCCTCGATCTGTGTTTAGATATGTGGCCCTTGATGAAAAAAGTTTGGACACCCCTGTTCTAGCTCCTCAAGGACTGAATGTGGAGTTTGATCTAAGATGTTTTTTGTATTGTATAGACTGTTTTTTTATGTAAATATCTAAACTTTTTTTTTTTTTCTTGTTGTAGAGTGGGCTGAACTCACTGGGTGATCTCACTTTGGGACCTTCCATTCGTAGGAGGGGTATATGGGCACCTGGGCTGGCAACCATTTTGTGTGCTCTGGTCCAAAGCAAGAAAAATATCTGATGAAGCCGAAACGTTATTTTGAAAATAAAAAAATCTTCTGGACATCGGCCATCTGAATGTGTTATGCATTTTTTCGCTTTTGGCTTGAATTAAGAAAAACACACTTGTTCCATTGGTAGATACTTTGACTTGTCAAGTTGAATCGAGTCAAATAAAGTTAAATGTTCTTAATTTAAGTAATTTTAATTCACATAGATAATGTTTTTTGCAGTGTGACATCACAGAGCATTTTGAGTTTTGGAGATGTAGACAGACTAATAATAATATAATAATAATAATAATAATAATAATAATAATTATTATTATTATTATTATTATTATTATAAAAGAGTTACTCAAACATATGTGAATGAAAAAAAATGACAAATCCAGGTCTGTTTTTGGTAAGGAAACGTTATTAAAACACATCTTAAAGCTCACAAGAGTCAATTTTGCGAACTATTTACACACGATATCCCCTTTAATTCTCCTTATTCACAGTTTACAGTTATGTTGTGGGCACGTGTGAGCCGACAGGGGCCGTACCTCTCTGCTATCGTCTGTTGTTCATTGATGCCCACGTTGAACAGCAGCGGGTAAACCTGTACAGGCCTGCCGTCTCTCAGCTCCTCTGGCAGCGTCTGGAACAGCTGGCACGGTAACGGCACTTCTACGGTAAAGTGGTCTCTGAAACAAAACAGAAAAATTGGGACTCGTTCAAGAATGTTTTCGAATCAGTTCAGTAATTCTCTTTTTTAAAGATGGGGAGAGAAACCGGTGTCAAGATTCATACAGTAACGCGTTTTTGAGCAGTCAAATTCTGTCTTAAAGGCGTGCTGTGTAACTTTTCTGGTGGATGGTCTGGTCTGTTAAAGTACACAAGAAAAAGAGTCAGTATCGGGAATCTGCAGCTTCACCCTGATCCAAGTGCTCCGTGGATGTAAACAGACACACGTGAGGAGCTACTCTGGCCTTTTTACTTTCAAAGAACGCCTCAGACTGGATTAATAGCATGGATTTGTGGAGTGGATGTCATTATTTGCGGAAGACAATTTCTATGGATAATGTGGATGAGATGGTGCACTTTAAATGTACCATATGTATCCACAGCAAAAGACTAACCGCTACGCCAAATCTTTTATTCCTTCTGCCATAAAGCTTTTAAATGGAAAATGAATTTGCTATTGTGTCCCTGATGCACTGAAGCTTGAATATATGATGTCTGTTTTTCTTTTTCATTTATTATTTATTATTTATAGATGGTGCACGACCAGAGATGTGCGAACTGAATTGCCCTTTGAGATTAATAAAGTTGTTGATTGATTGATTAATATTTTTCGGGCTATAAGGTGTACTTGAAATACTTAAATTTTCATTGCGCCTTATGTATTAATTCTGGTTGTGCTTACTGACCTCAAATCGATTTTATGTGGTACAAGGAGCTCAAAAATCTGTCAAGATGTTTCAGTACGACTTTGGTAAACTACAAAGCAGCACCGGTTGATGGATTGTCGGAGCATTACGGCTACTGTAGTCAGGAGCTTCGCAGAGTAATGCCGGGCGTACACTGTGCGATATTTCACTATGCCCCAGCTTAAACTGTACGACCAAATCGCAGGGTTTAAAAGTTCACAGCTCACGAATCATGTTTTCAAACTATACAAATCGATGCTCGGATGCGATCTGCCTGTGCACACTGTACGTTCACATAACGACCGGAGTTGTTGTTGTTGTGTTGTAGAAAACCACAAAGAAGAAAACCACGGAATTAGAAAACCATAGACGTGCAGAGACACAATGCTGATCCAGGCAAAAAAACAGATCTAGCCTTGGCAATTTGTGCCATTCTCTGCACAGACAAGCCCAAAGAGAAGAGACGATGAATATCAAAGAAATATGGGTGGTGTCCGCACATGCTCAGTCTGACAGATTCTGGGAAATCGGCTCGTGGAACTACTTCAACAGAGCAAAACCCTCACGAGAGGCGACTGGATTTCAAACAAGTTTGATTTTCTTGCAACCTACGAATGCCGATCGGGAGCTGGTCGTGAGGTATTAATCGGTTTTCTTTACCCCATGTAAACTACACGAAGCACGACACACGATGAAGCCAAAACTCGGCCCGATCCCCAAAACAAGTCACACGAGTGAAAAATCGGCTCAAAAAGGGTCAAAAATCGCACAGTGTACGCCCGTCTTAAGTCTGACAGAAGCTGAACCGCATCAGCGCACAAGGAGCGAGCTGTTTTTTCAGCGTTTATACTTTATGCAAATTAGTCATGTGGTTTTAAGTTTAATTTCTGTACAACGTAAACAAATGTGCGCAAAGCTGCATTAAAAACATTATTACTGAATGTATATTTGAGTCCTCCATGTAGGAAATAAAAAAATAAACTTAAATTATGGTCTATGTAGTTCTGTCTGTCTTTTTTTTGCTTCTATTGCTGCATCATAACTCTTAATTTAAGCAGAGACTTGTAATTCGATATATTGTGATGATCCACGATATTATTGTGAGAACTCTGACGATACGATATCACGATGTTTCGGTTATTGTTACACCCCTAGCGTCTTATAATCCAGTGCACCTTACGTATGAAAATAGACGGAAGAATTCAACATTATTGGTACTGCGCCTTATAGTCCGAAAAACTACAGTACAACTTTACGAGAGGTGAGTAATCAATCAAGTACGGAAGCCGAGGGGGTCACAACAAATGCAAACGCCGCAACAAATACAAATGCGACAACACAACAAAAAGCCACAACAAACCAAAAAAAGCCACAATGGAAATGACCGCGGGACTCTATTTTAATGCAAACACCGCAACAAATACAAACGCCACAACACAAACGCAAATGCCGCAACACATTAAAAAGACCACAACGGAAGTGACCGCGGGACTCTATTTTCTGACGGACCGATCAAGCGGTAAGTGAAGAAGAACTACACAACGTGAAAAGTAAAGGAACGGAGAAGTTGGAAACATGAGTAAAAGTAATTTATTGTTTTATCATTATTAATTTCACGTTGTAGTTCTTCTTCTTCACTTGCCGCTTGATTGGTCCGTCGGAAAATAGAGTCCCGCGGTCACTTCCGTTGTGGCTTTTTAATGTGCGGCATTTGCGTTTGTTGCGGCGTATGCATTAAAATAGAGTCCCGCGGTCATTTCTGGTGTGGCTTTTTTTGGTTTGTTGTGGCTTTTTGTTGTGTTGCCGCATTTGTATCTGCTGCGGCGTTTGTAATCAAGGGCTTCAGGGACACAATAGCAAATTTACTTTCCATTTAAAAAACTTTATGACAGAAGGAAGAACAGATGTAGCCTAGCGGTTGGTCTTTTGTCGCGGGGTGACATAAAGTCTTCTCATTATTTTTCTCGTTATTATTCCGTTGCCTGAGTTTGTGTCTTGCGTCACTCCGCCTGCCCCTGACGCTCTGTTTTATTGGCCGTTACCGCGGCGATGTTTTACTGTTATGATCTGACAGAGCCGCTCGGAGCCACACTGACGCCGAACACGGAGCAGATTCAAACTCCTGGAGGAATTCGCATTATTTTGTGAGTGCTACTGTTCTTCCAGAAGAGAAGATAACTTGTATATCTGTAAGAAAAGGACAAACATGTTCCGAAAAAAGCGTGATGAATGACGCTTTTCCCCTCAGCTGATGTGAGGAATCGATATGTGGTTCATAGAGTGCGTAAATTTGAGCTCTTCAGGAAGTTGCATAATGGACCTGTGAGTGCACTGTGAACCACCAGCGAGTGTACGAAGTGCTGATTGAGACTGATCCACTCAAACTTCTATGTGTTAATGTCCTCACATGAACCCAATAAAACATTTAACAAAGAAATGGGAGGGTCAGAGAGCGAGGAGTGCGGATGTAGATAGGTTTGGCTCTGAAACAAGTCTGCCAAAAGTCGAAAGGTACATTATTCTTACATAAAATTGAACAAGAACATTTTACGGTGCATTGTGCAACTTTTCTGATGGTCCGTTTCCATGGAGATGTTAGTCCTTTGTCTAGAATATTTAACAGTATGATATTAAACCTTTCTATCTCCACGGAGACCAAACCAGGCCAGGTTCCAGGTCAGATCTGTGGAGAGATCTGTGTTTTTCTACATAGTTTTGAGCTATAAAACCACCTGTAATTGAATAAATGTAAAGTAGAGCTGTTTAATGTCACACTGTGGAACATTTCAGGCAAAGCAGTGACTTTTAGAGCTCATACAAACAAGCAGGACCAAAAAGTTACACAGTGCACCTTTAATGTGTACTTTTTTATTGCCTGGTTTAGTCCTGGTTTAGTCCTGGTTTAGTTCTGGTTTAGTTCTGGTTTAGTCCTGGTTTAATTCTGGTTTAGTCCTGGTTTAATTCTGGTTTAGTCCTGGTTTAATTCTGGTTTAGTCTTGGTTTAATCCTGCTTTAGTCCTGGTTTAGTTCTGGTTTAGTCCTGGTTTAGTCCTGGTTTAGTTCTGGTTTAGTCTGGTTTAGTTCTGGTTTAGTCCTGGTTTAGTTCTGGTTTAGTCCTGGTTTAGTCCTGGTTTAATTCTGGTTTAGTCCTGGTTTAATTCTGGTTTAGTCCTGGTTTAATTCTGGTTTAGTCCTGGTTTAGTCCTGGTTTAGTCCTGGTTTAGTTCTGGTTTAGTCCTGGTTTAGTCTGGTTTAGTTCTGGTTTAGTCCTGGTTTAGTCCTGGTTTAATTCTGGTTTAGTCCTGGTTTAATTCTGGTTTAGTCCTGGTTTAATCCTGCTTTAGTCCTGGTTTAGTTCTGGTTTAATCCTGCTTTAGTCCTGGTTTAATCCTGCTTTAGTCCTGGTTTAGTTCTGGTTTAATCCTGCTTTAGTCCTGGTTTAATCCTGCTTTAGTCCTGGTTTAGTTCTGGTTTAGTCCTGGTTTAATCCTGCTTTAGTCCTGTTTAGTTTCTGGTTTAATCCTTTAGTCTTGGTTTAATCCTGCTTTAGTCCTGGTTTAGTTCTGGTTTAGTCCTGCTTTAGTCCTGCTTTAGTTCTGGTTTAGTCCTGGTTTAATCCTGCTTTAGTCCTGGTTTAGTTCTGGTTTAATCCTGGTTTAGTCCTGCTTTAGTTCTGGTTTAGTCCTGGTTTAATCCTGCTTTAGTCCTGGTTTAGTTCTGGTTTAATCCTGATTAAGTCTTGGTTTCCTGCTCAAAATACTTTTATTTTTTACTTTTTAAGATTTTTTCATGTGCTACTTTTACCTCAGTGTTTTTGTGCTTTGACTTAAAGCCGCGCTGTGTAACTTTTAGGCTGGGGTTTAGAGCTCAAAAACACCTAAACAGATCTGACCTGTAACTTGGTCTGGTTTGGTCTCCACGAAGACAGAAAGCTTTAATGCCATACTGCGAAACATTTGACGGACCCTCCACAAGAAAAGTTACACAGTGCACGTTTAAGTAACAAAACCGTGTACTTTTATTTGACCTTTCAACTTTTTAAGATAACGGAGTCACTGAGAGGCTTGTAAACGCAATCAAACCAATCACTAATACAAGGGAAATTACAGATTATAAATCACTATTAAACTCTAATAATAGCATCAGAGGACAAAGGGTAGTAATGGAGTGAGCTGATGCCACCCACGAGCAATAAAAAGTACATATAATCCACTAATAAACAGTGTTGGGGAGTAATGGATTACATGTACCGGCGATACGTAGTCATGTTAACGTTGGTGGTGTCAGTCAAAGAGCCAGAGTCCACAGGGCACAGGTAGAAACGCATTTGTGTCTTGGAAGTTCTTCTCCCGACGTGAGATATAAAAGAAAATAACAAATATAAACTCGCCTACAAGTTAAAAAAAACAGCCTGCAGAGGACCTCAGGGACCGGCCTCCTGCTGGTGCCCAGAGTCAGGACTAAACAAGGGGAGTCAGCGTTTCAGGTTCATGCAGCTAAAACCTGGAACAGTCTGAACATGTGAGACAGACTCTTCTGTGACGCTGTTTAAATCCAGACTCAAAACATTTCTGTTTAACTGTGCATATAACTGAAAGGTTTTCATTCCGCACTCTTCTCTCCAATTTATGTCTCTCTTTTTTAATTTTAATCTTCATGATTATTTATGTTTTGATTTGTTTTTATTATGATTTTAATGTATTTCTTATTCTGTAAAGCACTTTGAATTACTTTGTGTACGAATTGTGCTATACAAATAAACTTGCCTTGCCTTGTTAAGCCCAATAAAAAACAACCTGCACAGGCTCATGAAATCTGCAGGACTGTCCTATAGTGACCTGAGACATGAGAGGACACACACACACACACACACACACACACACACACACACACACACACACACACACACACACACACACACACACACACACACACACACCTTTATTATCGTCATCAACCTGACAACGTGCGGACACCGTCGTCCTCTCATGCGCCGCGTGTGAACCGCGTTTTCTCTTGTGCGCCTCTAAAACTGAACTAACACCAAGACTAAAACCAGGACTAACCCAGTCCAGGATCAAACTAGGACTAAACCAGGACTCAAACCAGTTCTAATCCAGGACTAATCCAGGAGTAATCCAGGTCTAAACCAGGACTAAACCAGGACTAATCCAGGAGTAATCCAGGTCTGAACCAGGAATAAACCAGTTCTAAACCAGGACTAAACCAGGACTAAACCAGGACCAAACCAGGTCTAAACCAGGACTAAACCAGGACTAATCCAGGAGTAATCCAGGTCTGAACCAGGAATAAACCAGTTCTAAACCAGGACCAAACCAGGTCTAAACCAGGACTAAAACCAAGTGTAAACCAGGACTAAACCAGGACTAAACCAGTTCTAAACCAGGTAAACTAAACCAGGACTAAACCAGGACTAAACCAGGACTAATCTAAACCAGGACTAAACTAAACCAGGACTAAACCAGGACTAAACCAGGTCTAAACCAGGACTAAACCAGGACTAATCCAGGAGTAATCCAGGTCTAAACCAGGACTAAACCAGGTCTAAACCAGGACTAAAACCAGGTGTAAACCAGGACTAAACCAGGACTAAAACCAGGTCTAAACCAGGACTAAACCAGGTGTAAACCAGGACTAAAATCAGGAGTAAAACCAGGACTAAACCAGGACTAAACCAAGACTAAACCAGGTCTAAACCAAGTCTAAAACCAGGACTAAACCAGGACTAAACCAGGACTAATCCAGGAGTAATCCAGGTCTAAACCAGGACTAAAACCAGGTGTAAACCAGGACTAAACCAGGACTAACCCAGTCCAGGATTAAACTAGGACTAAACCAGGACTAAACCAGTTCTAAACCAGGTCTAAACCAGGACTAAACCAAGACTAAACCAGGACTAAACCAGGTCTAAACCAGGACTAAACCAGGACTAATCCAGGAGTAATCCAGGTCTAAACCAGGACTAAACCAGGTCTAAACCAGGACTAAAACCAGGTTAAACCAGGACTAAACCAGGACTAAAACCAGGACTAAACCAGGACTAAACCAGGACTAATCCAGGACTAATCCAGGACTAAACCAGGTCTAAACCAGAACTAAACTAGGTCTAAACCAGGACTAAAATCAGGGGTAAAACCAGGTCTAAACCAGGTCTAAACCAGGACTAAACCAGGTCTAAACCAAGTCTAAACCAGGTCTAAACCAGGACTAAACCAGGTCTAAACCAAGTCTAAACCAGGTCTAAACCAGGACTAAACCAGGTCTAAACCAAGTCTAAACCAGGTCTAAACCAGGACTAAACCAGGACTAAAATCAGGGGTAAAACCAGGTCTAAACCAGGACTAAACCAGGTCTAAACCAAGTCTAAACCAGGTCTAAACCAGGACTAAACCAGGACTAAAATCAGGAGTAAAACCAGGTCTAAACCAGGTCTAAACCAGGACTAAACCAGGTCTAAACCAGGTCTAAAACAAGGACTAAAACCAGGACTAACCAATATGACGCCTAACAGTAGGTTGGACATAATTTAAGGTGATCTCATATAAAAATCATTTCTCTATCAATAATATTTTTAATATGGTTAAGGAAAGACTGGACTTTTTCTTGCCTTTATGCAGATAAATAATCTTATGTTAAAATCCTAGTCTTTGCTTCTCTACAGCAAACAGTTTCTTATTCATGGAGATTTGGGCTCAGCCAATTTGAAGAGAGCAAACAAGAATTTTCAGGATGTGGTCGCTACATTCATGTCGTTTTAAAAAACATGAAAATATCAACTAATCCAAAGTATTCAGATTACGTTACTCACTTTAAGTAATTTAATGGATTACGTTACAAACTACATTTTGGGATATGTAATCTGTAATCTGTAGGGGAATACATTTTAAAAGTAACTTTCCCAACACTGCTAATAAAGAGTAGATATACTGCAGTCCTACCGTCTGCCACACACGTAGGGCTGCAGATCACTCAGCTCTTCAGACTTGGCCTGGGTGATCTTGAAGACGACTTTCCGTAAATCTGATATTCCCACTTCCATGTCCTCGAGCATCCCGATCTCCTCACCTGTACAAAACATGAGCGTGAATTACAGCGCCTGTGATTCTTTAATTTCTATTTTATTTGGTGCTATAATACCTGTTGCAAAAAGGGATGTAACAATAACCGAAATATCGTGATATCGTATCGTCAAAAGTCTCACAATAATGTCGTGGACCGTCACAATATATCGATTTAGAAGTCTTTTTGCTTAACTTAAGAGTTATGGTGCAGGAATAGCTAAAAAAAATAATAATAATATGGAGGGAACTACATAGACCATGATCCTTTGCTCCATTTCAGTGCGGACTACAAGAAGAAATAACAGCTCATGGTGCACGTTGAGCGTTCTGTTGTTTTTTCCAATGTGGTTTTTAAATTGTGCTAGTATATAACTTTTTGTGTAGTACTAGTTTAATCCTGGTTTAGTCCTGCTATAGTCTTGGTTTAGTCCTGGTTTAGTCCTACTTTAGTCCTGGTTTAGTCCTACTTTAGTCCTGGTTTAGTCCTGGTTTAGTCCTAGTTTAGTAATGGTTTAATCCTGGTTTAGTTCTGGTTTAGTCCTGGTTTAGTCCTGGGTTAGACCTGGGTTAGTTCTGCTTTAGTTCTAGTTTAGTCCTATTTTAGTCCTGGTTTAGTCCTACTTTAGTCCTGGTTTAGTCCTACCTTTAGTCCTGGTTTAGTCCTACTTTAGTCCTGGTTTAGTCCTACTTTAGTCCTATTTTAGTCCTGGTTTAGTCCTAGTTTAGTCCTGGTTTAGTCCTGGTTTAGTTCTGGTTTAGTCCTAGTTTAGTCCTACTTTAGTCCAGGTTTAGTTCTGGGTTAGTCCTACTTTAGTCCTGGTTTAGTCCTACTTTAGTCCTGGTTTAGTCCTGGTTTAGTCCTACTTTAGTCCTGGTTTAGTCCTACTTTAGTCCTGGTTTAGTCCTAGTTTAGTCCTACTTTAGTCCTGGTTTAGTCCTGGTTTAGTCCTACTTTAGTCCTGGTTTAGTCCTACTTTAGTCCTGGTTTAGTTCTGGTTTAGTCCTACTTTAGTCCTAGTTTAGTCCTGGTTTAGTCCTAGTTTAGTCCTACTTTAGTCCAGGTTTAGTTCTGGGTTAGTCCTACTTTAGTCCTAGTTTAGTCCTGGTTTAGTCCTACTTTAGTCCTAGTTTAGTCCTACTTTAGTCCTGGTTTAGTCCTACTTTAGTCCTAGTTTAGTCCTGGTTTAGTCCTAGTTTAGTCCAGGTTTAGTTCTGGTTTAGTCCTACTTTAGTCCTAGTTTAGTCCTGGTTTAGTCCTACTTTAGTCTAGTTTAGTCCTAGTTAGTTTAGTCCTGTTTAGTCTACTTTAGTCCTGGTTTAGTCCTAGTTTTTAGTCCTGGTTTAGTCCTACTTTAGTCCTGGTTTAGTCCTACTTTAGTCCTGGTTTAGTCCTGGTTTAGTCCACTTTAGTCCTGGTTTAGTCCTACTTTAGTCCTGGTTTAGTCCTACTTTAGTCCTGGTTTAGTCCTAGTTTAGTCCTACTTTAGTCCTGGTTTAGTCCTGGTTTAGTCCTACTTTAGTCCTGGTTTAGTCCTACTTTAGTCCTAGTTTAGTCCTACTTTAGTCCAGGTTTAGTTCTGGGTTAGTCCTACTTTAGTCCTAGTTTAGTCCTGGTTTAGTCCTACTTTAGTCCTAGTTTAGTCCTACTTTAGTCCTGGTTTAGTCCTACTTTAGTCCTAGTTTAGTCCTGGTTTAGTCCTAGTTTAGTCCTACTTTAGTCCAGGTTTAGTTCTGGGTTAGTCTACTTTAGTCCTAGTTTAGTCCTGGTTTAGTCCTACTTTAGTCCTAGTTTAGTCCTACTTTTAGTCCTAGTTTAGTCCTGGTTTAGTCCTGGTTTAGTCCTACTTTAGTCCTAGTTTAGTCCTGGTTTAGTCCTACTTTAGTCCTGGTTTAGTCCTAGTCCTCCTTTAGTCCTGGTTTAGTCCTACTTTAGTCCTAGTTTAGTCCTGGTTTTAGTCCTGGTTTAGTCCTTTTAGTCTTTTAGTCCTACTTTAGTCCTGGTTTAGTCCTACTTTAGTCCTGGTTTAGTCCTAGTTTAGTCCTACTTTAGTCCTGGTTTAGTCCTACTTTAGTCCTGGTTTAGTCCTACTTTAGTCCTGGTTTAGTCCTACTTTAGTCCTAGTTTAGTCCTACTTTAGTCCTGGTTTAGTCCTACTTTAGTCCTGGTTTAGTCCTAGTTTAGTCCTAGCTTTAGTCCTGGTTTAGTCCTGGTTTAGTCCTACTTTAGTCCTGGTTTAGTCTGGTTTTTGGTTTAGTCCTAGTCCTACTTTAGTCCTAGTTTAGTCCTGGTTTAGTCCTAGTTTAGTCCTACTTTAGTCCAGGTTTAGTTCTGGGTTAGTCCTACTTTAGTCCTAGTTTAGTCCTGGTTTAGTCCTACTTTAGTCCTAGTTTAGTCCTACTTTAGTCCTGGTTTAGTCCTACTTTAGTCCTAGTTTAGTCCTGGTTTAGTCCTAGTTTAGTCCTACTTTAGTCCAGGTTTAGTTCTGGGTTAGTCCTACTTTAGTCCTAGTTTAGTCCTGGTTTAGTCCTACTTTAGTCCTAGTTTAGTCCTACTTTAGTCCTAGTTTAGTCCTGGTTTAGTCCTACTTTAGTCCTGGTTTAGTCCTACTTTAGTCCTAGTTTAGTCCTGGTTTAGTCCTACTTTAGTCCTAGTTTAGTCCTAGTTTAGTCCTGGTTTAGTCCTAGTTTAGTCCTAGTTTAGTCCTAGTTTAGTCCTAGTTTAGTCCTAGTCCTTTAGTCCTGGTTTAGTCCTACTTTAGTCCTAGTTTAGTCCTGGTTTAGTCCTACTTTAGTCCTAGTTTAGTCCTAGTTTAGTCCTGGTTTAGTCCTAGTTTAGTCCTAGTTTAGTCCTCGTTTAGTCCTAGTTTAGTCCTGGTTTAGTCCTAGTAACCGCCATGTTTGTTTTCCCAGTGAAATGCGTCTACTGTTAGTTTTGGGATTCGGACATTGTTAATTGTGTGGTTGTTTTATGTCCGAACAGCGGAAAACGGCTTGAGAAATTTGCTTGTGAACTCCATAAATGCAAAAGTGAATAGATGTGTGTGACTGCAAACCTCCGTTCATAGTTACGTATAAAACAAACAGTGTTGTTACTATGCCAAAAGTCATATTTTGTTACATACTTTCAGACTGAAATCATCATTGAATGTCATAATTTCAAGGTTTGGGTAAGTTCTTGAAAAACCTGAAAAAAATGACTTAAGCGATTATTTCATTTGTCAGATAATGGACACACACACACACACACACACACATCTTACCCTGGTCTTCCTGTCGAAAAATAATACACATTAACAAGGGCATTTCTAATAATAATAAATTCACTAAATATATCACAACGCAGACTTGTGGACTGACTCAAATGACAGACTGGGGAAAGGGCGACTGAATGATCATGTAATCTTAATTTGTTCATTATTATCATTATTATTGTTGTTGTTTTTACGAAATTTGTGTTAATGACGAGTTATTTGTAACATTTTCAAATGAATAATATACAAATTTACACACAATATTTTTTAATCTTTGTGTTAGAGCCTGGCCGATATATCGGTCGGCCGATATTATCAGCCGATATGGGGACCTGGAGACATAACAGCTATCGGCCGATATGCTTGCTGATAGGGGCCGATATTTCACGTGGGCATGTGATACGTCGTTATAAATCTTAGACTCTCTACATTATGTTCACTTAATCCAATTTACAGACGGACAGATGTCTTAATATGTGGCTCTGCATCAGTATTTATCTTCGGAGTCATTTGTCTGCGTGTGTGTTTTTCTCTTCACGCCGCGTGCAGACTCGTGGCAGTTTGACAGCGGCAGTGGCTGAAAACGAAACTTTCAGAAATATGCGTGTGCATAGGATAGAAAAAACTTGCATGTTTGACTGTAGTTCAGCATAAAATAAATAAACCAGGACTAATCTTGGGCTTGAAGGAAGGAAGAGAGATAGAGATCAAGTCCCGACACTCTAGACCTGCTTGCAACAAAACAATCGGAAGAGCCACTTGGGAGCCGAAAGAGCCAGGTGCTTTTAGTGAGCCGAGCCAAAATAACCGCTCTGGAATACCCATCACTAGTGTTTACAATGTGATGCAAAAATGCCATTAGGCCGACCTACTGTCTGTAAATATGACGTAAATAGTCAGAATAACAATAAATGTTGCCTACATAAACTCAATTTAAAACCCACCAGAGCCAAACCTAAGTTTTTTAGACAATTAAAGATTTACAATGAATTTTTACATCACTAAATATATCGGCAGCTCCAACTCCAATTGTATCGGTTTCATATCGGCCACAACAAAATCCATATCGGTCGGGCTCTAGTTTGTGTCATGTGGTGTGAATAGTTGGTGCCCTTGGACTGAGAAATGGATGCTGTGCCAAAAGAAAACTAAGCAGCATCTGTTCTGTCTTAGTTTGTAATTATCTTTTTCATTCACTCAGGACGAGGTAGATGAGCCAGAGCTTGAAGGTGTCGCAGTGGGTCTCCTTACAGTCATCAGTGACCATGATGCAAGTCCAGTTCATTCCCACCCTCGGAGAGCGTCTGTCATCATTGAAGGTGATGTTGTGGTCAGCCTCCCCACACTTGGACTACACCTCAGTTATCCCAAAGCTCTGACCAGCACTTTTGAATTCACTCAGAAGATTTTACTTGGTTTACAAAGTGGTAAACTGTCACCCAGGCTGCAAGCCATCAAGAATGACTTGACGATGTAAGTAAACCCATGCTTTTATTTACCGTTTATGATCGTATCAAAATAAAAGATGTTAAATTTTGTGCCTTCTTTATCAACATTATTATCAGTTTGTACGACCATGAACCAAAAAAATAAAATAAACATCTTTACATTCTTCATTCTCATTTTGCTTATTTTGATACGATCATAAACAGTAAACTTCTGTGCCTTCTTTATACAGCCATGAACGAAAAAATAAATACTTTTTTTACTCTCACTGTTTCATTATTATTATGAAATTAGTGTTAATGACGAGTTATTTGTGGCCATTTAACATTTTCACATGAATAACATACAAATTTACACACAATATTTTTAAAGTTTGTGTCATGTGGAGCCCCCCCCCAATGTGTGTGAATGGTTGGTGCCCCTGGACACGTGTCACTGGGCCATATGGAAAATCCGGCCTTGGCCCCCTCCCTCTGATCCAGACGCAGCTCCTCAAACTTTCTCCTCTTTCTCTCCTCTTCTGCTTCTCATCTTTATAACCCAAGATATGGAAAACAAACAACTATTTCTCTGTTTTTGAGTGAAACTTAAGACCTCGTTTAGTGTACGGACATCGCACGTGTTTGTGTTGATAACGATAGCGATAGCGCGTGTAGCGTGTGCATGTTTCTGTTGATAGCGGTAAAGTGTGTAGCGTGGGCACATGGTTGTGTCGATAGCGGTAGCGCGTGTAGCATGTGCACGTGTTGCTTATGCACATGTTTCTGTTGATAACGGTAAAACGTGTAGCGTGTGCACATGTAGCGTGTGCACATGTAGCGTGTGCACATGTAGCGTGTGCACATGTTTCTGTTGATTACGGTAAAGCGTGTAGCGTGTGCACATGTAGCGTGTGCACATGTTTCTGTTGTAAATGTGAATTTCTCTGGAAGTTGAATAAGTTGGAGGAAAATCAAACAGATAATCTAAAACAAAACAAATCAGCTATTGTGAAACTTCTCTGTTCATTTTACAAACTTAAGGTCCTTGACAAAAAGCACAGACACTGTGAAATTTTAAAGAAACATATCCTATTTAACTTTGAAAATGTCACCAATTTTAATAATGTTTAATAATTTTTTAAGTGTCTTGACTCTGATACAGCACTCAATTCAGAAATACATGTACATTTACACACAGAGCGAACACAAGAGGAGCTACTGGTGGTAATTGTGTTGTCCCAAAGTTCAGGACAAACTCTGAACAAACTGTTCAGTCTCTTTCTCTGCCAAAGGGACCAGACTGTGGAACCGTTTACCAGATGATTCAAAAATAGAAACCAATAGCAACAAATTTTAACGTAAATTAAAATTACTGTATGTTTCCAAACAAAAATGCCCTCACTGAAAAAGTAATAATGCTGTATGTATGTGACTAAAGTGTCTTGTCTTTTTTTTAGGCATGTATTTTATATTTTTTTATATGGACGGGTGTTGAAAATTGAAAAGTCTGATGCGATTGTGATGTCCTTAATAAACATAAATAAAAATAATATCGCCCAGCCCCAACTCCAGGTCTGTTTTTGCAGGGGTAACAACATTCTAACACGTCTTAAAGCTCACAGGAGTCGGTTCTGCGTAATATAAAACTTTAAATATCACCGGAGTCTACAGTAGAAGGTTGTGGTGTAATCTGAAACCCGGCTCTGTTTTAGTTCGGAGCGTCGTGTGACTCACTGTAGGTGCTGAGGAGACTCTCAAACTGGGCCACGAGTCCGACGAGCTCCAGCTGCTGCAGGAAGCCTTTGTCCTGAGCTGCTGCGTACAGCTTCATGACAAAACCACATACCAGAGCGGCCAGCTGCAACAAACAACGCACAAAACACAAAACACACACATGTTTACAATCTGTGGTTCATTTTTGGTTTTTCTAAGTAAAACCGAAAATAACTAAATGAAAAAAAATCAACAGTTTTCTTCATTATTTGTCTCCAAAATCAAAATGAAAAAAAAACAAAAACAAAAAAACAAACATATGGACTGAACCAGGACTGAACCAGGACTAAACCAGAGTAAACCCATTTCAATTCAGGTCTCAGTCCCGGTCTCAATTCCAGTCTAATCCTGATTTCAGTCCTGGTCTGGTCTCGGTCTCAGTCCTGGTCTCTGTCATGGTCTCAATCCCGTCTGGTCCCGGTCTCAGTCCCAGTCTCAGTTCCGATCTAGTCCTGGTCTCAGTTCCGGTCCTGGTCCCAGTCTCAGTTCCGGTCTGGTCCAGGTCTAAGTCCTGGTCTTAGTTCTGGCACTGGTCCCGGTCTCAGTCCTCCTCCTGGTCTGCAGTCCCAAGATAAGAAACAAAACAAAAACAAACGAAGATTAAAAGAACTCAAGGGGATGTTTAAACTTTTTCTAACTGATAGTGATATGAGATGAGCTGCGTTTCAGAGATTAAGCAATACATAAAAAAGAAAAATAAGAGCAAGAGTTCACAGAGGGTATTTTGTCTGACGGCTGTGTGTGTGTGTGGTGTTCATGATTTACAAGGAATTTCACAACACATAATGGGTCCAGTTCATGAATGTTTCCCTAAAAATGTTTTCTTTCACTTTCACTATCATGAAACCTTTCACTTTCCACTGCATTGTGTAAGTTTTTTGCTTGACTTCGCGGAGACAGTGTTGCTTGTCTAGAACGGGGGTTTTCAAACTGGATTAGAGAAGATAAAGACAGTTCCCTGTGCACAAAATACCACACATCTGCCCAAATAAATGCATCTTTTGTCTTCCTGCAATGATGAGTTTCAATAACAACTGATAATATATATTTTTTATATTATAGTTCATTTTTAAAAAAAAAAGTTTTTTAAAGTGCATTCATAAACGATTTTTGCAAAAACAATTAATTTCCAACTTCATGCAGGCGAATTATAACATCACTGAACATCAGTAGGTCACCAGGATTAAACCAGGAATAAACCAGGATTAAACCAGGACTAAACCAGGACTAAACCAGGTCTAAATCAGGTCTAAACCAGGACTAAACTAAACAGGTCTAAAAGGACTAAACCAGGACTAAACCAGGACTAAACCAGGTCTAAACCAGGTAAACCAGGTCTAAATCAGGTCTAAACCAGGATTAAACCAGGACTAAACCAGGTCTAAACCAGGTCTAAATCAGGTAAACCAGGATTAAACCAGGATAACCAGGAATAAACCAGGATTAAACCAGGATAAACCAGGTAAACGGTCTAAACCAGGATTAAACCAGGACTAAACCAGGTCTAAACCAGGACTAAACCAGGACTAAACCAGGTCTAAACCAGGTCTAAACAGGTCTAAAGGAAACCAGGACTAAACTAAACAGGTCAGGTCTAAACCAGGACTAAACCAGGACTAAACCAGGTCTAAACAGGAAACAGGACAGGATAAACCAGGATAAACCAGGATAAACTAAACCAGGACCAGGATAAACCAGGAAACCAGGAATAAACCAGGATAAACCAGGATAAACCAGGATAAACCAGGACTAAACCAGGACTAAACCAGGTCTAAACTAAACCAGGACTAAACCAGGACTAAACCAGGTCTAACCAGGTCTAAACCAAACCAGGACTAAACCAGACTAAACCAGGACTAAACAGGTCTAAACAGGACAAACCAGGACTAAACCAGGTCTAAACTAAACAGGTCTAAACCAGGTCTAACACTAAACAGGATTAAACAGGATTAAACCAGGAATAAACCAGGATTAAACCAGGAAACCAGGACTAAACCAGGACCAGGACTAAACCAGGTCTAAACCAGGACTAAACCAGACAACCAGGTCTCAACTAAACCAGGACTAAACCAGGTCTAAACAGGACCAAACCAGGACTAAACCAGGTCTCAACCAAGACTAAACCAGGACTAAACCAGGACTAAACCTGGACTAAACCAGGTCTCAACCAAGACTAAACCAGGACTAAACCAGGACTAATCTTGGATTTGAGAGAGAGAGAGGACCCTGAGCCTGTGGGGCAGGGGGTCCAGCAAAGTACAATCAGGAAATGGCTACGCTTAGCCCTGTGGGGCACGGAGCTCTGCACCAGTGTTGTGTCCTCGGTCACCCGATGGTCCCGTCCCGACACTCAGTCCTAGTTCAGTCCTGGTTTAGTCCTCCTGGTTTAGTCCTCCTGGTTGAGTCCCCCTGGTTAAATCCTGGGATCAGTCCTGGTTCAGTCCTGTTCAGTTCAGGTCCGGTGGTCTAGAATGTTACACAGTATGTTATTACTGTCTGTCATCAAGGAAACCAAGTTACAGGTCAGATCTATGGAGAGGCAACCCCGCTCACAGCCAGAATGCCTGTTTTTTGAGCTGTAAAACCACTTGTAACTAAGTAAATGTAAAGTAAAGCTGTTTAATGTCATACTGTGGCACATTCCAGCCTTGCATCGTCAGCAGAATAGGTGCGGTTGTTGAACTTGACTTGGCCCAAGGACGCCTCATTTGCGGAAATCTTTGATGACAAATCTCTTGACCTACTGACCCCAAATTGGCTCTGAGGGACCATGAGCCTGTACTGAATCAGTGTGCAAAATTTCACAACTTTTTGGACCATGGAATCCTGCAGTGTGATAGAAAAAAAACAAAACACAACTCCAGGTACGTTTTTCAGGAAGTTTAAACGTGAAAAAATGCATACCACACTCAGATGTCTGGTCCTAAAGCATTTTTTTTTAATGTGTGTGATGCATTTTTTCATTTTTAATTGCTGCTTCTTGCATTTGCAGCTCTACAAAAACTTTGGAGTCCGTTTTAAGTTTCATTTCATGTTTCTGAGGAGGTAACATCATCATATCACCGACACCCACCGCCTGACTGAAGACCACATCCCTGCGCGTTTGGAGGAGGAAACCCTGTGGAACGCTGCAAGCTGCTTCCTGTAGAAGAACAAAAGTCATGGCTCTTTTGGCTTGGTCCACCACCTCCTTCACACAGTCCTGCAGGCGGCTGACCAATGGGCTCAGCTGCTCCCTCCAGTCGCCTGGAAACATATTAAACAGGCACAAGATAATTGACATTTGTTTATTAAGAAAACACATTCCTTCCGATGAGTCAGCTTGTATTCGTAAGTTCAACAAGTTAACAGAAATAAAATGCAAAAATGAAACACAGATTTAAACAACCACACATTGCATAATTACAAAAAGTGCATTAGAGACACAGATACTTTATTTATCCCGAAGGAAATTCAAGTTTTCACTTCTCGGTCGCCTTTGTGTCTCCGTCAAAGGTCAAAGGTCAGGTCTTGCGGGTAAAAACGACGAAATATTTTATCATAAGTGCCTTTCGTTTAGACGGTGACGGCGTTTTTGGGGCTTTAAAAACTCCAGAAAAGTGGAAAAGTTGAAAACGCTCCGCCGTAGCTTTTCCGTCTTCACTGCCCAAAACTCTGGTCAGATCTGATTCACACTATAGATCAGATAATACTCCCTACAACCGTACAACAACTCACCTTATGTAACAGATAATACTCCCTACAACCGTACAACAACTCACCGTTATGTAACAGATAATACTCCCTACAACTGTACAACAACTCACCGTTATGTAACAGATAATACTCCCTACAACTGTACAACAACTCACCCTTATGTAACAGATAATACTCCCTACAACTGTACAACTCACCCTTATGTAACAGATAATACTCCCTACAACTGTACAACAACTCACCCTTATGTAACAGATAATACTCCCTACAACTGTACAACAACTCACCCTTATGTAACAGATAATACTCCCTACAACCGTACAACAACTCACCCTTATGTAACAGATAATGCTCCCTACAACTGTACAACTCATCCTTATGTAACAGATAATACTCCCTACAAATTTTCAACAACCCACTCTTATCTAACATATAATGCTCCCTACAACTGTACAGCAACTCACCCTTATCTAACATATAATGCTCCCTACAACTGTACAACAACTCACCCTTATGTAACAGATAATACTCCCTACAACTCTACAGCAACTCGCCCTTATGTAACAGATTTTCACTTATTCCATTATTTTCATTTATTCCTTACGACCTCTTGTATAAAGTTGATTTTTATATTATTATTATTATTATTATTATTATTATATTATATTATTATTATTATTATTATTATTATTATTATTATTATAATAATAATAATATTATTAATATAATAATATATAATAATAATAATAATAATAATAATAATTAATTATTATTATTATTATTATTTATGTATTTATTTTAATATGACACCAGTCTCTTGCCATCTTTTTTCTATTTATTTAGAATTTATTATTACAATTTTTTTTTTCTTTTTTGCTTATTGTGATGTGTGAGCAACTGTGTCCAAGTACAGTAATTTTTCTCGTGGATAAATAAAGTCTGTCTAAGTCTCAAAGGGCAAACAACTGCACAGGTACTACAAGGTTTTTACTCTCCTAATAGTTCCACCTTCAAAACAGTCCACATCGGCACATTCTTCCGCCGCTAAGTACGCCAAAAATAACATCTATATCCAAAACCTGTTTGTCCAACTATGAGGACCATTTACTGGAAATGAAAAGTGTAAGTGAGCATACCTGAACACCCGATTCACACGAGTTCATTTGCAGTGTTTCGAACAAGGAAATAATGTGAGGCTGCTATTTAGTTTCTATTATTTAGCTATTTAGCAGGATTTAGTAGGTATTTGGGTATATCTATTAGGTATATCTATAGTTTAATTATTTAGTAGATATTTAGTAGGTATTTAGTAGTATTTAAGAGGTATTTAGGTATATCTATAAGTATATCTATAGTTTACTTATTTAATAGATATTTACTAGGTATTTAGTAGATATTTAGTAGGTATTTAGTAGATATTTAATAGGTATTTAGGTATATCTATAGGTATATCTATAGTTTAATTATTTAGTAGGTATTTAGTAGATATTTAGTAGGTATTTAGGTTTATCTATAAGTATATCTATAGTTTACTTATTTAATAGATATTTAGTAGTATTTAATAGGTATTTAGGTATATCTATAGTATATCTATAGTTTACTTATTTAATAGATATTTAGTAGTATTTAATAGGTATTTAGCTATATTTATAGGTATATCTATAGTTTAATTATTAAGTAGTATTTAGTAGGTATTTAGGTATATCTATAAGTATATCTATAGTCTAATTATTTAGTAGGTATTTAGGTATATCTATAGTTTAATTATTTAGTAGTATTTAGTAGGTATTTAGGTATATCTATAAGTATATCTATAGTTTAATTATTTAGTAGTATTTAGTAGGCAATTAGTAGTAATTGGTAGGTATTTAAATATATCTAAGTATATCTATAGTTAAATTATTAAGAAGTATTTAGCAGTATTTAGTAGGTAGTGGGGTGCCAGTGGTCGTTGTGTTCTTAGGCAAGGCACTTCACCCAGATTGCCTAGTATGAAAGTGATGTGTGTGTGTGAGTGATGGTGGTGGTCGGAGAGGCCGATGATGCAGATTGGCAGCCTCGCTTCCGTCAGTCTGCCCCAGGGCAGCTGTGGCTACAGTAGTAGTTTACCATCACTGAGAGTGAAATGAATGAACGATGAACTGTAAAGCACTTTGGGTGTCTTGAAAGGCGCTGTATGAATGCAATGATTATATTTAGGTACATCTATAAGCAGAGGTGGGACCAAGTCGTTGTTTTGCAAGTTTCAACTAAGTCTTAAGTCTTTGACCTCAAGTCCAAGTCAAGTCCCAAGTCAAATACAGGCAAGTCTAAATCGAGTCTTGAGTTACTGGCCCATAAGTCCAGGTCAAGTCCAAGTCGTCTGCTTTGAGCCTCAAGTCATTTCAGGTCTTTAAACCAAAGTGCCAGTTTATATGAATTTTAAGAGAAATTGTACTTTATTATATTTTTCTAACTATTTATATAAGAGTATTTATATAAACGTCTTGTCAAGATTTTAGTGTGAATCATTATGGTTAGAATAGAAAGAATTCAGATTTAAAAGTGCTTAATAACTGTTATTTTATCATGATGTTCTTTGTAGTTCTCTCCGTATTACATCATTGTACTATATATTACTGTATTGTACTGTTTGTTACTGTAGTACATTTGAGTATCGCAGTACTTCAGTTACATCCAAAGTACCAAACATAGAAGTTTATCAACTGTAAAGACAAAAACTATTTTCTATAAACATATATATTTTTAGGAGAAGCATCAAGTCTTCTCAAGTCACAGGCCTCAAGTCTGAGTCAAGTCAATAGTATTTAGTGGCATTTAGTAGGTATTTAGTTCTATAGTTTGTTTTTTACATTCTTACAACTGGGTGTATAGCCTTTTACCTTTATTATTATTATTATTATTATTATTATTATTATTATTGTTATTATTATTATTATTTTCCCACCAGCTTTGTTTATTGAATAGTATTAACATTACCAGACACACCAGACACATTAACAAAGTAAAAAATATGGATTATCAAATAAATACAAATATACTAAGAGTAGTAGTAATAGATACATTAAATTAAATATATAAAATTAAAAAAGACAAATAGGGATGCAAAAGGAGGAAAAGAGCTCATAAAGATGTTACAACATTACAGAAGTTACATAGGATAAGGAAAAAACATCGTCATCCTCCAGATCCCGAGGAAGTCTAAGGAGTCTACTGTATGTGACGTAAAAAGCGGTCCCAGGTAGCATGAAATAATTTAACAGAGCCTCAATTTTTCAAAAAGTGTGAAGTAGGACTGACTGGGGAGTTTCCAATTAAGTAAAATCAGCTTTTGAACCAGGAAGGTGGTAAATGCTTTTGCCCGTTTCAGTGCATTAAGCAAATTTGAAACAGGGGAGGTCACCAAAAATTGCAGAAATAGAGTTTAGAGCTAAAAAATATATGTCCACAGGGATCATAGTTTGGGACAATAACCTTTTACATTTATGAAACCAGAAAAGTTACAAAATGCGCGTTTAAGTATAATTAAAATTCTTCAAAAATGTGCATAAGAGTGCGTGAAAACATTTGCTTTTCTATGCAAGAATTCAGCAATACTCCGAGACGCCAACAGGAGGCAGTGTTGCTTTACTTTAGAATTCACTTTACAGTCTTCGCAGCTCAGCATCCACAAGTAGCTGAAAGTTAAAAAAAAAAAACAAAAAACAACACCACCACCACCACAATATCTTCATATATGTGAGAAAGAACTATAGTATGGAGAATATATAGGATGCCCTGTCACTGAAATCAGCTCTTATCTCGCTGGGCAAATAGCACAGAGGCACACACAGGCAGCAAGCACCGGCCCGGCTCCAGCACGCACCTGTCCAAACAGCCCAATACCCACAATGCATTGTCATCAAAAGCCGGTGGTCCCTCCAGGAGATAAAGCCAATGTCATTACGGGCTGCCATGTTTGTATTTAGACAAGCAGATGAGCACTTCCTCTGACGCTGCATCTTAATAAGGGAGCCACGGGGGTCGTCTTATCTCCGCACTCGGCGCCGACCAATTCAAACACGCACACAAACACGGCCTCCGAAAGCACGCTGTAAATAATGACGCTGTAATTGAAGTAAAAAAAAAAATAAAAAAAAAATAAAAGACCGACCGGCGCTGTGTCCTTGAGCAACACACCGAGGGGCGGCAGTAGCTCAGCTTTTAGAGCGTTTTTTCCACCTTCAAATGTGCCAGATAATACTCCCTACAACTGTACAACAACTCACCCTTATGTGACAGATAATACTCCCTACAACTGTACAACAACTCACCCTTATGTAACAGATAATACTCCCTACAACTGTACAACAATTCACCTTATGTAACAGATAATACTCCCTACAACTGTACAACAATTCACCTGTATGTAACAGATAATACTCCCTACAACTGTGCAACAACTCACCCTTATGTAACAGATAATACTCCCTACAACTGTACAACAACTCACCTTATGTAACAGATAATACTCCCTACAACTGTACAACAACTCACCTTATGTAACAGATAATACTCCCTACAACTGTACAACAACTCGCCTTATGTAACAGATAATACTCCCTACAACTGTACAACAACTCGCCCTTATGTAATAGATAATACTCCCTACAACTGTGCAACAATTCACCCATATGTAACAGATAATACTCCCTACAACAACTTGTCCTTATGTGACAGATAATACTCCCTACAACTGTACAAGAACTCACCCTTATGTAACCGATAATACTCCCTACAACTGTACAACTCATCCTTATGTAACAGATAATACTCCCTACAACTGTACAACAACTCGACCTTATGTAATAGATAATACTCCCTACAACTGTGCAACAATTCACCCATATGTAACAGATAATACTCCCTACAACAACTTGTCCTTATGTGACAGATAATACTCCCTACAACTGTACAAGAACTCACCCTTATGTAACCGATAATACTCCCTACAACTGTACAACTCATCCTTATGTAACTGATAATACTCCCTACAACTGTGCAACAATTCACCCATATGTGACAGATAATACTCCCTACAACTGTGCAACAATTCACCCATATGTGACAGATAATACTCCCTACAAGTGTACAACAACTCACCAGTATGTGACAGATAATACTCCCTACAACAATTCACCTGTATGTAACAGATACTACTCCCTACAACTGTACAACAACTCATCCTTATTTAACAGATAATACTCCCTACAACTGTACAACAACTCACCCTTATGAAACAGATAATACTCCCTACAACTGTACAACTCATCCTTATGTAACCGATAATACTCCCTACAACTGTGCAACAACTCACCCTTATGTAACAGATAATACTCCCTACAACTGTACAACTCATCCTTATGTAACAGATAATACTCCCTACAACTGTACAACAACTCATCCTTATGTAACAGATAATACTCCCTACAACTGTACAACTCATCCTTATGTAACAGATAATACTCCCTACAATGGTGCATATGCAGGGTTTGTGTGTTAAAAATGTAAACTCCAGGTTTGTGTTTGTGATGAGGAAACAACATTATAACAGATCAGAAAAAAAGCGTAATCTGAGCGTTTTAAAATCAAAACTCAGACACACAGCGAGTCAGTGGTGGGAAGACTAATGCAGGTGCTTGGAGCCAGTTGGCAGCTGGAGCAGGTGGGACAGTTCTCTGGATCTGAACGCCACATTTCACAGGAAGTGAAGGATGACTGGGCAGGCGTGGTCAACATGGACGCCTCTGCATATCAAATACAGCTTTTACCCAGTTCTCTGGCAATGGCTTCTCATTCTACTCAGCTAATGCTTAAACAACAGGGAGCCTCGGACTTGGTGGAGGCACAAAACAAATGAGTTTTCAAAATACTAGAGGGGGCCGAGCGTTCTCTATCAGAGCCCCAAAGCCATGGAAATCTTTACCTGAAAAACTAAAAAGGTAGACTCGCCATTTCATCTTTGCACTGTTTCTCCTTACCAGTGTGGGGGAGTAACAGATTACATGTACCGGAGTTACGTAATCAGAGTACAAATTATGAGTAACTGTATTCAGTTACAGTTACTGTTTCAGTGAGCGGTAATTGGATTACAGTTACTTTGTTGAAATAAATAAATGGATTACATGACGGTATTTTCCTGTTTTCACATTTCGGGCTATATCCCTTTTTTTCCCCCCACGGTATTCCACTTATTGCCGGACACTGAACCAGGTCTAAACCAGGTCTAAACCAGGTCTAAACCAGGACTAAACCAGGACAAAACCAGGTCTAAACTAGGTCTAAAACCAGGTCCAAACCAGGTCTAAACTAGGTCTAAAACCAGGTCTAAACCAGGATTTAACAGGACTAAATCATGCTGCATGGACTGTGTCTCCCCCTCTTCTATTAATATTTTTAATTTGGTTCAGTAAAGTCTGTTTTTTTATTTTCTTTTATCAGACAAAACATCTTATGTTACAATATCCTAGTCTTTGCTTCTCTACAGCAAATCAAGTAATCCAAAGTATTCAGATTACGTTACTCACTTTAAGTAATTTAATGGATTCCGTTACAAACTACATTTTGGAGTATGTAATCTGTAGGGGAATACATTTTAAAAGTAACCTTCCCAACACTGCTCCTTACACACCTAATTTGTATACGTAGCTGAGATTAGGGCTGGGCGATATGGAGCAAAAAATATATCTCAATATATTTGGCTGTATCTCCATCATGCAGGTCACTTGGACTCAAATGCAACACAAACATGCAGGTAAACAAAGGCTAAATTCATAAACAGAAAGTGTCCTTTGACAGGTAATGTTTGATATGGGAAATCAGACTGAAAAGGAACTACAAAGGAATGTATGATATATTTAATGTGAACTAAAAACTCTTCCAAAACTGGGAAAATACTGCTGGAATAAAACTCAAACAGGTACTGTAAACAAATAAAGCAGAACGTACACAATGCACACAACTGAACACAGATCAGAGTTTCAGAGAGCTAGAGTGTATGTCTTCACAGGTCTTCAATCTGCCAAAGACTGAATGAGCAGGAGGAGTATACGTAAACTACCCTGGAATGATTAATGAATGACAGTCAGCTGCAGGAAAAGGAGGGAGGCAGCAAAAGGAGGACCGGAACAGACTGGGAAACGGAGCTGGACTGGGGAAAACATAAAAAAAAAGGCAGAACTGTGACAATCTTGATATACGATATATGTGTACAGGAAAAATAACCCCCCAAAACTACTGCAAACTTCTTTTTTTTTAATCAAAGTGCAAAGAGGTCGGCAGTTCATGTAGGAACAAAGTGCTTCTGCAACATTTAAGATTACAAAAAATCCCATATTACATAAATAATAATTTAACTGTAAAATAAAAGAAATAATACATATTTCTTTCTTTTCATTCATAAATAAAACAACTCTACTCAAGCTCATCTTTGCATTAACTCTGTTAACCGTACAATCACCTTGAGCTCCTTCAGCAGAGGAAGATCAGGAGGTTCTTTATTTTAACAGATCCATGTTCCTCACCAGCGTAAGGAGCTCTGAGGTTTCCCACAATCCACTGCAGATCAAACCCAACGTTTCCAAACACTTTTGTACAAGTTACACTTCAGCAGATTATTCATTAAAATCTTCTGCATAAATAAACTTTACATTACTAAACTTTACAACATTTAAATCATAACGACTCTAGAGTCACATCAGCCCGTTTGAGATCATAATGTGTTTAATGCAGTTTTGCGCACGTGTGTTTATGTTTACGAAACGAAAGTTAAAAGTGCATGGCTAAATTGCATAAACAGCGTGCTGCTTGTGCCACTAATGAGTTCAACTTCTTTCGGACTAAAGGACACGACTCAGTGGAATATAAGTGTTCTCTCTGTGACAGAGGTTGTGCTGTTGATGGTCTTGTCTGTAAATGGTGGAAAAGTTTCGTGGTGCTAGAAGCTTTTCACTGGCCCCAACTTTGGGCATTCAACACTTTTCGGTAGTGAGGAGTGAATGAGACACAAGCGAGAAAAATAAGGGGGCAGGGGCGACGACAGAGAAGGTAAACATGCGAAGCGGCGAAATTAGAATTGAATATAAGCATTATATCGATATATACGATGTGTCAGAATCCATATTGATTTAAAAAAATATCGAGATATATTTAAAATATCAAGATATCGCCCACCCCTAGTTGAGATATGCTGTAATTTCCTCTACTTTTTTCTCACACTTTAAAACCTGCGTCTTTCACAATTATGCGGTCAATATATAGATGGATTATTTGTTTGTGCACGTGCAGCCTGAGTGCAGAAAGCGCCGCTGTCTGTGCGGTTCACATGAAGTTGCAACACTAGCTGGCGCTGTTGTCAGCACTAAAACAGTTTATCTCCGGGTGATAAAATAAATTATGATGCTAAACTTACATTAGTGAGTGGGATACGTCTTAATGACTCATATGCATTTAATGTATAAATGATAAGAAGAAATGTATTGCAAATTTGATGTCTGTCTTATAAAGAGCTGTCGAGGCACAGTTGCCTTAGTCAGAGTTCAGTCAACCAGACAGATGCATGCTGGGTAATCTGTGTTGGTCTTACAGACGAGTGCTACTGAGCTCTGATGGAAGTATTTTGTATAGAAAGAAACGACAAAGGAAACGGTGTCATTTTGTGACACTGTGTAAATGTGTGCGCTGTACATGGGTTATAAAGCAGTGACAGGATGAAAAGTGAGATCTGCTCTTGTGACTGTTGTTCTGATTTTGGCTTGTCCTGCTTTTATTCACACCATAAATAAATGTATTGGGCGATAACTTCAGATTTCATTAGTGCAAATGATTAAGGCCTTAATGTGAAATTAAAGAGACAATTCAGAATTTTGGACAGAGCCTCATTTCCTCGGTGTTTGATTCGCCTCGGGTGTTTTGTGGAGTGGGTAAGACTGTTTTTAGTGACAGGATAACTGTGACCATTGACATGCACTAGTCTAGCCCCAGTGACCTCTGCAAATACAACAACTGGATGGAATATTTAATAAAAAGTGTCTCCACACGTCTCCAACACTCTGACTCACTAGGAAATGAGGCCATATGTCCAAAATTCTGAACTGTCTCTTTAAATTTGAGCTCATTTAATTAAAATACCCAAACTTCTGAAGGTGTTTTACAGACATTTCATTATTTTAAACAATATCAATTACAAACAATTTAAATATAACAGCAAGATACATGGTAATTCATTTTCAGTGAATATTTTTCTTTAACATGCACGAGTATGTGTTTGCATGTGTGCTGGGCAAAACCAGAAAACCAAGGGAAACACTTCAATCCTTGGACATTAAAACTTTTAAAAACAGTTGTTGTTTTTTTTTTTTTTAATGAAAATGAGGAACGCTTCACGATTGTGCGTGTCATCTCTGCAGGAGAACCTTCTCTATATGCCGACCAATGGTAGCACGGCATTCTCGATGTCGACATCAACAGCTTCCAATGAGACCGCAAGTTGTTGATGACGACATCGAGAAGATGACCAATGAAATGAGCGAATTTGTCGATGACGTATCTCTCAGCCTAAATTGCCGCTGAGAGCCGCTGGCTCATTTGCATCAACTTTCTACCGGAGGCCAGGCGAATTTTATCGATCGGGTAAAACGTAGCACAATCACAAATATTTATTTCGCATCATAAATTATAATATTGCACGGCGATAAACTGTTTTAGCGCGCTCATAACAGCGCTAGCGAGTGCTGCTACTTTATGCTAACTGCGCGGCTAGCGACGCTGTAATCGGGCCGCGAGCGGGCCGCGCGCACACAGACACACACACACACACACACACACACACACACACACACACACACACACACACACACACACACACACAGACACAGACACACGCATATACACAGAGACACACACACAGAGACACACACACACAGAGACACACACACACACACACACACAGACACAGACACACGCATATACACAGAGACACACACACAGAGACACACACACACACACACGAGACACACACACAGACACACACACACACACACACAGAGACACACGCATATACACACACCTTCCTGTTCCAAAACTGGCTTTGCTATTTGTTGGGGCTCATTAATTTTATGAGAATTTGTATGGAAACTGTTTTATGTCCATCAAATGTAACACACAAACACAAACAAACAAGCAAACAAAAATGTTTTTAATGAGCCTCACTGTGTTCTAACTGCAGGTCCAGTAATATAACTACTACTACTACAGCTGCTACTACAAGTAAGTACTTCAACCTCCAGTTTTACTTCTAAAATTATTCTATCAACACTTTACATTCTCTTAGACAGTCTGGTGTAATAATAGATTTATTTACTTTGGGTGTTTTGTGGAGTGGGTAAGACTGTTTTTAGTGGCAGGATAACTATGACCATTGACGTACTAGTCTAGCACCAAGTGACCTCTGCAAATACAAGGACTGGATGGAATATTTAAAAAAGTGTCTCCACACGTCTCCAACACTCTGACTCACTAGGAAATGAGGTCCTATGTCCAAAATTCTGAACTGTCTCTTTAAATTTGAGCTCATTTAATTAAAATACCCAAACTTCTGAAGGTGTTTTACAGACATTTCATTATTTTAAACAATATCAATTACAAACAATTTAAATATAACAGCAAGATACATGGTAATTCATTTTCAGTGAATATTTTTCTTAAACATGCACGAGTATGTGTTTGCATGTGTGCTGGGCAAAACCAGAAAACCAAGGGGAAACACTTCAATCCTTGGACATTAAAACTTTTAAAAACAGTTGTTTTTTTAAAAATGAAAATGAGGAACGCTTCACGATTGTGCGTGTCATCCTTGCGCCAGGGGCCATGCTAATCTTCTCTGTATCGTTCCAATTTTATTATATGTGTTAGCGTGCTAACACAAAGATACCTGTGTCTGCTTCTCTGTGATAAAGGTCTGCTGAGGCACAATGTCCTCACTCAGGGTTGAATGGGTGGAGCAGATGCATGCTGGGTAATCTGGACTAGCCATTCAGAGGAGCTCTGAAGCAAGCCCCCAGGTTCCAAAATGGCCGTCCATTCAAGCCAATGGGCTGAGCTTAATGGCGCATGATCCCAGCTTAGCCTAGCATGGCTAGGTACTTCCGGTGGCCGTGGGCCGACTGAGCATGCGCAGTAGTGCTCTTTTCTCCCACGGCACACGCGAATGCATGCGACCACACGCACGGAGCGCGGGCTCGTGTATCATGTGATCGCTTTGACCAATCAGAGCGAGAGGAACTAGAGCGGAGCAGTGCGTAGCCGAAGCTAACGATTATAAAGCGTTTTTTTAAGACAACTCAAGGATTTTGAGCGAGAAAAAGTTTATGATCTAAAAATAGGTAAAAATCGCCAACAAATCCGATAATTTTGAAAGCTGTAGGTGACCTGTCAGACCTGCTTCACCCCCTGCTCCTGAACGCACCTCTGGAGTCACGTCACTCACGTGCGCTTGTTTACACTCGTGCACAGGCATAGATCCACACGCACAACACTGAGGCGCTGCTTTAAACGCTCTTGTGTCTCATCCATGATACTGACTGTAAATAAAAGTGAACTTCAGTGCAGTTTAGGCCAGAAACAAAACTACTGCATGTTTTTATCAAAGTGTGAAAGAGGAGAAGAGAAAACACACACGCAGCCGCTGTCAACATGCTGGATTATGGATTTTTACAGACGATTGTTTTGATTAAAAGGACACTTATTTGTGACGATTTATGATCTTAGAGTTCCCTGTGTGAGCGGTGAGCGTTGCAAATGTGTCGGTTTTGAAGCTACTTTTCTTTTTTTCTCATCGGTCATGGGTATGACAGGTTTTGATGTTTCTCAAATTTTGACTCAAGTTGGTGCTATAATACCTGCTGTAAACATAAAGTATAGTTTTACACTAATCAAGAAGCCATTTGTGAAGAAAAGTTGAGAAACTTGTTGAAAATTACAGGACGTAGAGAGTTCTGTGACTGTCTGACGTCAGGCTACGGAGAATTCTGTCCAAAAGTTCAGCACAAGAACACATTTTTTCCAATATTATAAGCATGATTTCAACAAAATAAAGGTGTTTTCTTGTATTTTAATTTGTCAAATAATAAAATCTCTGTGTACAATAGATGAGTTTTGGACTTATAGTTACTAGTTAATGGAATTCCCTAGTGTAAAGTAAAATTTGAAAGCTAAAAAATTGCTCAAATTTAATTATATATATATATTTTTCGAGTATCTTAACTGTGTTTTAATAAAGTGAACAGTCCAACAAGTCATAGGCACATGTAGCAGTGTGTTTATGTATGTTTATGTGCGTTTGTGTGTGTTTTTTTACCAGGGTTGTGTGATGTGATGACGTCTGCGAGCTGTTTCTCTGGGGTCGAGTCCTGCTTGTTCTTCTCCTCTTCCTGGAGCTTGTCCACCATGGCAATCACACAGTTGAGACATTTGGCTACACTGGCCCACACTCTGTCCTACAACAGCCAAATACACCATGAGCAGTCAGTCCACAGCCACACTATGCATTTTTCATCAGGCCTCGGATTAGAACATGCAAAATAACACCTCATTACAGGGAATACATTGTTAAAGATCTTCTGTTATGCAAAACTGACTCACGTGTCTCGCTTGAAGCCATGTTAGAAAGTTTTAACCTTGTCTGGAGTTGTGTTTTGTTTACCTAACCAGCCAAAACCACGCGCTTTGACAAAACTTTACAAAAACGAGTGGATCTGGACCTAATTTCAGAGGGCATGATTGACAGATGGATTAGCCAATCAGAGAGACGCATGCTCAATTCACGTCATAAACAAATCTGGCTGCTTACATGCAAAAAGACACGTAAAGAAAGAAAAAAAAGACATAAAGGACTGAGAAAAAGCGTGGATTTTTGCCGAATCAACACCAAACTCTGATTTATCTCAGGTAAAAGAAGTTACTGTATTTTCCGGGCTATTAGACGCACTCTTAAGGCTCCAACCCCATCAAAAAACAACTGCGGGCCACAGTCCAGCACGCCCTATGCACAAATCCACTCTGGTGTCCCAGCACGACTTCAGTAAACTACAAAGCCGCATCACCCGCAGCGCACGCAAACACACACAGAGCAGACAGCGATTGCGCAGCAAAACACACCCACAGACACACTCATCACTCCACGCCGACGAGGAACGGAACGGAGGAACGAACCGAAAAAGCGAGTGCAATGTGCCACTTCTAGACACAACTGAACAACTGAGTCACTGCGAACACGCCGACAATCCAGCGGTCCCAGACAGCACCCTCCCTACACGCCACAACTGAACAAAGCCCAGAGTCACCGTGAACGCCACAAACAAACAAAACCACTCACCCATCCAACTGTTGAGTTTCGTTTATAGTCCGGTGCTGTTTATTTGTGAAAAAAGTTTGAAAATAGACCATTTAATGACAGTGAGTCTTATAATCCAGAGCTCCTAATAGCCCGGAAAATACAGTATATAGTTTATTTTGAATGTTACAAGAAAAGGCTATTCATGCTTACGTCACAAACCAGGAAGACGTTTGGAAACATGCGATGACAACTTCTACTATTCCACTATTAGGCACTATGGATTATAAGGCGCACTGTCATTAAATGGTCTTTTTTCGAACTTTTTTCACAAATAAACAGCACCGGACTTTAAACGAAACACAACAGTTGGATGGGTCAGTGGGACTTTGTTTGTGGCGTTCTCGGTGACTCTGGGCTTTGTTCAGTTGTGGCGTGTAGGGAGGGTGCTGTCTGGGACCGCTGGATTGTCGGCGTGTTCGCAGTGACTCAGTTGTTCAGTCGTGTCTAGAAGTGGCACATTGCACTCGCTTTTTTTCAGTTCGTTCCTCCGTTCCGTTCCTCGTCGGCGTGGAGTGATGAGTGTGGCTGCGGGTCTTTTTCGCTGTACGGTCGCTGTCTGCGCCGAGCGTGTTTTGCATGCGCTGCGGGTGGTGCGGCTTTGTAGTTTTTTTGATGGGGTTGGAGGCTTAAGAGCGCGCCCAATATCCCGTAAAATACAGTAATACTATTGAGTTTGGAAAAATATCTGAATAAATATATGCATTTTTAAATTAAAATTAAATGGCAAATATTGGTAGGGACTATTTCGTCTTCCCCAAATATTTGTTGTGACATGTCCCCACCATCTCTGTGCAAACCTGCGCCCTTGAATTCAAGCAGAATGCAGAAGGAACTGGCTGGTCAGGCAATTTCACACATTTGAATAACCGTTTATTATTAGTCTTTCTATATCTCCAAAGCTCAAAATGTTCTGTTCTCACCTTTAAATACTTGTAAATACTAGTCCATATATTAAGTCTGAAATGCTCCCATGCATCCTCAGCCTGTGCTTGTGAACCACCAGGGGTCCCTCTACTCTGGGCCTCCCACAGAGTCACCTCCAGCACATTATAATAACAAATGTACTTTATAAAGATATTTTTGTATTAGAGTGAAATCATGTATTATATTGTCTACCGCTGAAATGAGTTGGAGTGTGGAAGTCCCGCTGTGGTCGGCGCAGATGCTATTCTCACACAGATGTTTCAAAAAAAACAACTCCTGGCAATGTCAATGTGGGTTTAAAGAAGATGTATGCTTCTTTTTCAGGTATTTAGAATTAAAACGTGATATTTTTAGATAATTATTTTACACTTTGTTCATGGTAAAGGGCAATATTGATCTAAAACGGCGTGATAATAGAAATAAATTCATGTTTTTTTTCATTATTAAAATGTGCATTGTGGAGGGTCTGTCCAATGCTTTTCTTTGTGTTTTTGCTTTGTCTGGATGTTTCACAGTATGGCATTAAACCTTTCTATCTTCATGGAAACCAAACCAGAGTTACAGGTCAGATCTGTGGAGAGACGACTACACGTACAGTCAGAATGTTTGTTTTTCTAAGTATTTTTGCGCTATAAAACCACCTGCAATTGAATAAATATAAGCTAGAGCTGTTTAAAGTCATATTGTGGAACATTCCAGGCAGAGCAATGACATCTCCATAGAAACAAGCAAGCGATGGACCCTCCGCCAGAAACGTTACACCCCTTTAATGTGTTTATTGCACTGAAAAACAGAAAGAAATGGATCCTAAATCTGGGCTTGCATCTCCACAAACCTGACTCTTACTTGGTCTAGAGGAGGGGGGGGGGGGGGGGGGGCTTTTCCTTTGGCTATAACATTCTGGAGTAAGGCATAAAACACATCTATCTCCGTGGAAAATGTTCCAAAGTTTAAACATAGCATTTCCATGGAATCATGCAGGTGACTTTTCAACCTCAGAAAGTTACACAGTGCACCTTTAAAGGAGACTTATGTAAAATCACTTTAAAGGTCCATTGTGCAAATTTTCTGGTGGAGGATCCGTCACCTGCTTGTCTTCATTCCTTCTGACTGAGCGGGGTCGCCTCTCCACAGATCTGACCTGAAAATGAAGAATTTCTTGTACAAGTCATCGTTAAATGCACATTTGCACTTCGGCGTGTTACAGGTTGACTGACTGTTTGTGTCTCGCTCCTTCTGAGTGCAGAGAGCTACGAGAGACGCTCAGTTTAATGGCCGAAAGATCATGAAAACCCGGACATTTCCATCACTTTATTAAAAAAAAGTTGATTTTCTTGCGTCACCATAGCAACTGCTGAACATTCTGCCAATAGAGATACATGTAGATGCCACTAACTATGGTCTAAAAAAAGAAAAAGTCGCAATTATACGTCACAGCCAATGAGTGCGTGTGTATGCGCTCGAGCGTCCCGGTTATGAGTG